>NW_027223338.1:5233711-5731391 GCF_030449975.1 Polyergus mexicanus | reverse complement strand
AAGCAGTGGTATCAACGCAGAGTACTAACAATGGATTATATATTTCAATCTATGTATAATCAGGTGTACATAGAAGGCATATTCTCTTTTTATAAATTATAATGTATTGTTTTATGTATATTATTTTGACCTGTTAATATTTGACATCTTTACTTGTGTATTAAATACTATATATATATATATATTGTATGTATATAGGAGTAAAATGACATACACACTGCTAAAGATAAATAAAACTACTCAATGCTCACATACATATTCACATTTGGAATATTCGAAAAAAATGTATATATGTATGTGTATGTATATATGTATATGTGTGTGTATATATATATATATATATATATATATATATATATATATATATATATATATATATATATATATATAAATACAGGATGATTGAGTTGTAGCATATATATTTTTTGATGAAGAGGAAATAAATTAGATGTGTAAGAGTAAAAAAAATATGCGTCCCAAATAATATCTTATTAAATAATAAAAATAATATATAGCCATTTTTTAAACTTAGATTCTAAACATATGTTACAAAACATATAGCAAATAAAAATTTCATAAGATTTCATACATTTTATTAGATCTTTAATATATATTCAAAATACCGAAGTTTAGTCATTTATAAGTGATGTACGCAACTTGCTTAAATATTACTAAAAAAAACTTAAGATTAAAAATTATTAGCAAACTTGAGATATTACAGAAATCGAATTTTGAAAAATGCTTTATGGATAGCTTTATGGATGGCTTTACAATATTTAATAACTAATTTCGAAGTAATAAAGCAGAGCATATATAACTTTTTGAGTTAAAAAATTATATGTATTTACTGAGAGAAGAAAATATTTTACTCTTCTATATTTTATCAATTAATCTACATGCTATTCATCACAGAAAACACCCTATATATATTTGATTGTAAAATTTCGTTAATGACTAGTATCAATAAAAACGAACATCCGTGCACATTATTGTAAATAAATTCGCGATTAATATGAAGCATGTAATCACAGGAATGAGATACGGTTTTTGCAAGTGAAAAATATCTTGCCGACAAGAAACAAAAAATTTATACAATCAAGAACATCGAACGATCTTACAATTTCTCTAACGATGCAATTGTGCACATTTAGTAATATATATTATCGCTCCCTATAATCGATGTATATACAAGCTGGACTGTTTTACACTTAATTTCTACGTAACGTTTCTCACAATGCAAACATGATAAAAATAATCGCACATACTTCGAGCTAACACGATACGTAGAACGAGCGAACGAACACACGTGGATCGAAAATCCGGAATAAACCAGATTTATCTCGCCGAACGATTTGGCGAGGATTGAAAAAGAACTCCGTCGTTCAAGTTTGAATATCGCGAGTTTTCGATCGCTCTTTACATTCTACTCGACTTTTCGCTCTATGCATTTTTCTGTTCGAGATATGTACAAATCAGAAGTCATTATTTTTTTAATTGAAAAAGTCGATAAAGCACTCAAATCTGAATATTATTTAGGCTAAAACGTATGCGGTATATTATGGTCCATTGCTTGTGCAAAAATAGGTATCCGCATTAGATTTTCACTTTTCTGATTCATTCTATAGGGCAAGACGATGAGAGAGAGAGAGAGAGAGAGAAAGTGCAGCGTTTTTAAGTACAAAATATTCGAGATTCTTCTTTAATCTATTTCATCTCTCTCTCTCTCTCTCTCTCTCTCTCTCTCGCTCTCTCTCTCTCTCTCGTATCTGTCGTGATTGCGCTACAATCTGACTTGTGTTAATCTCATTTCAACATGTGTATGCATCTGGGTGGTTTATATTCTCTGTTCAGTCTCATCATATGGTTGTATAAATTTGAAACAAAAGATTCTTACTGTCAATATTTTATATAACGAAAATGATTCATTCAGGTTTCTTCTTAAAATCGGTTGCATTTGGCTGTGTAATGGAATGGTTATATGTAATTATTTATAGTTGAAAAGACACATTCTCTCTCTAAATCGGAAAACTAGAAATCTAAAAATTTTCTTTTGTAATAAACACGAGTACGTAATTAATTAATTAGATAAATTAATGTCGAGCGCGCATCATTTAATTAGCCGCTTAAATTTTATGTCCGTCGAAAAAAACGATAACGATAATATTCTTAAGTTAATTGAAACTCGGTTATAAATTTTTTTCAGTGGGTTAACGACGGCGATCGTACACAGAGCGATCGAATTCAGTGAGTCGATTGATGCTGAGATGAAATCTTTTCCGCTCGATTAGATCGATGTGGAATCGTCTGTATCCGTGTCGTCGCCGTAAAGACCTCGACCATCGGTCTTTGTCCAGGAGGTTGCGCTGGGTTCCACGCCGACCTCGTATCTATTCTCCTCCTGGGCGTTGGTGGACGGCACGATTCTCACGTAAGTCTCCCTCGCGCTATTCAAGGATTGCTCCATGACGCTCTTGATGCTTCTCTCCTCGCAGCTGGCGGACTTGGAGCGGACCTTCTCGGGCTTCTTCGTCACCGTCTCGATTGATTCCAACGAACTCTTCCTACGGCTGTTCCTGCGATTTGTTCTGGCGATCTGGTCCTTGGCGCTGGTGGAGGTCCTTCGGCCTATCTTCGGACTCTCATTCTCCAAGTACTTGCGGATCCACTTGGGCGTCTCACTCGAGTATGCCTGGATTTTCTTCGCGTACTTGCCAGGCGTGCTCGGCAGGATCATCGGAACCTCCGTCTCGATCACTGTCGTGATCACCTGCTCGTTCTCGTCGAAATTGCTCTCCAGATACTTGCGTTTCGGCGTACCTCCCACGCTCAGCTTGCCGAGTGTTGAAACACTGCTGTTTTCGTCACTACCGGAAGTCTCGTACGTGTAGGAGTAGTGTCGTTGGATGTGTTTCGGTTCCTGCTGTTGTTCTTGTTGCTGTTGATCCTGCTCCTTAGCTTCCTGTCCCTTCTCCTCGTTTGTCTCCTGATTCCGTCGATTCTCTTCCTTCTCGATCCTTTTCAGTTTCTCCAGCGCATCGTCAATCGAGTATCGCGGCGATTTTCTACCGCCGGTGGCGAACTCGGGTAGCTTCACTGGTGATAACAGCGACTGCCGCAGGTTGCCGGCGATGCTGTGCCGCTGCCGGACAGGTGGGTCCAACAGCCGGCGCAAACTCGAATTCCTGATCTCCGGCACCGACATCCTTTCTCGGACCGGGATCGGCGGCGGTTTGCCAGACGCGCGCATCGTCTTCGCGATCTCCCCGGCCTTGGGTGGCGGTGGTGACGTCGACATTTTTCTGCCAGCAAATGGGAAGTCCGGCGCGAGGAATCGCCTTTCGCCGGGCGGGAAGATCGGCGACGTGCTCGCCACGATCACGCTCTGCAGGCCTTCGCAGGTGGGACTCTTAAGTCTGTCGGACGTTATTCCGGTAAGATCCTCGGTCTTCATCTGTTGATGCTCGAAGATCGGAGAGCTCGCGATTGGTAGCAACCGCGACTTGCAGCTATCCTGGCTGTCCAGGCTAAAGCGCTGCTTTGTCAGCTGACTGTCTAGACTGAAGCGTTGCTTGGGCGTGCCAGCGATCAGTCGCAGGTCGTTCTGCGTCTCCAGCTCCGGTATCGAGAACCGATCGCGATTGAACTTGACTTGCGCAGCACCGCCACCGCCCAGGTCCTTGATGTTACGATATTTGGCGCCAATATCCAGCTGGGACAGACGGTCACGTTGACTGGCTTGCAGAACGGGGGGCACGAATCTCTTGTGTTTGAGGGGGAAAGGCGGCGGCGACGGGGAATGCACGACGCCGATACCGCCAACCTCGTGGTAACCGCTGCTGAGACATGGTTGAGACAACCGTTGCTGCCCCCGGCCAGGATAGTAATCGCCGGTGACTAGGGTGGGTTGCGATAATCGTTCGCGCTTGTCTTGTCGTAGGGCAAATCTGCGTACGTCAGGCTGCGAGAGTCGTGACGAGCTTCTCTCCATCGTTAGACTGCCACGTGGGCTACCGCTGCCACCCAGGGCGTGCACGTTTGGCGTCGAGAGCCTCTCTTCCTCGTTGATGCTGTTGTCGCCCGAGGTAGCGCGCAGACTTGTATACGACAGACGACCGACGCCGACGCCGCGGTTCATGCTGAAGAAGTTGATACCACTTAGGCTGGAGTTGAGGGTCGGCTGCGACATGCGGATCCGACGATCGGGCGAGCCGCCCGAGCGCCGATCGTACGAGATCAGGAGGGTCGGTAGATTCGGTTGCGAGTAACGGCTACGTTGACTCGCGGGTGAGTAGCTCGGTGGACAGGGAGTGGTGGAATAGGTGCCCGAATCCTGGGACTCTATGCTCGATTGCGATTGCGGCGGCGCCTTGACTGGGGTGATGTGCAGATTCGGATGGGATAGTCGATTCTTGCGGCCTTGATTCGGTCGCTTCAGGTGATCGATTAGATTCGGCTGGGACAATCGGACGATGCATGGATTCGGACGCCGGTTCAGGTACCAGAGGTCCCGACGAGAGTATGGCTCGCATCAGAGAGTGCCCTCCTCGCGTAGGCGCCGCATGAAGACCGGTCGCACGTCCTCGAAGAATGACGGCAGGTCGAGCTCGGCGGCGCGCGCGATACCGCCGTCCTTGCACTCCAACCAGTATGTATCCATGAGGCCCTTACCCTACAAGACCGGGGAATTAAATCTCACGCCGGAGACAAGAACGGAAGATCGATCGAAACTTATCAATTGTGATGAGAAAATAAATTATTGATTAATCAAAGATTTTCCTGTCCGCGCTTTAGTGTCATTATTATGACGCGATATGTGGGTAATAAAATAAAAGGAAAGAAACTCATATCGATTTATCGAAAATAAATTTACATAATATATGTATATATAAATATATATATTATATATTATAATATATATATAGAGACTCTTTTTATAGAAAAAGATTACCTTTACGTCGACGAGGCCACGATGCTCGATCTTGAAACCGCCCACGGCGTCGAGTGCCTTTTTCATTTCCAAGCTGATGTGAATCCGTAGGGCTTGAATAAAAAAAAATATGTAACATTACGAATGTAATTTATTATTTACTGAATTAATTATTATTTAATTATTAATATAATTTAATAACAATTATAATTTAATTATTTAAATCAAATGTAATTTTAGAATTACATTATATCAATTAACAATCAATTCATTAAATTACATGTAAAATAGCCATTAAATATAAGGAGAAAAGGTATACAAAATGGAATGCAAGGGAGATCGCTACTTTGGAAATAATTCGCGAAGATCTTAACGATATATTTAACTTCAATCTTTTAATAATCTACAATTTTTTCTCTTGATGATATAAATCTAAATAAAATTCTCGAGATGCGAAAAAATGGATTACCTTCACCGGTTGATTCCATGCGACTCGCGGTGTTGACCGTGTCGCCGAAGAGGCAGTAACGGGGCATCTTGCTGCCGACGATACCGGCGACGACGGGCCCGGTATGGGCCCCGCTCCTTATCTGAAGCCGTTCGCCGGGACGTTTCGGTACCTGAAAGACGGACGAGGCCGCGAGCAAATCCAACGCCATCGTCGCGATCTCGGATACGTGCTTGTCACCTGAGCGAAATGAAATCGCAAACGAAAGAAAATATTAATCGAAAGAACGATGTTGTTCAAGACGACGCAAGCATTGAGATGGATACGTATATGTATATAGAACGTGAAGTCACATACTAAGTCACACATTATTTTTTTTTACTATATTTCATCAAATGTTGAGAGAGAGAGAGAGAGAGAGAGAGAGAGAGAGAGAGAGAGTTGGAAAATTTGTAAAACATATTTATAATATTTAAATAGAGATTAACAACGAGAATTAAAAAACTCAAAAATTAAGAAAATTTGTGTGAAAAATTGGGGTAAAAAAAAAAGTCTTGTGTTTTTATGATAGTCAGCATGCTACAAGGCCGTAGACAGTAAGCGGAATTAGAGGGGGTTTCGTACTTTTACCATTTCTAACGGGTAAGCCGGATGCGACCATATAAGAATCCCCGATGGTCTCCACTTTGTATACATCATAGCATTCGATGCGCGCATCAAACAATTTGTAGATCGAATTGAGGAACGTTACTACCTAAAAAGGAAAGAAGGAAAAATACACGACTGTCGTGACATACGTTATATCGATTCTCAAATATAGATCATTCATTACGTTTCCCTATATATTTCGCGTAAAATGGAAAATTAAATTGGGTAATATATAAAATTCCGAATAGAATTAAATATCAAAATAATTCAAGACAAATATTCCAGCGATCATTGAACCGAGTAAGAGAGAGAGTAACGATAAATAAATAAATAATAATAATGATAACGAGACAAAAACGTCGGATAAATGATTTAATATTTAATGCCACAGTGCAATTCGAAATTGTCTTGCGTACGTTTCGCGTGGTATGCGCGCGATTTCATCATCGGGACGGTATTGTGATGGAACTATCGTGTAATTTAACAACTAGCTTCAGGATCGATCGGTCATTTTCGAGAACGAGACGCACCTCGAGAGGGGTATTTTCCGCTGCGATCTCTGTGAAGCCAACTATGTCACTGAAGTAAACGGTCACTGCCTCGTAATACTCGGCCGGGACCTGGAAAAAATTTGTCGGTCGTGAAAAATGAAATTGTCATAGAGAAGAATAGTAGAAAAAGCTTAATTCCTCGTCATTTTGCATAATCGATCATTTACGATGCGAGAAAAATCAAGATCAATAACAAGTTTAAGTTGAAAGAGAATCAAATGATTCAAGAGAATCGAAGAATTCTCGATTCTGAAAAATTCATAAATCCCTTACGATGAGTCTAAAAGCCGAAGTAACCTGAAGAAATTTTTTTTTTTTTTTTTTTTTTTTTGAATTTAGAGAGATTAAATATCGATCTGATGAAGAAAGAGAGAGAGAGAGAGATATATAAATAAATATAGATTAATATCTTAGATGTAAAATTTAAAAAATTTGAGATTTTTATAAGATTATTAGTTTGTGTATATACGATCTCGAGTTGAATATATTGCGTGTTTTTTTTTTCAATTTTGAATAAATTCTGTGTGTGTGTAGTTTGAATGATATGAAATATTTTTTAAAATTCACCTGTTGAGTCTGCTTGAGTTGTTGAGCAACGCTAGGTGGAAGCATTTGGAAGAGTAGTGTGTCACTTTTTCTCTTCTCGCGTTTGAGCTCACGAGCTTTCTGCGCCAGATTTGCGGCATACATCTATAATTAATAACAGTTTTAATATAATCAGATTAAAATAACCAGGCTAATAAGAATTAGATTATACAATAATATATACAAATGTCAAAAATGTGAGAATATTCCCACGTTGCTATAAAATACGTATAATTATGCAGAGGAAAATTTAAAGAATTAGAATAAATGAAGATCACGGAATATATATATTCTCTTTCTCTCAAAGAATTTTTTTTGAAAATTTAATACTTTTATAAATTTCACAAGTTTCTGAAAATTCAAATCTTTTCTGCATGCAATTTTTAGGGTCTAATAAAGAGCGCGTGTTTTTTTTTTCAGAAATAAAAAATTAATGGATTAATATGGCTTATTAATTTTTCCCATAAATAGAGTTAGCGCTGAAAATCTCGCGAATAGCAAGAAACATTTTAGTTTAGGAAATAGAAAACAGTCTTCGACTGATTTCCCATTAAGATGTCAGTTAGGCAGTTTATTCATAGCCGATGTCGAGACCTCGAACTCAAGAACACGGAATCGAATTATGACGGATACAACCTAACACGTGGTCACGAAAGTTTCCCATAACCCTTCCCGCGAATTGAAATACCTCCCCTTCTACTGCGAGTTGAAATTCAAGTAAACGATTAAAGTAAAATTTTAAATTTCTTTTTTTGCCAGAAATAATGTCGATTTCCTATAGATTTACTCTTCATTCTCAATCGTTTATAATTCGAAAATTATTTTTTTCTAATATTCTAATAAAATATATCTATCTTTACAAATATATATATACAATATTTCAATAAAAAAAAAAATTTAGATTTAATAAATTAATATAATTAATAAATAAATAATTAAAATTTAAAAAATTAATTTCAAATTCTCCGCCAAGAAAATCCGCGATGAAAATTTAAGTCTATATTAGACACCCGGCATATAAATTATTATGAGCGCTATGTATGAAAGAGACATGTGGGCCAAGAGGCATGAAAGGGAATCAAATCGATGGCATTTGAATCGGAAACCTGAATGGTAGCGACGGCGTTGCGCATTAGTATGATGATGATGGGCGAGACCACTAGCACCAGAACGACGATAGCGATACCCGCAACTTCCTTGTTGCTCGCGTCTTGTAATGTCGAATTAACATAATCCCTGCAGAAACACAAATGTATATCGTACATTCTCGACGATTAATATATTTTATAAATAATATATAATACGTATAATATTTTTTTATTATCAGACAATAAATCGAATGACACAAATCAATTCATTGTTCGCAGATTAGGAAAATTGATATAATTAATAAATTTATTGAATTTTTCTTTTCTAACATCTTACCGTACCTCTGTCAAAGTTCGATACTATTTATGTATGTGTAAAATCCAATTTAATAATGACAGATTTTTATCATTCGCGGTTAACGCTATATATTCTCCATATTTTTCAAGTGAAATGACGATAAATCGCTCATTGAGTTTTTATAAAGAAAAATCTTTCTTTTCAAAATCTCTCGTCTCGTACTGTATGTGTCCGTTCTGTTTTATACGAGTCTCAACAGAACGGGAAAACAATTCCATTATAAGGATCGCTACCTTATCATGTGACGCAATTCCCGCTGCAGCTTACGCAGCTCGTCGATGTAAGTGGCCATCGAATCGAAGTAAGCGATTGCGTCTTCCACGCTCGGTTCCCTCTTCTGATTCCGTAGAATTTCGTCTCGCCTTGAAAATAGAATATACAACATTTAATCCTATCTATCTTCGCGTATGTTTTTTATTCTCATAATCTATCATCCGTCTGTTATGCGCGTAAAAGTGTCTTCATTCGTGAAACACGTTCCCCTTAAATTACTAAATTGGGAGAAAAGTGTCTGTCTGTGTAATTTCTCAGAATACGATGGAGATTGTTTTGCAAATATTTTGATACACATTTAAAATTATTTGTATATATCTTTTCCGTCTTTTAACTGCAATTATATCTTTTAGAGTATCAAGAGCAATATAAGATATAAATTTTTAATATTATATAAAATACAATATATTTTTGCAAGCATTCTCTTTCTGGGAATTTTAGCTGAAACGTTTAAATAACGCTTGGAAATTTCAGAGTAAGCAATGTGTCTATTCAGAAGTTTATAGAGAAATAGGAGATCCCCAATAAGATTCTTCTAACATTATTGAGCTCGATTCAACTAATATTCGATGCTAATTATGAAATAAAAGACATTAATTTGTCTAGAAACTATGACTCTTCGGTAACAATAAATATGGAATATCTTTTAACTAAAACGCAGCGTACGTCCCGATAATAGAAGTTCTATCAATAATAGAGGCTATTTTCAAAATTAACATTCTATTGAAATATTTACGATAGCGGAAAGTAAAATATTAAATTTGTTTGAAGGGATCTACTTGATTAAGATTTATTCGCGGGTCAGGACGCGGAAGAAAAACGCGGGAGACGTTTTTTTTTTTTTTACCTTGCCTTGATCTTGCCGTATTCGGGCATGGTGCGCGTGAGGTCGACGTAGAACATCTTCAGGGAGGGAACATATGTGAGTGCGGCGTTGAGAAGATCGCGTCCCAGTGCCTCGTGGCGAACGTAACTGACGTAGTTCTCCCCGAGGAGGACACCGCGGCCAAAATAATTGATACCCTCGACGGAGGCGATACCGAGGCTCTCGATGCTCCGCAGGAGATTTTTGAAGGCTATCAGATATCTGAAATGTTAGAAATTTCGCCGCGACGATGATCTCTTTCATCTCATTCTTCTCGGAGAAAGGGTTTAAATAGAGTGCGAGAAAGAGGGAGAGATCTCGTCTCCCCATTGCGGAAAGCTTTGACGACACTTACCTCCACACCCCGCTGTTGTCCGTCTCCTTGATCTGATTAGTCAGATGATCCAACATAGCCGCGTTCACGCTCGTGTACCACGCCATTACTTCGCTGATGCTGCTCGCCTCCGAGCTTATCTTCTGCCTGTGGAGGAACGTACGAACGAACTTTGCACTCAATTCGATTACCTTCCATGTGTTTATAGATACCGCGTGGTCGATACCACGTGGAACAGTTATTCTGAATTATGATTTTGTCGTGGATAATCGCGTAATGCGAATATAATTGCGCCTTAACGTGACGAAATAATCTCGTCGAGCAATCTCACATAGCCTGGATATAATGTTTAAAGTATCTCGTTGACCAGTTCGATATTCGTTTTTCTTTCAAAGGGAAATTCTTCCATAGAAATAATAATTAAAAAAAAAAAAAAAAAAAAAAACTAGAGTGTTTAGACGAAAAATTCGAACGAGTCGTATGATCGAAAGATCGAAACGTATACATATAAGGATCGTCTATAGATCATATGCATATATCGATACACATATCTCCAGGTTTGAGCGATCGAAACAATTTAAGGTTTAGTTTAAATTGTTCCAATCTTGTTCGATGATTTGAGATAATTTCGCGCGCTATTTTTTAACGAATAATACTTCTATTTAAATACAACTTTTAATTTGAATATTAATTCCTGCTGTCTTAAAATGCTTCGGAAATTGTCTGCGGACAATTTTGCCCTGTCCGAATCGCGAGAGATCCTTCGGATAGATGGAAATCGCCTTGGAGGATTCCGCACGTGGCGATATCGGTCGATAATGACACCGGTAGCTAGACCTTCGCATCTGTTACGTACGTGGGTTTGATCGACGCGTTGAACGTCGTTGTGGTATCGGGGCGAGATTTAACCATGGACAGACGCGACGAGATCAGAGAGAAAGAGGTAGAACGAAGGGTAAAAACAGAGAGGATAATACATGGAAAGGGAGAAAGACAGATAGATAGATAGAGAGAGAGAGAGAGAGAGAGAGAGAAGAGTCTAAAAATATTGTTTATTGCTCCAAATGGGCGCTCACGCGCTCATGTGTGACAACCGCTTCCATTGCTCGTAAAGAGAACACGAGAGACAGAAAAGAGTCAACGATGAGGAGAATGAAAGTAAGAGGGGTAGTGATACGGAGAAAGAGATAGATGAAGAGTTTTATTACGGGCGTTGTTGAGATTGACTGTTCTCAAATGGAAAGATATACGTGAAGAATCATCGTGTTGTGATAGAAGCGCGTGCACATAAGTAATAATGTTTCAAGCGGCTGCTAGACGAATTCGATTATCGTATATTAAATTGTAAACAAATCCATTGTAATTTAATGAGAGAGAACGGAAGAATGAAAGAGATACACGGATATACATTTGGCAAGAAGGAGCAGGTTCGAAATGTTTTATTGCGTACTTTGGGATAATATTTGGGATAATTGAAACCATTAAGCAGAAAGATAGGACTCACTCCTGAATGACAGTAATAAAAAGAATAATCGGCATGTCTTGTATAAGTTATAAATCTCGCTTACGTTAGATGGTAGGTATGGATGGGGAGAAGATATTAGGAAGAAAACTACTTATTCTATTCTACAATTGAAATTCGCGAAAAAGCAATAATGACGCGTATATAAAAATTGATTAATTGATTGTCAAATGAACAAAAAAAAAATATATATATATATATATATATATATATATATATAGGGTGTCCCGAATTTAAATGGCAAAATTTTAAGAGCGTGTTAGGGACCGAAAAACTAAGACAAGAAATCCTTTAGAGATTTGCTCGTTTTTGCTCCATTTTAGAAAAAAATCGCAAAAATTTAATCTCTCATTGTCAGCTGCTCTCTCGAGTCGATTGGCACCGAATAAACTTTCTGTTTCAAGGTTCCTTACACATGTAAACACTTGATATTATCCATTACGGCGCCAATCGATTCAAGAGAGGAATTAAGAGACCGAATCATAGATGCGGCGCACCAAATATCACTAGAACAATGTCTAGCTGCAATTAATGAGGTCAGTGGTAGATGTAATGCTTGCATTGCTGCAAGAGGGCAACATTTTGAACAATATCCGCATTAAATAGATGATAACATAAATAAAATGTAAATAAATAAGTAAAAAAACGAAAACTTGTTTTGTTTCTTTTTTCTTTTTTTTTTCGTTATTTTCTCCAAAATGGAGCAAAAACGAGGAAACCTCTAAAGAACTTTCCGTCTTAGCTTTTCGGTCCCCTACACGCTCCTAAAGTTTTGCCATTTAAATTGGTGACACCCTGTATATTTGAATCGGATTCAAGAGAGGAAGAAGAGATATAATATTATCGAGTATCTCGCCGAATGTAGACAGAATAATAGAAGTACATTTTAGAATTCGTAGAGGAGAGTCTTTCCCATGACGGTCAAAACTAAAAATCCCACGAGCAGTATGAAGATGAAAAGCAAATGGAAGATGCTTGTGGAGAAGGTACAGGGGAGGAATCCGTTACATCTTTTCGCATTGAGCGGACTCCCCGACGCGAGATTTTGCCTTTTTCCCCCCGCAAGCTTTTCGGGGAAGAAACAGATTGTTAGAGCGGCTTGTTATCGGTTGACACAAATGCGTCGCAATTGTGTTCTCCGGGTGTGTTATAGTCTTGTGATATCCGTTGCGAGTACGACTTGTGCGGTTTTCTTGTCTCTGCCTTATTTCCGCTCTTTCGGTTCCTTTCCTCTTGTTCGATCGCCTCGGGACGATCTTTTCGATGCCCACCAATATTTCTTCCGCAAGATAAACGCATCGTTTCTATTTAAAGATTCAACTCTTCCAAGTTTTTTTTTTTTGTGACATTCATATTTATTTATTCATTCATATGCAAATGTTTATAATGTATTGAGAATATAATTCTTATATGTATATATTAATTATTAATTTATTAATTTAATTAAAAATATATTATACTTTAAATAGTTTGCTTATATTATTACATTGATTGTTTCTCTCTCTATTATGGTATAAATAAGAATCAAATTGGAATCTTAGAATTTTAAAATTCTCTCTTAAAAAAATCGAATTGACGTTTATTAAAAACGTAAGAGATTAAAATCGTGAATTTATGTTGGATAGAAGTTACGTTTTAATAATGATAGCTTCGCTACAGGCGAATCAATTATTAAATTGAACAATTAATTAGCTTCGAATGAAAATTTTCTCTACGAATTTATATATCTACGAATGTGTCCGTTTGATTGTTCACGTTCATCTCGCCAAAATCATCCTCTCGAAAGAAAATGCGTAAAACGCGTTAGGTTCACTGGAAAATGCGTTAACTCCACTTAACGAAACTGGCTCGTAATAGAAAGTGCTCTTAATTATTTGATTTTGAAAAAAACATGAAATTCACTCTCCACTCTGCGTGACCTTTTACATGTTCGCAGATAGATCGCAATATATCGCTGAATATATATATATATATATATATATATATATATATAACGGCGTATTCGTACTTTTTACTAACGTAAAAGGGAGATAAAAATACACGATGTTTCGAGAGAGAAGTTATGTCGCGCATGAATATATAACCGAGCCGAAATTTAAGTTTTCGCTATACAGTTCTAGGATAAAATCGGTAACGCCATTGTCACATTGGTAGAGAAAGACACAGAGAGAGAAAGAGAGGGGGAGGGAGGGGGGGAGAGAGAAAGAGAGTGAGAATGTCGTCGTACAAAATATTCTGTCTCGATGCCCGTCGGCCTTACCTATATCGATAATTTATCGCTCTATCGATTTATTAGACGTACGTGCTTGGCAGTCGCCGTTTTCGCTACGCGAGCGCCGGAATGAAAAACGTGCCTTTTATAAATATTGTCCCGAGCGCGACACGTTGAAATCGGTGCGATTTCAGCGTGCCCGCCCCGTAAAGTGGCAATAGCTCGACTGACAGTTACCTGAGATCTACTTCAGAAAAAAAAAAAAAAAAAAAAAAGACGGGAAAAGATCATTATTCCGTCATCTCGTTTGCGTAATCGATGAAAAAAATTCCGTCTGCGTAATCGATGAAAAAAAATTCTGTTGCTCGTTCGATGAAAATCCGACGTGGATTTTCGCGTCTAGATATTGGGAATTAAAGAGCCTCGTAATTCCTTTCTCTCGATATACCCTGCGATTACGATTAATCAGAAATTATAGATGTAATTATAGATGATAGAGAATATTTTAAATTTTTTTTTAAACAATCGTTCGAAGATGATACGCTGCAACAGTATTTAAAGAATAATAAAATATATATTAGAATCTTTTCTCTTCTATACCGGGAATATTCTAAGTGAAGGAGAGAGCGAGAGAGAGAGAGAGAGAGAGAGAGAGAGAGAGAGAGTGATTCGGAAATTTTATTTCCAGATCCTTTCGCTGATATTCCGAGGGAATTCTCATTTTCAGAACACTGAATATATCCTGAGAACATCCGCGTTCATGTCACGTCGTCAGTTAAAAGGATCGTCAGGGGCATTTGCATTCGATTTTACCAGATCCGCTCCGCTCGGGCGAGAAGAGGGAGAGAGAGAGAGAGAGAGAGAGAGAGAGACGAAGGGCTAAATATTTTTATCATCGATCGATGCGACAAGTCGAATGTGACACACGCTGGGAGGGCTATTATAAAAGCATGTGCACACGCTGTTCGCCCGTTTCCGCGCGCGCGCGCGCCACGCCTTTTGACCCTCCGTTATATACATATATAATTAGACGATAGGAAAAGAATTAATCGACAAATGTGTTATGGGTGGACGTTTCCGATTAAATTGCCCGTCGTTCGGCATCGTCGGCGCCAAAATCACGTTAATTAAATCGCCTGGGTGCTATCGCTCGAGTTAAAACGACGGTAAAAGTGAGCCGACACGCGGGCGTGCATGTGACAGAATTTTTTAATCTTACATTTAAAGATCACAATAAATCGAGAAATTTTTAATTAAGAGACTTTTGTTCATTAATCGGCTTTTCGACGCGTGAAAAACAAAGGAGCTTTTCGTTCCTTAAAATCATTGAAATATTCTCTCAATCGCTGTAATTTCCGATGCAATTTTAAATGGAAGTAAATGTTAAATCAAAAATTTATAATTTAAATATATCTTAATTTTAGAAAACATTTTGTGACAATTTTATTTCTGAAACAGAGAGAGAGAGAGAGAAGAGAAATTTAAATCGCATCTAGTGATTCAATGTACGCGTATGTACTTGATTCTTGGCTTTAAAGCGTAGCTTCAAAAATTCACAACCGTTTTCATTGTATTTACCGTTATTTAAATGTCATCAAAATGTTAAACGACAAACCATCGTTCGCCTTTTTCTCATCGAAAAACTCCATCCTTTAAAACGTCAAAGCGAAATAATATGGCGAAAAGCCATTGCAATTCCAAAGGCGACAAATCGCTCGCCAGCGAAACTTTCGCGAAGGGATCGCTAATTGGACTATCATACGAAAACGCGCGAGATTGCATTCCAATTAAAGCCCCTAAGACCCTAATTAAAAATAATTAATTTTTTTCCTATCGCAATCTCTCGCTTCCACAATTTTGTCTCGTTAAAAGTGTGCGTATGAGTTGTTTTTTTATTAGAATGCTTTTTACTCTCCGTCTTTCTTTTTTAATGGAAAATAGAGGAGAAATATCTATTGTGTATAATGTTGCTGTGTAAAATATTGAAGCAATCATATTTGGCCATTTTCTCGGTAGGAAAGTTGAAAGGCGCTACGTAATGTACATACGTAAAAAATTCCGTATCCTCGCGCGTAAATATGTCGGTACGGTTTTCCTTTCCGTGGAAAATGATAACCGTTCGCTTTTTACCTTCCGCCTGTTTCTACCTTATTCCCTTTGCGAGAAAATACGAGATCGCGACGACCTCGTCGCATCTTGCGACGCGTTATCTTACGTCCATGTACCATTTGATACAGATACACCATCCTCTGCTGCTGGAGAGGATTTTCTCCCGTGCGACGCGCGTCCAACATTAACGATGAAATATCGCGCTATCCTCCATTATCGAATCACACCGCGTACGTTGGAAATTCCGATACTTTTGTGTACGTACGTGTGTAAAAAAGTAAAATAAAAAAAAATTCAACGATGAACTTTCTCCGCAACGAAATCTGCTTTTGCGCAAAATATTGCAGTAAAATTTTAATAACGATAAAAATTGTTTATATATATATATACATACATATAATTTACTCGTCTATTTCGATCAATTTTTGTTAATTCTTGATATTGAAGATTTCTCGCAAATAACGAAATCCCGATTTGTCTTTTTCGCTCAAACAATTTGTATTAAAAAAAAATATATCTTAGATAGATTAAAGTGTAATAAAAATTAAAATTTAATCTGTATTTGAAGAATTCAATTTGAAAGAACTAATACACACCGTATTTTCTAAGAGATGTTTATCTTCTTCGGCCGTAGCGCGTTCCAGATATCGAGCATTCGATCAAATATTGGGAACACCTGTTCTCGGGATACGACTCGATGTCTGCGCGAATATTTACAGACGGGATACGAGCCCGCGGGAGAAAGAGCGGGAGACAGAGAGAGAGAGAGAGAGAGAGAGAGAGAGAGAGAGGAGAATTCCCTATTCGTAGTCTGAATGGAAATTCAACAAGTGTCCGGACGAGGACTCGAGGGAACGGCTCCGGGTTTCCTCCGTAACTTTCCATACCGGTGACGGGTGGTACAGTCGCGCAGGAATAGGGGGGTAAAGCTAACACGAGAATTAACTGCCGTTTATATGTACTAACGCTCCTCAAAGCGATACCACTCGTAGAGAGCCGCAATTTGTCTTAATACAATAATTACCGTCTGTGAAGAGCGTCGGCGTCGCCGCCCTTCACCGCGCGGCGTAATTATCGTGTAATTAGCGAAACGGATCTACATAACGCGCGGGATGCCTTTTAAGTTAATTGGGTAAAGATTGCTCGCGTCCGTGAAAATACATAATTCCCGGATCTGAGGAAATATAGCGACAACTGAAATTTTATTCTTGACGTTAAGGATTCGCATATTTACGAAAGATAGATCATCCCTTCTATAGTTGCTCTAATGATTCTATTTTCGCGATATTTAATTACCCTTAGAGATTTATAATATTCATTTAAATGGACGTTGGAGGATATTTCGAGAAGAGAGTTGAAATTAAGAATCTCGAAAGACCGCAAGAGAATTTCAATTTTGACAAATGTCTTTAAGCTTCATTTTTCCTTGAATATTCTCATCGATGAACAAATTTTTAGTCATCCTTTCCATGCACGTTTCGCTCGATGATCACCCGAATGTCATCCGAGTGAAACGATGCGCGAGGATCTGCACAATATCTAACGAGCTATGGCCAGAATTTTGCGGCCGCAATTTCACGGTCGTCGGCCGCCTTTGTGTCGGACAATGCTCGAACGATCTTCGGGACCGATTAGATTTACCTGAAGTCCTCTAGGCGCGCTTGGAAAGCCTCCTTGCTCACTACGTCGTACGTCTGCGTTTTGCTCTCATCCCTTGGGACGGACACCAGCGGCCACGTGCTCATGTTGTGGAGATCCTGATCGGTTATGGCAAATCTCTGCGTCAGATTCGACCTGGTTTTCAGACAAAGAATGACACGCATTAGGAAGAAGAATATGTAATTTATTGAAATGATTAATTTATAATTATTAATTAACAAAAGAAACTATGACAGGAGAAAATGACAAGAATGAATATCTAAACTTACATTGACAATTAAGGATGAGAGAAAATATAACAAAAGTACAATACAATAAATCTATAAAATCAGCTGTTAAAAAAGAAAAAGTTTTCATATATCTCATATACATATATCCATGATTAAATATGCGAACTTACCTCTGTTGATTAAACATTTTTTTTTTTTTTTTTTTATTATATGTTTTAAGATCTCTTTCCGACCTGTTTTTTACGTAACCGTGAATAAAAAATGCGAAAAGTTTAGTGTTTGTGAAGGAAAGTTTGTCAAAAAGTCAAGAAGTTTCGTTCAAAGGGATTCAAAGTAAGACCACCGAACGTTTTGCTTTTAATCGATTCGCAAAGCTTTTCCAAGCTCTTTTAAATTGTTCGCTACTACTTCAATATTCCGCAAGACGTTTGTTTTGTAGAAACGTGTTGCAACTACGCGCTTTGCATCTCGATTGCGAGAATGGAGGAAGCCGTCCGTTCTCATCACGCGAAATGAGACGGAGAGGTTTCTCCGCACGATCGATGAAGACCCGAACTTCGTCGTTGAGGCACGTGGCCGGATCAACAGGAATTAAAAATTGCTCTGGTAGAACGATAATTACACGGAGTGTATCAAAAAATACAGAAAAAAAGAAGGATTAAATTGCGTTATTATAGAAACAAGCGTCTGATATTGATGGGGAGATCCAGCTTTGTTATAAACAAAAGATAAAATACCTCAAAAACAAAAATTAAAAAAGAGGATTATATTAATTTATATTGTATAATAAAGTCTCGTTAAAGAGAGCAGGAAAAAATTTAAACTTAAAAGTTCAAACTCCGAGACGTATATCCTGTAAGGAAAAAAATAATTAAAGGAACACGTACCTCAGAGTGTTACCGTTGGTGTAGATGAAAAAGGCCACTTCGGATCTTTCCAGCTGCATCCTGGTGACCATTTTGCCCAAGTCCGTGGCTATCGTTACCTGCAATTGACATCGACCATCAAGGAATACGCACATGTCAGCATGAAATTTTCAGAAGAATGCAATGTGGTTTGAAAATTGATCGTTCACTTAATAAAGGACCGTTCTGGCAATTCTTCGCGAAGTCCTTTCTGTCTACGAACAAGACGCTCGAATTGTCTTGTTGTCAGAATAATAGTATTAGGGATGTTCTCGCGGAATTTTCGTTAGAGGAGGACTAATTGTAAGGCTCGAGTGGACAGCCTTGTAAGTGGTGGATATGTTCGCGAAACGTATATTGAGTGGCTAGTCCGAGTCTCGAATATCTTGAATGGCCACTGCCACTCTTCCCGATCGTTTTGACCAAACGAAGAAATATCTCGGTAGAGATATTCACGATAGATGCTCTTCTCAATTTTTTAAATCTTTCCTTCATGGATTCGTAAATTATCAAATTTAAATTTATCGTCCTATTTTCTTGCGCCGCGGATACAAGATATTTCATTTCCCGCAGCTTTTGATAATATAGATCTCAAATTCCACAAATTATTAAATCCACAGATATAGATAGAATCCGATTGTTAGATTTTTTTCGATCGTATAAATTTTGAGACGGATCCTAGGTCATAAATCTCCGCTGTCGGGATCCCTTACAACTTCTCGCCTGTTCGGTTTAACTGAAAATTTTCCTCGATGGCTAAGAAATCTCATCAATCTAAAAGCGCATTCGAGAGGCCGTTCTTGGTTCTGTTTCGATCCACCAGCTCGCGACAGCAATTAATATTGCATTAATGGTACCGGTGATAAAATTGTTTTACGAGATTCTCGCTACGATGCCCGGAACAATTATTAGCACGGCTACAAATTGTACAGCAATCATAATTATATTTCACAATTGTAAATACGAGTATAAGTGCGTTGATGTTTCGTCGACGATTCTTTTCGCCTTCGAATAAGAGCTTTCATCGTGAATCATTTTCGAGGATCTTGTACCCTCGCCTGAGAGTATCTTCTTGTAAACTACAACAGAAAGTTTTCCACTAGCTTTCCACCAACTTTTCGCCAATAATGATCGTATACAGCGGAATAATCCGAGACTTTGTTAGCGTGCCACGAACTTTTCAAGCCGGGAATTTTGGCGTCTCGAGCGAGTTATCGTCGTTGCTCTGATGAAATTCTGGCAAAGTTGCCGGAAGGATAAGATGAGGATGAACGTGAACTCAGCAAGATATCGCGATAGGTGTGATTTTATAATCGCTGTATTTATATAAGTTAAAAAATATACTGCTTTTATTATATATGAAATTATTATTAAATTTATGTATATATTTCTGGAATTGTTTTCTTTTCTTTCAATTTTAAAATTTCTGATTCTCTGTTTTCCCATTTGATATAAGATGCATGAATTCTCGACAAATTCTATTGTTATTTCAGGTTTCTGAGATTTTAAAAAAATTGATTCATCTTGATTACTTCCAAGAATTCTATTTGTACAAATTTCTTCTTTATAGAATACTAATTTCTTGTTTCTATTGAGCTTGTTTAGCTCTAAATATTCTATTTAATAAAATTTTCACACCATAATTTTTTAATTATAAATTATTTTTCGCGTAGCTTTCAGTGAATTCTAGAGCTTTATATATTTTTATTACACTTTGTTCTGTTCTCATACAGAGCGTATTCACTATAAAACTAATTTAT
Source organism: Polyergus mexicanus (assembly GCF_030449975.1). Taxonomy (NCBI): domain Eukaryota; kingdom Metazoa; phylum Arthropoda; class Insecta; order Hymenoptera; family Formicidae; genus Polyergus; species Polyergus mexicanus. Next base: position 5,710,917 of record NW_027223338.1, on the reverse strand, counting down.
ATAAATTTTATGTAAATTTTATTAATGTTAAATTTTAATTATTAACTTGATAAGGCGATAAAGTTTAATATTACGAGAAATGATGAAGTCCAATGTGTGTAGACATTTTTAAGAAAGCGTAGAAAAGTTTTTAGAATTTACTTCGAGCCGAGGAAAAATTTCCAGAAGCTCTTTGCGGTGTGTTAAATTATAGAGGGTGTGTCGAAGTGCAGGGTGCATCGACGTGTGCGAGACACTTGTCGGTCTACAAGTGCGAGGACGATCGCAAACATACGTACATTCTTTCGACGCTCGTCAAACAAGTAACTAGAGATCGAAGACCGTGGCAGCTAACATCAATGCAATGAATTTCGATTTGATCTACCCTTTATTCCTATGAGGGCCGCGTTTAATACCTTTGTAGATTGACGATTAGGTAGAGCGTGGAAATTTTCTTTTTACAACGACGCGAGACAAAATGCGGCGCAATAATTATTTATATTTTTATGGTAAGCGCATTAAAATTCACTTGATCGAAATTTACTTATTGTATAACGGATTTCTTAAATCTTAATTTGACATAATTCAAAAAATAATCTTAAATTATATATATATATTGTTTTGATATCGTAATTATTAAATATACATAGTTACTATATAAAAATATTTATTATCTATATAAAGATTTTAAGATAATATTAATTTTATTTAAAGATTCTATGGAATGGCATTAACTTGTGAAACTTGAATTTAATACTTTAAATTTAATAAAAAACTGAAGGATAATATAATTGAGATACTTGCAAGATATATTAGACGTACCCCTAAGATTAGATTTTTCCATGCGAGGGGAGGCTAAACATCAATTACGTCACTGTCCCCTTCCTCTCCGATCGTTCTCATCTTATTTTATTTCATCGTCCCTTGCACGCGCTCCCCTTTGCCGCGAAGTAGCAAAAGGGCGACAATGTGGCATGTGTACGCGCGCGAGTCGATAATCCGAACGTGCGTGAGAGAATAAAATAAAAATAGACGGCTCGTCGCGCGCGAGAGAAGAACGGCTGTAACGTAATTTCTTCTGCCGCTGCGCCGATCGGAAATCGAATCTCGCCCTCGGCGCGATTTTCAACGAACACCCGTCGTTTTCATCGACAATAGGCCTTAGTCGCCATATTCGTAATAGAAACGGCGAACGCACGCACGCACGTACACACACACCAATGATCAACGCTCGCGAGCTTGCATCTCGATCTCGCCGCGAAACGCGCTTTAAGCGTTTTTATTTACTTATCTATCATGAGCCATACACGTTAGATTTTTATCATTTTCATCTGATTGTTTTAGGGAAAAATCAACGAGATCGTTCGATCTCGTTAAATATCCCCAGTGAGTTCTGTTTCGTATTTCCACGTGATTGGAAAATTTCATTGATTGTTCGGGAATATTTTTAGCAGAGAAAGCCGCGGGAAGGTATTCAATAAAGATCTCCAGATCGTCGAAGCGGAAGATTAATTTATGAAATTGGAATCTCTGAGAATATGTGTTGCAAACGACACTCACAACGTTCATACAGATAATTTTGAACGATTAAAGAAAATTATTCCATTATATTAGGATAATGAACACGCATAAGCGAGAAAAGCCTTTCCCTTTTTATTGTTAGAGTTAAATGCAATTTGAAAATGAGAGGATTAAGGCAATTAATTGCGGAGGTGGTAGAAAGGCCTTAATTATAATACGACATTGTTCGGAGAACGTAAAAATACCGTAGGTGCGGTATATTTGTTCATTCTCTCTCGTTACTTTTAAATGAATCGCCATCGCCGATCGATCACCGGTGAATTATATCAACCTAGCGTAATTGTGCTCTTTACATAATTATCAGGGCACGATGCACGCGCACGCGTAACTATTCACCCTTCGCTTTAGATAATGTCGAGAAGTAGTAGTTCATAAAATTGGAGTTTCTCGGCGAAACTCGCTTAGGTAGCTATAGGACCAGAATGATTGTTTAAATTAAATTTTACTTTAATACATGGAATCGTTGAAGAATTTTCAAATATTTAACTTTTCAATAATAACCTTCTTCTCTCGGAACACACGATATATAAAAATATAAATTATATCTCTTTTTTTTTTTCTGAACAATTATAAATGAAAAATTAAAATCAAGATTTTAAAATTTAAATTTAAAATGTTTAAAAATTTAAATTTAGAATTTTTAATAGAAGATAAAAAAAGAGGCACGCGCGCGCTTAATGTTATGATTTACGAAGTATATGTATTCAGTATAAATAATAACACATTGATTAATTAAGAAAGATTAGAGATTCGAATCGGAATAGAATTAATTCGTTTTGCTTCTCTGGATTTATATTCAATCATAAGGAACAAATTCGGATAATGTTATTGCACTTGTATTGGACAGGGTAAAATCTTTTCGAATCATTGATCGAAATGTTCCATTTTAATAAATTCTTTTTATTAAGATTTGATCGATAAATATTGATATTAATATTAATGATGTAAAATGTGTATCTTTGCTGTATAAAACTTTAAATATATTCGTAAATGGTGCTCTGCCGAAGAGAATATTTTATAAAAACGTATTTTTTTTCTATTTTCTCTCCTAAAATTGAATCGGAGTTTTGTAAAATAATATTTTCTCCATTCTATAGAGAGAAGATTGTATTGGAATTGAATTACACAAATGATTTTGATTCGAAATCTGACGTTCTTTTATTCCTTCTCATTGAGTTGAATCGGTAATATCGTATATAATTTTTTTTTTTTTTTTTTTTTTCAGAGAGTCGATACATAAATAAATCGAATAAAAAATAATTTTGTTTCGAAATTCTGTTAATTAATTCGATTCATTTTGCTCACCTGCGACTCTATGTCGGACACCTCTTGACGATAGATCAGGATGTCGTGGAGAGTGTTGGCAGTCTGCACGATTAGGGCAAGGATCGGTATGAAGGGCAGAACCAGCATCTGCAGCAGCTGGATCCGCCGGCCGCGACGATGGGCCGGATCGGTCGCACGGGCCCAGCATGACTTTTTCCGATTTGCCTTGGTCCCCGAAACGTCATCCGACGACAGACTCCTCACGGAGCTCACTTCCGCCACGCACGAACCGTTGCGCGGCGACATGCTGAAGAGACCGCAATGGAAATTAAAATCGTTCAGTCGATCAATTTATTTTATTCTTTTCGAATTTATAAGAAATTATTGCAAGAAGAAAACTTTATTTATTTGACGTATGTTAAATATTTACAGGAATACGTTGGGGGAATGTTTAAAAAAATATGATTTATAAAAAAAGGCTAAAATGGGGAATCTATTATTTAATTGCAGATGCAAATGAAAATGCAGGTGAAAAATAATAACGAAAATAATACAATAATAATGATAATACAATAATGATAGTGCAGAGCAAAAAAAAAAAAAGAAGCAATACTTTGCAATAAAACATGTAACTATTTTTGTTAGTGTAAAAATTTCTAGAATTTTTAAATTCTAGAATCTTCTTAAATATGATCATTAAATGGATTTTAAAATATGATTGTATTATAAAAATAAAAAACAAAAAAAAAGGAAGTCCATTCTATCATCGAATAAAAATTTAATGATTTCAAAATTTCATAATATACGTGTTAATATATATACACGCGCAAGATCTAAAAATGTAAAAAAATTTAAGAGTCGAATTCTCGAATTCGGGCAATCTAAAAATCGAAGAAAATCGAAGCGTTTAAAAATATTAAAAATTTAACCATTTGACGGATCAAAAATCTAGGACAATTCAACAATCCGGATACATGTACGTCATATAATTGAAGTTCAGAAACTATGGGGGAAATTCGATTAAAAATCTATCATTAGCTCGATCGTTTTGCGGTGGAATTGTTCGCGATGAGGGTCAAGCTTTTATTTCCGATTTATTGGGACGATACGTCACCTCGTACGTCCGAGCTTTCGCAATCGCGATAATAATGACAAGCCGACGGATAACAAGTTCGCCGGTGGGTCTTTGTAATTAAACGCGATGCGAGCTTCACAATCACGCTACGCCGCGAAAAAAGAGAGCTCTCGCGTTCAAAGCCTTGCAATTGCGAACTTGCAATTTGAGCTCGATAACAGAAAGCGGAAATATATCCTGTTCCCTTTTCCACTCCTTTTTTTTTTTTTTAATAACCACGTAGCTTGTTACATTCGTGTAAAATCTAGAAACTCGACGCTTTTTCGTTTTTTATTTTTCTCACTTTCTTCATTCTGTTTTCTTTCGCGTTATCAAGTTCTGAAGAAAAATAAAGCAAATACAGCAACATTTGATATTAGTATCGCTGAGGATTGAGAGAAGGAAAAATTTGTCTTATTAAAAATTAGATCATATTTTAGTGGAAACACCTCGAGTTAAATTTCTCTAAAAGTCAGCTTTGAAATACGAACGAAAGAAGATAATTTTGTTATTTATTTCTATATCTCGATTTCGACGAAAGATTTTTAACGGATAAATGGACATTATATGCGTTAAAGTGGATCAATTTCCCATTTTGCCACGATTTATTCTATCGTTAAATCGAAATGGCTCGTAAACGCAGCGAAAATTGGGATTCACGAGGAAAATTCCCGAAGGTAAGATAAAAAGATCGCGATCTGTTTCATCTCTTTCTCTGTCGTCTCGTTATTTCCAGAATTCACGAGATATAGAGGAAGAGAGAAAAGGTTAAGCGATCGCAACGAGCAAGTCTCTGACTTCGTTGAGAGTCTTTGATGTCGATCCCGAAGGTGGCAAAATCAAAAGCTGTCGTTGAGAGCAAAGCCGTCTCTCTGAATAGCGTCTGATTGTAACATGAGGCTACATATCGGGAAGGAAAAAATTAATAATCCGCCGATATACATTCTTTTTTCAAACTTGTCAACGGCAGGAAACTGCCGTCGTCATAAAGCGGGAGCGAAAATAGCGTAATAGTATTAATTTCGTATTGAAGTGGAAAGAAACCTTCATCTAATACTTCTAAGAAAGTAAACTCGATAAATTACGTATAGGGTCTTTTACGGTTTTATAGATCTCTTTAGCTTCAGCTTGAAGATCTGAAAAGAATTCTATTTTTAATTTTACATATTTTTTTTCTATTTTTCTATATTTTCGCTTTAATTGAAAATTTTCAACTATTATAGATTCTTTTGCGGTTTTATAAGTCTTTTTAGCTTCAGACAGCTTAAACAGATCTGATAAGTTCCTTTTTTTTTATTTTATATATTTTTTCGATTTTTATTTTAATTTAAAATTTTCAACCATTCCAATCTTGATTTTTAAAAGAATTCAGTTTTTCGAATGTTCGCGATTTGCGATGTAATCTTTGAATTTTAGATACTCTTGTGTGTTTGTTTATTTCAGTGTATATCTAAAAAAAAAAAAAAAAAAACTCATTCCTATCAGATCTAATTCAGATATTTATTCATCTCTTTAAACGGTCAAGTTTTTTTTTTTTAATTAGAAAGTAAAAATTAAAAAATTTTTTAAATATTCGGTAAGAAATTATTTTTATTTTTTGGATGATTGCATTGAAGTATCATCGATTTTGTTAGTCTTACGACGAAATTCTAAAACATCGTACATCTTGGAGTAACCTAGGCTTTCGAAAATTTAAAGGGAACCGACTTCTTGATAATCGTGGCCCTGGCCACTGAGGGTTGTGACGCGATGCACAATATGCATCTCCGTTCTACCCTTTGCCTTCGCATGTAGTAACACGGTAATAAACTGCACTACAACAACATCGATGCATAATCTAATGGCGTGTCGCTGCTGCCTGTCCTGGTTAGAGCAAGAGGGAGAACGGCCACCTTGCAAGCAGGCAGTTAATTGCAACGGAGCGTGTCTTCGTTTACCATCTCGCGTTACCGGCGATGCGAACGTCGTATCGAAATCTAATAACTTCCGTATCGATTTATCGAATTAATTTAATCTTTGCCGAAAATTTGAAATGCACTTTGATTTCCCGTAAATTTCGATGTAACTTCTCGTAAGTAGATCTGTGGAAATAATATTTATAATGTTTCCTCGAATAACTTTTTGGACGACAGACGTAGAGAATATCTAACATGGAAAATATAAATATTTGTGAAGATTTATGTTTATGTTATGAATTATTTATGAAACTATCTCTCTTCTATTAACTTACAAAAATGTGTGTGTGTGTGTGTGTGTGTGTGGTTAATGTAAAGAATAATCTTACATATCTATATGTTAATTAAAATCTTATTTGAAATATTTTAGTTTATATATTTCTTGTTAAATACCTTAAATAAAATAATCAATCGAAATAATTCTTTTTTACTCTATAGGCAGTAAAATACTTAAACAATATTTTTACAAACTTGTACTAAATTTTTATTTACTTCATACTTACGGTTTATACATTCTTAGAGTCTGCTTTTATTGATGTTTGATTTAATTATATTAGAGTTATTTTTGCGAAATAGAATAAAATAAATTTTTTTACGAATGATATTTTCTATTACATAATATTTAAAATAATACAAGAAGTAAAAAATATTTGAAATATTAGAATATATAAGTTTAAAACATTTAAAATATTGTTTCAAATAACAAAATTGTTGATAATTAATTTTTAAATTATTATTTTAATTCATAATCTTAATTTATCCCTTTTAAATAAATATTTCATATATTTCTAGACCTCTCATATATCTTTATGGAAAGTAAATTTTCAAATATATAAATATTAGACAAAACTAATATTTAAGTGATTATTTTCAATGGTATACGTCTGCTCACCATTGAATATCGCATTCTGTTCCCTTTTTAAATAACCAGTGATAACTGGAATTGAAAGAGAGAATTTGCAGAAGTGAAGAAGATGAGCAAGAAACTTTAAGAACCATTGAATTACATGGATGCGCGTACGTTGGGCATTGTGTCTATACGAACTTGCATTCTACGATAAAGGTGTTTTCGAATTTCAAGTATTCGCCATCCTTGGAACAATGTGAATGTATCCTCGACAATGCAAGGATCGCTCTCGTACCGCTAATGAATCTTGCAACCAGAAATCCGAAAACTCGCGGCAAGAATTGAGAACGCATCGGAATGCTCGGGAAAATCATCAAAGTGATTCGCGGTCCTTCAATTTTATCATTATTTCCTCTGAAATAATCTGTTTTATGAGTTCTGAGAAATTCTGAAGATTTTACTTATTTAATCCTTCGACGAATTTTAGAGTGCGAAGATTCGAGGAAATGAGAATCGCATTTATCTTGCGTGATTGTTTCAGAGATAAATTGTAAATTAATTATACGAGAGTATTAATTTTCGAAACATCCCGTGTGCGCCCTACAATCTGGGACAGAAATGTCACATGATCGATGGGAATTAAATTCGATGCTGACAAGAATGCAGCGGAGAAATGCGATACAATTACAAAGCTGGCATTTCTGATAATTTCTTTGATTCGTTTGAAAAAATATATATATATATTACTATCATATATTTTCGATTTGATGTTTATCGCAAGCGGATTTAAATGGCTAAAATTTAATTATCGAATATACTCTATTTTTTTACATAGACATACGCATTAGGATAATATGATATGCGAAGAAAGCTAGAAAATTAATTTGCATTTGCTGCCATCGACTTAAAATCTAAAAGTAACATCTAAATATGCACAATGATAATAAAATATAAATACAATATATAATATAATATAAGCTGCTTCGGACATTTACACAAATATTTACAAAAAAAAAAAAAAAACTTTCTCTTATATTTTTGTTAGAAAAATATATAATATACATATAAACACGTATATCTTATTTATACTCAACATATATACACTATTAATAAATGTAATAATAAATAATACTCACACAAACAATTAACGAATATTATGCACATATACTTGATCGCTATATTTTTCTTTAAAATCAAAGTGATTTCTATTTATGGCTCGCGCGGATCAATCATAAATATCATGACGATCGAGCCATGTTATTAGTGGATAATCCTTTTCGCATGCAAGCTTCATCACGTACAACGATGATCCACGATCCGCAAAGCTGTCGAACAATGCGAATCGTCTAGAAGCTGCTCGAAAGCTGCTTTTCGTCATTGAGTGGCCAAGCGGATTAATGGCTTCGTCGCGTCAGGAAACTGAAACGCTCTCTATCCATCCCCGTTTCCCGCATTGTAAGGCATATCTCGAGTTCGTTTGTATTCCCCAAGTACGAGAGAGAGAGAGAGAGAGACTCTCGTAAACAGGTAGGATTAATTAAGCCCTTTCGCGCGTGGAATTATTCGTGCTATCGGCGAACGTTGCTTTATGGGAAAATGCCGCTTAACCCTTTGCTGAGAAAATTAATTATCTCGCATTGTTATTATTGTTGTTTACTTTGTATAGGAAGAGAGATCACGAACAACGTATTTGCGTACAATATCTGTGGATTAATAGCGTATAGTTTGTATCACGATTGCGGTTGTAAAACGAAAGTTGAAGTTCACGCGAGCTTAAGTCGTTTACGATACAAAGCCATAGTATAAAGCTGCGATGTATAGGATATCATTGGCAAATAGTTTATCTAATGAGTTTCTCGCGCAAATTTAAATCGATTCTCTCTCGATGAAAATGAATATCATCTTTTTAATTGCAAAAATTGCCAATTTTTTTTCTTTATTAAATATCAAAATATCCTCGCAATAAATTCTTATACAATATATATTGTAAAATAATTGAATCTTATTTTCAATTAAATGAAAAATAAATTTTATTATTCGTTAACACTTTTTTTTCCGAAGCTTAATGTTAATTCTTTTTTCACCTCTGATCGCTTATAATTTAAAAAGTTGATTATAAAAAAAATTCTCTCTCTCCTCTTTCTCCTCGGATAAGGCAAAGACAGTTTCAATTCGATGTATCGTATATAATCGTAGCTTAAAAGCGTGTAGCGTTCGTGTTGCGATCGAGACGATACATATTCGTTTCGCGCGAGTCTTTGCAACATGCACGATGCAGTTTCTCAAATATCTCCGAAACGCGACATACTCACTCTCGACATACAGCAGATTAATGTGCAGCCATTAGCAAGCTCGGAAGAAGCCGGTGAGAAGCTCCGGATCCGTCGTAAAGTAGCGACGAAGCCTGGCGGCCGAATACGAGGCATCTGATCGGCATCGCGTCAGATGTCGGTGAGAGATTAGATCGGGAAAAGGCGGCGGGATACGATCGTTTCCGTATTCTCGCTACATCACAATCTTTCGAAAATATCTCTAATAAATATTGAATGAATCGCGATACAGGACGAACCGTGTCGAAAGGACGCGCGAATCGAGCCCTTTGATTACGAAAATGTCGTTGGTGCGAAGACTATAGGGTGAAGTCGCTTTCGGATCATCGAACCGCGTAAAACGTCTTTCATCGTTACAAGGGGTGTCCGATCGTCAACCCCGCTTTTTCCCCGGCACGATTATGTAGATGTTCCCGGAAATGATGTACTCACTCGTTGTGTATGGTGAGCATGACTGCGGACCGCAGCGGCGATGTCCACCCTCGCCTCTCGCTTCTCGGTCTCGCTCTCTCGATCCTGATTCAATCCGGTCGCCAGAATCCCGGCCGCTGAATGGCACGGCCTCGCGGGCCTATTATCTCATAGAGAAGACGGCAGTCGTTGCTTGTCCTGTCCATTCAGCCGTGACATAAAGATGCGCGCGCGCGCGCGCGCGCGTGGTACGGAAGGGTAGGAGGGGATGGTCGTATCGTAAAAAAAAAACCTCTCTCAATGGCTGTTACAAAATAATGCGAGCGATGCCTGCAATCGTCAGCGCGAACGCGCCAACGATCAAAGTGGAGCCAATTTCGGAGCATTATCGCGCGGACGGATCACAGGCTCCATAAATGCTTTTTTGGGTTGCATCCGTCGTTAAACCTCCGTTCGGTGGTGTCGCGCGTGATTTGATTACTTGTTTTTCTTTGAAAAATTTTGGACTATTTTATTCTCATTTAATCAGAATAAAATAGTCCAAAATTTTTCAAAGCCGTTCATGACTTGTAAATCTTTATATAAAATGTAATGTAGAAATCAAGTTGACAATCGCAACAATGTCCATTTTCGGCACATTTCGAAAATAAAAAATTAGCTCATGGATAAAACCGGAATTAGGACGAAATAATGAGCAGGAGTCAAATATTGACTAAGAGAGGCGTGAAAGATATTTTAAGTTACAAAAAAAAAAATATTTTTAATTTTTTATTTATGGTAATAAATATTGTTTGTTAATCTGAATTTGCCGCAATTAGATCTTTAATTTAGAGTAGATTTTTTACGCGGAGAAATTTAGAGAAATTTCGAATTTCTCGAAAATTGTAAGAGGCAGAGTCCATTTACTAAAAAGTCCATTGCCGTTAAAGGAATCCACAGAAAAGTATTTCTATGCTCGCCTGTAACTTGTTGTCGAGTGTACCTAAGTGACTCTTGAATCTAATGATAGAAAGTCGGTGAGGCTTGAAAGCAGAATTCTATTTAACGCATCTTCCGGTAGATGAATAAAATTTCTATAACTTATTCCCGTAAGGGAAAGATATTGATAAGAATTTTTATTAAAATTATTAAAAGAATTTTCAGAGAGAGTCTTTGAAATTTCAGATTATCTTTGTAATCGTTATTTTTATTTCGTTATTTCTATTTCAACACTTACAAGAGATAAACAAAAATTTTCTTATTTAAAATTAAGAATAGTTTGTGAATTACGCTATATTAAAAATATTTAAATTTCAAAGATTCTGATTCTGATTCTATATTTATATTTACTCGTCAATTAATTAGATATATAAATAAAATATATTTTTTTAAGCATCAAAATCACTTTTTCTCGTCTAAATTTTAAGCTCGAAGCGATTATTGTTTGAAATATTAAAAATGATTTTTATCTTTACGTTATAAATATTTATCGTAATAAATCTAATTTAAATTGAGATAAGTATCAAATATACAAAGATGTTTTATACTAGAATATTTCATTCTCGATTCGGTATACTGCCAACAACATTGTACTAAATGTTGCACACACACATAAAGGGGAAATTCGGTGGCATGTATCAATTAATTAATTGCTGGGTTAATTGACCGATCGGCAATATCGAGACTACACGTGCAATACGTGCTAGAATAGAATGTTAAGGTCCAATTAGTGATTGGATTCGTGGCTTTCGAGCAGATGTTGACAAAATTTATCGAACAATCGGAACCGACAAATATAGATAATAAAAGAATTGTGGTTCGCGTTGAATTCAATATCGTAAATTAATATCTCGCGTTTTACTCGTGATTAAAAAAATCTATAGCGAAAAGATTAATTGCAACAGTGTAAAAAAATAAATCAGAATTGACGAAATTTATTAATTATTTTAATCAAAAATATTTAAACTTTACAAGATCGAAGAATCAGATTTTGAACAAATTTTTGATAAAATTGCAAAAGGTCTTTATATTCACATTTTCAATTTAATAAAATGAATTATTTTATGGAGTTTGAGAGATAATAGAAGAAAATTACTTTCCCTCGAGACATATCATAGCTTCTTTCATGTATGTTGACGATACGAAGTGACGTTGAGTTGTTCTAGTTTCGAAGTATTGATATACACGTCAATGAGATTATGTCAAGCGGCTGAGATCTTTCTCAAGTAACGCGTTACAAACATCTGTAATACCGTGTCGGGGCTTTCGAAAGAGGTGACAAGAGGTGACTTTTACGAATATCACGATCAAAAATACAAACGCTAAAAGTACATCCTGTTACATCCCGTTACATCCTCATACATTCTGTTTTTCCAAGAATATCCATCAGCTGATCGTGTCAATCGATCACTTGTTATCTAATTTATATATTTCAGAATTCGAAATACTCGGCGCGTTCTTTTTGAAGAAAAAGAGAGATAGCAATGTCTTGATCCGTTAAATGGAGCCCAAGAAAAATGATTTTCTCTCGCGACAGTATAATCTTCCGCTTTGTACAAAGTCTGTCAGGCAAGAAATTAACACGCCAAGAAAATAATCGATGAACTTTTATCCACTGAGGAAGGGAGAATATTCCTTAATAATAATTAACATCGTGCGATCTCGAATCTTCGATAAACATGTTGGTAAGCGCGGATTTAAAATGTCATTCAAACGAACGGTTAGTTCGAATTTAAACGCGAAGGATCTCGAAAGTACGCTATATTTCGATATTCTTTGCGAGAAGAGATTCGCAATCTCCGCGAGTTAATCTTATCCCGAAGCGTTCTTCCCTCGGCAAATCGACGGCGATCGAGCGCAGTAGGGACAGATGCTTCCGGTACATTCGCGCCACTTGTTCACATTCATGCCGTTACGTCGATTTATCGATAACCACTGCTAACAGTACTTGCGAACGATCGAATGGTTCTGACGTTATCACTTCCGCTCCGCCAGCCTTTGCAGACTCCGACAGCGCGCGCCACGCCAATGATAACGACGTCATAATATCGATAACGAAAATAACGGCAAGGTCGAAACGGGGATCGGCCAAGCGTGTTTACGAGGGAGGAAGATTCGTTCGAGATTAATTAGCAATTAAGTAGAAATTAACCGATTCATTAATTATGACATTTGCTTTCTCAAATCGTACACCGCGTGTCAAAAATGTGTGTCACCGTATTTCTTTAAATTATCTTTAAAAATTTTATCGCTTTAGTTATATATATATATATATATATAACCAAAATTGTACTAATATTTTTTAATCGGCAAAAATGTTTTAACTTTAGAAGATAATTATAAACTTGTTTCTTTAAATTTGATTTTACTATTACAACGAGATCTATTTACGAATCTAATTATATCGCGTTTTATTATGTTATATAAAAATATTATTGATATAACGTGTAGAAAAACTTACAAAAAAAAATATATACAAAGATAAAAATACAAACAGATTATAAGAATTATAAATAATGACTGTACTGTGTGTGTGTAAAAGATAACATAATTAATAGAATACACAAGTATTGTGGTACGTCTCGTAATTTGTTAATTAAGCTAGAATTCTCATGACCACAGTCATGTGAATGTGATTCCAGTTAGGATTTCCGTACAACCGAGATGTGTCCGGCTCATGATATGTCTCCGTTTAATGTTTTAGCGAGTAGGACAACGACGGACGAAGCATAAATTACTACACGCATTTACGTCTCGTCACGTATACCGGGAGGCAGCGAAGCGAAATTCAATTATGATCTCGAAGGACAAGATGGCTCGCAGTATCCGTCTTCCCTTCGGCTTCTCCGCTTCATCGAGAGAAGTAGTTGCATCGGACAATTACGATCAACTGGCACTAGCCGTATCTCATAAAATGTAATACATATATAGCTATAAAGAAAATTAAAATGGTCCTCGTTATTATATAGGTATCCTCGTGTGTGTGTGTGTATTTTTTTTTTTGCGATAAAAAGTTAAACACGGATATATCGCGACAAATTTCAAATTGATCTTCTCTTAATTAAAGATTCGACCGATTGTCATATTAATTGGACAATTGAACTAAATCTGAATGGAAATATCTGTTAAAGCAGAAATTTTCTCTCAAATTAAATGTTTTATATATAAGTAAAGTTTCTCTTACACGTGCTAAATTGTTTCCTGTCTGTCTCTCGGATACGAAAACTTAGTTAAGTACGGTTAGTTAAGCGACGTTGACGCGAGAGCGTCTTTGAAAGGACTCGTCTCGACTCGTGCAGGGTATTGTAGCAACGCTCTTAATAGCACGCCCCTATTACGCTCGTCAGAGCGAATGAAGAAATCTGTGGTCCTTTCACGACCGCGAACTTCCGCGATCGCGATTGTGTCGAGATGACAAATTCTCCTCCGAGCAAAAAACGAGCCCCCAAGATTTTTTGCGATATTCTCCGAATAATCAAATTTATCGAATAGCGAATGCGCTGCAATCTAAGTTATAATAACGTTATTCGAAAAGCACGATAGATTTATCGGCGTCCGTGTTGTAACGAGATAATTATTCACGATGCGAAAAGATTCGCCGAATATATTTTCAAAGTATATACAAATATTATTTAATTCCATACATAAATTTTACGATACGTTATTATTTGTTCAATCGTACATTATTACACTATAGTATTATGTATAATATTATATTATATAGTTTTATATCATTTATATCATTTTATGCTGTATTATTACATATTTTATTATTTTTTCATTATTACATTCCAAAGAATGGAATGATGAAAGTGAAATGCAACGCGTATTCGATTAATGATAACATTTAATATGTGCTTAATATTATAAAACATGCATTAAATCAAACGGGTCATTATAAATGGAACTCTATTACTTTCGTGTTACGTATAAAAAGATTATGAGATTAATTGGTATCGCTATATTCGTAGCACATGAAAATTATTCATCCATTAACAATGATTGACCCACTGGTGTACGCATCAAATTTCGTTAATCGTCAACGCAACGAGCTCCGTTCGTTCTCCGCGAATTTTATCTTAGGATAAAATTCTATAGGAGACTCGATATGAAAAATCGCGTCCCGTATTCCTTGAAAATATTATTTTCAAATAAGATAAGACTATAATAATACTGTAACAGGCTGTCACTATATGAATATATGTGCGAAAATTGCTTAAATGCTTTCCTTTTCTATTTCGTATATACAGTATATGTATTTTCATACACAAAAATTATTATGTAAAAATTATTATCAAAAATTAGTTAGCTTCTTCTAAAATTTTTATTCCTTTATTTTATTATTATTTTACTATTACTTTAGTTTCTCCGTATCGAGTTGTTGTCCGTCTTTTTATTTCTCTCTCTCTTTTTTTCTTTCTTTTTTTTTTTTTTTTAGCAATGACACACGCTTGTCATTCAAGCAATATTAACGAAGCAATAATTTTGACATTTCGAACAAGCAAGCTTTTTTTAAAACTATCTAGTGGTTGGAGAATCGATTAAATCGAATTTTCACGCGACGATCACCGGTGGGCCGAAGTGCATCGTGCAAGGGTGAGGGAGGGGGTTTAGGGGAGGGGCAGGGGGGGGGACATCCAAAAGGGAGGGCACTCTAGCCGAGGCGAATCTCCGTGATAAAGGAGTCTCGTCGGAAGGAGCATGTCGCGCACACTTTAATAGAGAAAATTGATCTTACGCGTGTACAATCGAGAAGAACGAGGGGCACGTGGTCGAAGTCTCGAGTACTCTGTCCTCTTTCTGTTTATCTTTCTCTTTATCGCCCACTTCTACCTGTATCTCTCCTCCTTTCCCTATTCTGTACCTCTGGCCCCAGAGAGAAAGCACTTGAGTAAAAAAAAAAAAGAAGAAAAGAAAAAAAACTCGATTGTTAAAAAAAAAAAAAAAAAAAAGAACTTATATGATCTATCTAACCGCTTAGTAAGGAAATATATGTATATTCGATTATATGCTGGAATGTTCGTTAATCTTTTGCAGAAAGATTTGATATGGATAGATAGATAAATTAATCGTAGCTTCGTTTGCACTTTTTAACGTTATTGATATAACAATAATGAATTTTCATTGCTTCGAAAATTTTGCGAGAATATAATTTTGTCGATTATAACTGTAACGCTCGAGTATATTTTATTATTTTATGAAACGGAGAATTTTAATCACAACTCGCGTATTATATTCGTTACATAGGTAGAGCACACGGTGAAATTTATCAAATAAATTAATAGACTTAATCACCAGTTTAATACTACACAGAGATCTTGCAAATATATATTATTAAAGATTAATAAAAATTCGAATAAATTAGAATATATTTATGAATCAATCGTTTCAGAAAGGAGATACGATTCTAAAATCCTTATATAGAGTAACGTGTTAATACGATATTGCATATATATACGCAATCATCTATTACCATCTTATTTTATCGCTGCTCCTACGATGTCACCTGCGTCAACGGCTGAAATAGATACCTTTCAACAACAACAGTGTGTTTACATTGAGGAGAAAAAAGAACTCATTTTCTTTCTTTCTTTTTTTTTTTTTTTTTCGAATGTAGCCCTTTCTAAAACGAGTGCTTCATTTACTATAACTATTTACTTGGAGGCGATTGCGTCAAGTGCTTTTTCTTTGAGATCGAAGAAATTAGATATCTCCCTTCTCTCTCGCTCTCTATCTCTCTATCCCCCACGAACGCGAGCCGATTACCGCCGGAGCAAACAGGTGTTCCCGCGTGGAATGCGCGACCGCGTACTGAACGCCAACACGCGGCGATGGATCCGTCCCTTTCCTTCTTAGCGTGAGACCCTGTTGGGGGCGCGCGCATCCGCAACCCCGAGAGCGGCGCCACGACGTCAATCTCCCTGAGATACGATTACGTGCAGATATTGGTTTGTTAATGTTTAATTAAATAATTAAACATTAATTAATTAATTTAATTCTGCGCATTAATTCTCCCAGCTATATTATTAGCTTTGTAGAAATTATGTATCAAATTATGACATCGGAAGCGAAAAATTATACGCGTTTGATATATCGAAATTTTTCTCCTTTTTCATTATCTTTCATTAGTAGATGCATGTATATATAACTCAATCTATGCGCGCTCTGCATTTTCAGGGAGGAATGGATCTTACGACGATCGATCGATTCATTTATAGCTATTTATAATATTAATCTGCGAACCGAAAAGAGCCATAATTCGGTATTGCTTTAATCTATACTGTAGATAGTGGTATACAAAAAGAAATTAATTTATTTCGACATATCCCATACAGCACAGAACATTGCAGCAATATTGCAGCAACATTGCAACATTGCCGCAATGTTGCTACAATGTTGCAATATTGTTGCAATATTGCTGCAATGTTCTGTGCTGTATGGGATCTTGCATAAAAAAATAAAAAAAAAATTATATTTCTCGTTTCTAACATTATGATTCAATGTGATTATTGTGAGAGATTAAAAGAATACGGCAGCTAAATTAGTTTTCGAATTACAAAACAATTGAAGGAGAACTTTTCGCGAAAAAAAATTTCGAACAGCCATATGAATATCGTAAAGTACGTATATATTCTACGCCCAATTCTTTAGGCGGATTTTGTTTCAACAGAATCATAATTCGAATTGATTGCGAAGATTTATACTATTGAAAAAATCAAAATCTGCACTTTTTAGGCTATCGGGATAAAAATTGTATTTATAATTGTAAATGTCGTATGATATAAAAAGAATATGAAAAAGTAAAACACTCACAAAATGCACTGTCGGAGGACACACACATATATAAATAAATTGTCTAAAGCGAGTTTAAAATATGTTTATTTTTATAATATTTATTATTCTTTATTCTGTTTTATTTTTATAATTTTTATAAAAAAAAAACTATTTATTATGATTACCTGTTTTTAATTTCAAATTTTACAGCCACACGAAGAAAAGAAGATGTAAGAAATTCTTCTAAAACTTTTTGTGCAAAACACACACAGACACACACACACACACACAATTTGCCTCTGAATTTGGCAAGGAAATGGAACGGTCCATTGAAGGCGTGTTACACGTGCGATATCGATGACGTTGAGAGACGAACAATGTTGCCTTAAGATGTATACGCGCAGACGTACTCGTTGAACGTACTCGTTTGGCGCAGATACATATATATATGTATCGAATATGCCACCGCATAGACATGATCTTTTAATATCATTTATTACACCCGCTCGTATCTCGGCCTGCAAATACACTCTGACGTTTATACATCGTTACATTTACACGAATTTTAAGCTTTTTACACGACTGCATTCATGCACGAAAGAAAAAAACGTATATATAATAAGCGCACTTCATTTCTACTTTTTCCCTCTACATAAAAATATTTCGATATTTTTGTATATTGATATGTATAATTATATATTAGAAAAAAAAGATCACGCGCATTTAATGAAATAAACAATTAAATTAAATCCGGAAAATGGATTCCTGATTTACAACTTTATGAATGTAGTATGGACATGCACCAAACGGTGATTTTATCGGCAGTGTCGTACAATTGATTTGGCTACATAATTCCTCCAAAATAAATGCAGATAGCGGTAGTAAACGGGGCTTACAATTAAGGTTATATAATGATAAATGTAAAATGATTTTGTACAAATTATATGATAATATTTAACAGTATCATATTGTCATATTTATTATATTATTAAAATTGTCAAGTTTTATCGCTATAAAAGAAATAAAGAAATTATATTTCTGTAGGAGTTTAGGAATCTGTCAACTGTCAATGAAACAGCTGTTTGAGCACTTTTTTTAAATTATGCAACACACACACAGTAAAGTACTACTGTGTACTTGTGTATTAGAATCTAAGACTCTAGTACACAGTATTATGTATGTGTTATATACACGAGAAAATATATCATCGATAAGTTTTATAAATCTTTCTACAACGAGCATTTCTTGATAACACAACATACATTGCGCAATAAACGTATATGTAATAATAAAATTCATAATTCTGTACAATATTTTATATTTTACGTTATTTCGATATCTCTTATCATATCAATGTGAAATCTTTATAATCTTTATAATCAATATAATCTTTAGGCATTTACTTGCTATAAACAAAATAAAATTTTTTTTACTTGCGATGTATGAAACAATTTTGATTATTTGAAAATATTCGCTATTTATTAAAAATTACATATTTATACAGACAGATCAGTCTCTAGAAATGATTTTTAACAATAGCTCTTATTTTATGTTTTATGATATATATTAAATATAATCTTGTGATATACTTAGAAAATATGTGATAATTAATATGCAATTCTGTTTCACAAAATTGTGAAAACTTGATAGTGCATTGTGAGAGAAGAATCCATATCATACTCTGTGATTAGATAAGACTATCGATGACTGAATATATATAGTTTGAGACATCGCAGAATTTTTTGCAGAACCATTTATCGATCCAAACCAATCCTATCATTGTCTACTAGTTGCTGATTTGCAAAATGGATTGGAACAAAGAACCTCTGGATCCATCTAAATTAAACATTACAACAAGACCATTGCATCAACCTCCTCTCGATGAATTAATGAATGGTAATTATGAAATACTCTATAGATTTTGTAATGAGAAATTGCTATTAGAAATAATATAATCTTTATTATATCGTGTAATAATAGTTCTAGCAGGAGGATTGACTACGAATTTTGCGGAAGCTACTATCGATATAGCTGATTGCCCTGATCTTGAAGGATGGCCCTACATTTTTTACCGAGATGGTATTAAAAGAAAAAGACTATAAGCAACCAGAAATTCATTTGTGACTCGTATTTTTTGGAGCTAAGAGATTATTCTTCTTCAGGTTTGTGTGGTAGTCCAATTATTTTAGATATTGGTGGTCCAGCATATCTTCTACCAACTGCCCAGAAAGATAAATTTTATGATATTAAACTGTTACTACGTCACTTAAATTACAATCATAATGCACTTGTCATTGGTGCAGGAGCTGGACCGTGGCCACATACAGGTTCCAATTGCGAGGTATTATGAATCTTTTATTTAAATTGATAACATCTATTACTTGAAAACTAGTAAAAAACATTACAAAATTTCTATTTTAGCTTATTATGAAAGTAAATATAACGGTAAATAATAAAGTTGAACCAAGAGATAATGGAGTAGGGAATGGAACGCATTATGCATTTGTAAATAAGTCCAATGGAGAATGCAGACTTGAACGAGTGCTTGCCAATGAAGATGAAACTACTTTTGCGTTATTGGCTAATCTATATGTATGTGAAGGCAACCCAGGAAAAGTCATAAGAGTACGTGCTAAAAAGCGTACTGGAAAGCTGGATTTTATATCGTGCATGCAGAAAGCATTGGAGAATCATTATAAAGATAAGCTTGTTGGTAGGTTTACCGTAAATTACTTATACCGCTATAGTATAGAGTTAAATTATAGCATGAGCACTCAAAAATAGCTGTCAAATATTTATAAACTTAGGCTTGGGCGGTATGTTCGAGATGAGGAACGGAAAAGTAAAGCAGCATGTTATGCCGGATTTTTCCGACACTCCGTTGAATACTGAAACCCAGCTTAACAATTGGTTACATTTCTATGATATGGAAACTCCTTTGGTAGCTGTTGGCACATTTGTTAGCGCCGAGACAGTAAGTAAATTTCATCCGTAACGAAAGAAAACAAAAATATATACTATATAGGATGTTCGTGTTGTGTATATATATGACTTTAAAATATTAAATATTTGTGTATACTTTAAAGAGAGAAAAAGTATCATATGTATAAAAGCAAAATAATTGATATAAACTTTAAATGCGACCGAAATAATTATCTATAAATTCATATTAAATAATTATTTTATACGTATTTTTATTTTATTCTGAGATATTTTTTTCAGGATTTAGATCTCAGAGTCCAGCATTTCCATAGTGCCTCTCATGAGAATCAAGTGGGTGGGCATTATCATATTGATACGACGCCAAATACTATTGAGTATGAAGGCTACTTTAATGTGGCAGCTACGCTTTATCGCATCGATCAACCTCCTAATAAATTGCAATTTGGAAAAGATTAATCCCATGCAGTGAGTTGGATTTTATCCAAATAACTTTACTCGTAAACCAATGCAAAACTGCCTCAACCATACAACATTGTAGAAAAAAAATATGATATATTTTATTATACAATTTATTCCAAATATAATTTTTGCAAATAAAAATATTTATTTTTCCAGTCATGCTAAATCCCATGAGATCATTGGTTTTTAATCGATGATCATATTAGATCAATATAAAGACATTATCGATTGTTAATTAATCAGTAGATTAAACGATATTATAATAACAATAAAGCAGATATGATAATGATATAAGAATAAATTATGATTATTTTTTTAGCTAATATTTTATTTTTTTGCATTTTATTAGCTAATTTTTTAATATAAGCAGTCTATCAAATATTTTATTAAAATGCACTATTAGCTGTTGTGTTTATATATAATAAATTGATTGACAAATTAATAAACTATGATAATATAATAATATATACACAGAAGTTTATAAAAATAAAAATCATGCTATGTATGTGTGTGTGTGTGTATTAATTTATTTATTTATTTTTAAATCTTTTTTTTTAGATTAAAAATTATGTAAATTTTTACAAAATAATATTGACTTGTGTGTTACCAATGACATTCGTTCTATTATTTGTTTTGCTATCTTTTTCCGTTATGCCTAAAGACAATTTCGCTCTTGCCAGAATTCTTTCTGCTATGTTATTGACATTCGATCATACGATCCGAGAGAAATCATCTTTCTGGTTGTGTTAATTAAAATTTTCAGAACTTAAATAGGCTGCAGTTATAAATTATTCTTTTTCACGGTGTACATATTTTTATAGTAAGTAGACTATGTTATATATGATTATTCCTTTAGACATGCAATTTTTGCACTCTTTCACCGCATTAAAATTTAAAATGATCTGCTATATCGCATTATAATATTATATAATAATTTGCAATTTTCTCGATTTGCCTGTAAATGTTTAATGTCTTCGTGATTTGCACAAGTTGTAGATTATGAGGACCAGAGTCGTCAACCGTCGTCCAAAGATATTGCACACGATTAGAACGGTAGACTTGTATCTACCAGGACAGAACAAACTCGCAAAAGGTAAATCTATAATATTCGCAACTTTATATTCTCAGATACGATAATATATTTAAAGCGGATATGTAATAATAATGTAATATATGTAATAATAGTTCTAGAAGATGGATTGAAGAAAAATTTTGCAGATGTTAGCATTGAATGGGTAAATTGTCCTGACTTGACTCAAGAACCATTCAATCTTGCCGCACCAGGTGAGAGATCCATTAAACACTTCGAAATTTTTGCTTTGAAAGCGCATGTATCTATATATTTTTAGGATTATGTGGTCACACGTCACTTGTATATATCGGTGATTCGGAATATTCGGAACATGTGGATCCCGAGAATCTAGATCCGAGAATGGCGAAAACATACTACATAAAAGATATTTTAAAACTACTCGGTCGTGACAAATGTAACTCCTTTATTTTCGGTGATGGTATGGTTCAACGACCATCAAATAGGCGTTTAGACGAAGTATATATATATATATATATATCATCGTTAATTAATGCAAAATATATGATATATGTCATTAAAATCGTTCCTTTATTTTAGTTTATCTCTATTTTTGCATTTTAGTTTAAAAGATTTAATTGAATAATTAATTGTTCAATTTTTGTTTTAATTTACTTTAATTCCTCTAACCATTTTTTATTACTTTGTCTTTTATTTTACTTTCTATTTCTGTACAGCTTGTTATGAACGCGTCGTTTTGGTCAGCAGACAAAGGAATAACGCGAATGAGAAATAAAAGTTGCGTCATATTTGCAAATCCAGAAACAAAAGAATGCAACTTGGAAATGTTAAGTGGCTTTGAGCCTAAATGCACTATACATGGAACTTTCTTTCTCAGCGAAGGTTTAAGAGCGGATGTTTTGAAAGTGCACGTCAAGAAATATCTCGGCCCATATTCATTTATACAATCGATGCGGTTTGCGCTTCAAGAATATTTTGGAGAACGGGAACTACTTGTCGGTAAGGGACAACACAATACAATGTAATAAATAGACAATAAATAGACAAACTGTGTGCGTTTGTTTTTATAGGTATGGCTGGTGTATCCGTGAGTAATGCAAAATACAAGCATGAACGCAAAACAAATCATTCGGAATATTCACGGATTGGTGATACTTCTCATTTATGTAATATAGATATATCTACAGTAATTAGCACGTTTAACAGCAGCCTCTTTAGACATATTCCAGAATTTCCGATTAGAATAGTAATATCAATGTCCGAGCTCTTAAAATTAATTGCGTCATATAGTTTTATACATGAACTTTATATTTTTCAGGCATTGAATTCTACTGAAAATACCCATTTTTTATGTCATTTGAATACACTCGAACGGCCATTTCCATATGATGCTACGGTAAACGACATAGAATTTATGGGATACTTTTTCCTTGCGGGGCAGCTCTATCGTGTGATATAACCATATAATTTTTAAGTATAACATTTAATTGATATTAAATATCGCAGTGTTGTGGTCATTGGCACTTGATTATAATTATAATAATGCTGATATGGCTAATGCTTTCTTATGCTTATATTTCTAATACTTTTTTTTTATATGTGCATATTAAATTTATTTTTTTAGAGATACTACATTTTTATTTCATTTATATTATATATATTTTTTATATTTATTTATTTTTATTGTCTTACATCTTATTAGGCAATCTAATTTTTAAATCATTACATTTTTCTATTTGTATGGAATATATTATTAGTTGTTTATATAGTTGATTTATGTAATAAACAAATAATTAATATATAAACATTAATAATATAATTATAACAATCATAATTATAATAAGAAATATTTATAATTATTATGATATAATAAAAGAATTATTGCAACTCTGGAATGTTTCTCATTGTGTTGCCGAAAAATAATTCTATCAATAATATTTCTTAGACATTTTAATTGCAGTGATCAAAATTTTATAATGATTAATTTTTTATTGCATACGATTCTATAAATAAATTTTAAATTATGGTTATAATATGTGGTAACATATATGAATGCATCAATATCTCGGAGAGAAATCTCGCTCTCACCAAAATATTTTATGCCATGTGATTTATAAAAAGAATCTGATTGTATTGGAAAAATTCAAAATTTAAACAGGTTACGATTATAGATTATTTACTTTGTAGCATATATTATTAATATAAATTCTGTTGTGTACACATCGATGAGTAATATTAGACATTTAGGCGAGTCACCCGCTTCTCTCTTTATATCATGTTTTTTTTTTTACAGTATTTTAATAAGATATTCTTCTAAATTATTGAAAGGAAATATTAGACAGTTCATACAAAGTTATTTGTTACTTTTTATATTCTAATAAATTAATACTTATATATACATTATATATTTATCAAAATTTATTAATCAATTAATTAATAATCTGCAATAATATAATAATACAACAAAATAAACATATCTGAAAATTATATTGTGAAGGAATCAATGTATGTTTCTCGTATTTTGGTTAATGATCTTATCTTGATGAAAAAAATAACTATTTTAAATTTTGTAAAATCATTATAATATTCGCAGAGATAAATTTTAATCTCATCAACCGAAAAAAAAAAAAAATCTTTTGTAAATTCATACTGTCCATCAAAGCCTCTCTCTTTCTTTCCTATATTGAAGATAAATCATTTAAATTTTTACAAAATTTCCTTGTGTGTCATTCCTTATTTACAATATTACAAAATAACTTTGATCTCTTATCATCGATCGACGAACAATACAATTCTCTGTTGCTCTATTTCGTTATGTGTCTTGAGGAAAATTACACTCTTGCCAGAATATCATGTTTGTCAGCAGAAGAATAGGTGCTCTGTTAGAATTTCAAGAAATCTCTCCTAATAATAATTTATACATTAATGTTTAAATTTAAATTAAATTAAATTTTGAAAACTTATACATCACGAAATATTCAATATGCCAATCGGCTGTGCTTTCTTCCATCCGTCCTAAAACGCGATCTCATTACTTTTACCGGCATATTATGTGACCTTCTCATCTCACGTGGCTCTCCGAATCTTTCTAGCGTCATAATTAATCCCCAATAATCCGTCAGTCTAAGTTATGCTAATTGCGGGCGGACAACGTCGCAGATGTCGTCCGACGATAACGTACATTGTACATCTCTCGCGCTGTGTCAATCATTCGACACGCTTGCCTCCTCTCTTCGACCTTACGTAGTGTCGCGTGTATTGTATCACAATGAAATTCAGCATAGAGTCCACCGCGTCCTATAACAGCATTCATCCTGCTTATCATTATACCGAGCAATTCGCCAATAATGGCGAGACTTATCAGGAGGGCACTAGGTGGTACGGGGTCTTCCTCGCGTTCTTGTCGGGCACCTTCTTCACCATTAGTGCCGCTCTGGTCAAGGCGATACGCAATGTGGACCCTATGATATTGCTGGCTATCCGTGCCCTGTTGCAGATCCTGGTGATGATCGTCGTGGCCTGCAGATCGTCCGGTGAACTCTTCGGCCCTTCCGGACGGAGGATACTTGTAC
This sequence comes from Polyergus mexicanus, assembly GCF_030449975.1. Lineage (NCBI taxonomy): Eukaryota > Metazoa > Arthropoda > Insecta > Hymenoptera > Formicidae > Polyergus > Polyergus mexicanus. The sequence goes on along the minus strand of NW_027223338.1, from coordinate 5,685,657 downwards.
ATTTTCAGGTAATGCTCACTTGTATGTCAAGACGATACGGTATAAATATATATATATATATATAGATGTATGAAGAATTCTTAATGTAGTGTATAGAAAGTTTCCGAAACCATAAATTAATATTTTTTTTTTTCACATTTTCTGATACAACTAGAATTCGATTATTTTTTGAAATTCAAACACATTTAAATATTTTTTTATTCAAGTCTCTATACAAAAAAAAGAAACTGTATCTTGAATACGATCTGTCTTGATGACAATTATGATAATTAATGGAACAATAATGGAGTAATGATGTATCAATCGTTTTAGTTTTATGAAAGAAATATCTCTATCGCTCTAATATACACGGGACTAGTCGCTCGCTTCTCTCTGTCTTTCAATTGATTACATATACGAAATAATTACTCGCTTATCCGCAGGCGTCCGCATTTTACGACGCGTATCGTATTATTGCATTAAGCCGGAAAAGATTGGCATTGACATTATTTATTCATAACATCTGCGTCCGCGTGCAAAGTTCAGCTCGCGTTTCACGAGAAAGTACTTATGTTATAATGTTACATTTAACATTTTAATAATGCAATAACGAAAAACTGGAGATGATAATTTAGCAATAATAATAAGCTGTTATTACCCCGAATCACATTAATAATTTTTTTTTTTTTTTTTTAAATAAAATATTTTCAACTTTAGAAAACAGAGAACATAAGCTTTGCTTTTTTTTTCACAATTGTCTCGCTCGATTTATGTCACTTGATTCTGTCCTTCCAGGGCCTAGTAGGCGGCATGACTCTATCACTGCTGTACTACAGCTTCCGAGAATTACCTTTAGGAGATGCCACAACAATCATATTTAGCTCGCCGGTGATCGTCATCGCGCTCTCCTTCCTCTTCTTGAAGGAGCCCTGCGGCGTTCTGCGCATACTGGTGATCTGCACGCTCTTTGCAGGCGTCGTCCTCGTCGCCAGACCACCCTTCTTATTCCAGGTAATCGAAAACGAAGAGAATGGATCCCATCCAGATCCAATGATAGAAAAATCTCACAGTTGCACCGCGAGATTTTCCGATTTTCCAAAGGATTCAAACCTAGTTTTCTTGAAATCTCAAACAAGATATTAATTTCAAAGTCGAAGAATTTTAAGTTTATGTCAATCATCGATCAAATCACATCTTCCTTTTCAGATTCACCGTGCCGAGAGTTATAATCTTATGGGATACCTGTGTGCCATCCTGGCGACCATCTTCACGGCGCTCAACATCGTCGTCACGAGGAAATGTTCGGAGATACATTACTCTATTCTGGTGTTAAATCTGTCGTGCTGGTCGTTCGCCTCGTCTGTCTTCTTCTACTTTACAATGTCCGGTCACGAGACCAACTATAAACTACACAAGTTCTGGCTGCCACACGACTGGTTCACCTGGGGCCAGATTATGCTGGTGGCGTTGACCGGCCTGACCGGCCAAGTCCTGGTGACGAAAGCATTGAAGATCGAGGGCGCGGGTAAAGTGTCGGTCACCAGGTCGCTGGACATCATATTGGCGTATGTAATCCAGATATATATCTTCGGCGAGAAATCGACATCGACCAGTCTGACAGGGGCGATCTTCATCATCTCCTCTGTGGTTTGCATGGGCTTCGAGAAGGAGATCTACGCCGTTTGCGATTTCATTCCCTAATCGCGAACAAAACAATTGTTCGAGGTTGAGTAAATCGCGAGGGAAAAGAAAATCTTCGAACGCGAACAGTCTGATCTCGTGTTGTACTTGTGGCGAGAATAGATGAATCTCTCCTTAAAATAAATAGTTGGAATATCACGACGGTATCGGATCGTAACAAGTGATATTAATAAATCTTAACGTTAATATATTAATAATATCAATTTATATATATATTTTTTTTTAATCAATTGTGTTACTGTACAATAAGTTTCCAAAGAGGTCGGTTGATTCGCAAGTAGCATTCGCGCTTTCGTTAGATTCTCTCCATTATCCTTTCTACATTTCTTTTCACATTTTAATTCTTAGAATGACGGTATATGACAGACATCAAGCGTTTTCAATCTCACGATAATAATAATGATAATAATGAATAATAATTATAAAATGACAGTAACAATGATAAAGTTACATAATTAGTTTCAGGCAAATCTACATGTATACAAATATACATAACGATAGCTTTGCAGCAATGTAACCGGGTAGAAATGCTCGTGCGACTACGTATAATACAATATATACATATACATATACATATACATATACATATATATATATATATATATATATATATATATATATATATATATTTATATCGATGATTTATTCAATGGGAAATCAAGAAAGGTATACAACTACGATTAACAGTAAACCGCTATACCATGTCCAAGATAATATAATTATGTACATGTGTGTTTTTATCTCTACTATCTCTGTCTCACGTCCCTGAGGAAATGCGCGGGAACGCGCGATCCTGTTAGTTTCATTGGAGAACGGACGCTACATCTCTCGTTTCTTTTTTTTTCTTTCTTTCTTTTTTTTTTTGATAGTGTGCTTAAAAATCTATACACATTTCAGAGTTCGATTTACAATTCGAGAGGTACATGTAATGTAGAATATACGCATGTCCTCGCACGCACACTTTCTCTCTCGCATACATCCATGCATTTTTTTTTTTCTTTCATTCTTCTCTCGATAAAATCGTGTGAAATTTTTATCATGCAACATCTTGTTATATCCTATGATCTATGACTATACTCTTCTGCCTTATTTTAATTAGAGAAAGTAGTCGCACTAATTACTTACACTATATACGAATGACTTCTCACACTTGAAAAAGGTATATGTGTGTCCGTATATGTATGTGTGTTCTTTTACTTTGCTTCGCTCTCGTTTCATCCCTACCCTTTCTCGTTTGATATTCTATATTTTCCCGTCATGTCTCTTGCATCCCAATACAATCGGATATGCTTCCTCTTAACGTAATCGCGAAAAATGTAATCGTCAAATTCATTCGGGGAGACACACACGATCGAGGGATACATCGTCGTCAGCGATGTAACAGAGGAATGTATATCGCTAAAAATTCTTTCGCGAAAAAGAAGGGCGAAATTTTCGAGCGGTTTACTCGCGTAATTTTCGCACTCTACACATTTTCCGTATATATATGTGTGTGTAAATATATGTATATATTTACATGTGTATATATATTCCTCTCTTTTTCTCCTCCAATATCCTTTTTTTTTTCTTTTATTTTACATTGGTCATATATCTCTCGTCCCTAAAGCGTATAATTCTCGCCACTGTACATGTAAGGGACACGTGTGTCTATATGTGTATATTCTGATATAATAATTATCTCGCTCTTTTCTCGATTCTCACACAAAGTAGCTGTGTTTTTTTTCGCGCAGCTATATATATAAATCTATATATGGTATTGCTAAATGAGGAAATTGTATTAGCTTTGTCGTGTAATTTGGGGGACACATGCGATAGAAAATACTCTACGATACAATTAAACGCCTCGAACATGGAGATCCTGAAGATTGAACGAGATCGCGACGAATAAACGAAACTTCCGATCACATTGAATCTCCTCGATAAATTATCAATTGACTATTGTCTATAACTCTCGAAAGATCCGAATGAATCCTGACCATCGGTTTGTAAAAAAATTAAATATAAGCAGCAAATTGATTATCAAAATTAATTCCTCATAATTAACTCCCCATTGTTTTACCAAACGTTGTATGAATTTAAAACTTCTTTTCACCCCCCCCCCCCCATAATGCAAAGTTTCCGATGCGGGCGCGATCTCACCCCCGTCTTCACGATATCCAAAAAAGATGCTCTTCCAGATTCGCTCGCCCACACTCACGATTATCGAATCTTTGCCGGCTCTCAGATGTCATATACTAAATATCCTTTCTTCTCAGACAGACCCGCTCTCTTTTCGATCTTTCCCGGAGAAATAGAAACGAATAGAAGTTTTTTGGTAGGCACTGTACGCCGCCGATCCTTATCATCACAGTATCAAACAATTAAATGTACATCTTACTACGTTTCGAGAAATACGCAATGCGGAAATTTTTTTCGTCGTATCCAAAAATACGTTTTGGCTACAAAAATAGGGCACATGCGCTAGTTTCTTTGTTTCTCCCCCTTATCTCTTCTTTGTTTTTTTCCTTTTCATTTTTTTTTTTTTTTTTTTGATTGATTTTTTTGATTAATTAACGCTGTGCAAGTATGAATACAAATGTCCGTCTAGAATACACACGTCAGCGTTCAGATAAGCGTTCCTTCGAGTATTGTTCCTTCTTTTTTTTTTAACATTCAGGAAGTTCTACGACCATTCTACTGCAACGTAAATATGCAATGTATGTATTTTCCTTCTTCTCTACCAGCGCTAAAGTTATCGGTGCGATACAAAATTTTTCCTTTTGTTAGCTAAATATAGTTACTGTAATCGTAAGGACACGTATGTTAGTAAAAATGTCGTTAGCGAGATAATAGTGTTATCCAAATAATTTGAAAAATTCGAAGTCATGGCAAGAGCGTGCATAAAGTGTTGAATCCAATATATTCTTCGTCGGTTAATAATAATGTCGCAAAGAAATTGGGTACATTTTTGAAAAATAATGATTCATATATATCATACTTGTCCCAGAAATTGTAATTTTAGAGTAATTTTAGAATAATTTAATTGTATGTGTGCGTAATCGTAATTTTAAAATAATTTTAGAATCACAATTTAAAAAAATAAATTAATAAAACTGAGCGTTTTCGATGAGTGACAGAAGTAATGTCATGTATTGTATCGTATTGTATACGCGAGAAAGATAAAGCCTTTGCAATTGATAGAGGTGAATGTGAAAAGCGCCAACTTAAAAACGCGTTTACGCATTAAAAAATCACATTTAGTTTTAATTATATATACTATTTATATTTAAATCGGAATAAAGCTTAACAGTGGAAAATCAAGAAAAAATATCCAAAAAAAAAAAAAGAAAATCCAATAAATCATTAGCTTTTTGCGTTCAAATTGTTAGACGCAATTCATGCAAATGAAAACATATATATATATATATATATATATATATATATATATATATATATATATATATATATATATATATATACACATACATATATATGCATATATACATATTGCATTAAAAACGAATAATCTTATACGACACAATAGAGATTAATTAATGAAATAAAAAATTTAATTAATTAATTAATTAAATAATTATTAAATACATGAAAAATTTGTGGATCTGATAATGAACAGCATGAGTCTCCGAAAATTAGAAAGCGAACAAATGCAAATCTTTTATAACACAGATTAATGTTATTCATATCGATGTATATATTTCTATTTCCTGTTCGTAAAACCGAGATCTCTCTTGCTCATATGATGATCGGCAATAAAAAAAGGTATCTGAATCAAGTACACTCATGTGAACTTGCAGCCACACACAATAATAGAATAACAAATTTATAGTCATTTATTACATTTTTTAAAGTAACAGCTATATCAGTGCGGCATTTTTTATACAATTTTGAATATATGTATATATATGTATATATAATATGTATATATGTGTGATATCGGTTTTCTTATAATATATATCAAAAAAACTTAAGAGCGTAACTAAATTTTATGTACAAGAGAACACGAAGTTGTTAATTTTGTAAAATTCAACGTGTGTCCAAAAATATAAAGAAAATTCAATTTTATTAAATTTGTGGATATTTCGCGGCGATTGCTTTCGAGACAGTGCTTATAATTGATTCTTTCTATCTTTCTGCTTGTACTCTAACAATACGCGTAATAACGTTATAATATTATTATATCGCATCTTATTCAATCGGCCGATCATGGTCACTGGTTACGATATAAATAATCATATATAAACTAAAATTATGTGTTAAAAATAGAAACTTACATTCATAGAAATACTCTACGTGCAATGCTATACAGTTTTTAATTTTTAAGAGCAATTCATGTTTTTGGTGATTTTTACATAGTCATTGTTAATCATCTAGAATTTCCTGCGTTCATACAATCATCTCTCAAGTTTCGCGACATTTTTCGCGTCATTATCATAATTACTTGGTAGTAACAAATAAATATTTTTTTCAATTAATTTTCATCTTTTTTTCTCCTTTAGAAAAATAGAGAAGCAAACGTCATAGTTAATAGAATAACAAACTTATAGTTACAATAAAGATTTCACCGCGGAAAATCCTAAAATTGCGATTGAAATTCACAAGTACTAAAATAAAGATGGCCCGCGACTGTAATTCAACACTTTACTCCTTGCCTCTGTTCGCTCATTATTAAAATAAATTAACCGTCCATACTAGTCAATGTACTCACACACATATCAATGTTAAGAATTCTACTTTCCGTATTAGTATCGTATTGTACGTACAAAAAGAATTGCATAGTTTTTATATCTGCATATTGCATATTTTACTTCTCGATTCAATTCGTGTCATAGCACTTCTCATGTAGAAAATCGTAGAACTATAATCTCGTCACGTCACGTTTCAATATTACAAATTCTAGACCAGATAGAAATTCCGATAAAACTGACATCGTTTCGAATACAATGTGGGATAAATATGTTTTCGTTTAAAGGAAATACAATACTTTTCATATGTCATATATCACAATATACGATATAGTGACATATAGCATTTCACGATATCACATACGCACCTCATGTTCATTCCGTCATTAGTAGTTTGGTATAATCAGTTATCTGTATCTACTCAAACATCAAAGTTGAAACTTGAATATTCGCGAAGAATATATAATACAAGAGAAACATATCACAAATTGATGATAAAAATTAAACAATGGCCGATAAATCCTCTTAATGCGCGAAACACGAAAATTCGAGTGCATTCGATAGAACGATAAGTATAAATGATTGAATCATGACTCCTAGTAGAACAAAAACGAGGAAGATGAGATAATTAGGAAGGAGAAATGATGATAGTGAGCGATATAGAGTAGTGGTGATAGAGACGAAGATCAACGATCGTCGTCTCCTGCGAAACAACAAACCTCATCGACCGTGATAAAGAAATATTCGATTTGATTAAACTAATATGCTTAAAGAAGTAGAACAAACTTCCGTGCCGTTTTCCGGCTCGGATAAATTATTAAATCAAATGTGTATCGGCACATGCACCAATAACTCAGCACGGCTGGAAAACACCGCAGCGCACATCTCGCACGTGTACTCCACCGCGTCCGGTATTATTGTCTCCGGGACATCATCCACTGGTGTGATAACACTGTGCACAGCGAGCATCCTCGGCTGCGGTGCCGATTCCACCTTCACACTGAGTTTAACGCTGTTGTCCACGTTATCCATCTCTTCGGTCGCGTCATGCGGCAATATGCTTTCTTCCTCATCCTGGTCCTCTTCCTGAGCGGTGACAACGCTCGCCTCAAAAGCGACTTCCAGATTGCTGCCATCCACCGTGTGCTCTATTAATCGCGATGGATCACCGCTATTTTCCATGTTATTATTATTATTGTTATTGTTGTTCCTTAGCTGCAAATGCTGCTGCTGCTCTTCCGCATCCGGCTCGACTGTCTCGTTCAATTCCTGCTTCACTATCGTTTTTTGTCTCTTAGATCTCTTCAAGGTGGTCGACGACTTCTTCTTGATCGACGGTTCTTGACTCTTGCCGAGGGCAAGAATATTGCCATTGTTGTTCCTGCGATTGTCGCCGGTAGCCTTTAGTATGCCTGGTTCTTGCTTAATATTCACCAACAACTGCTGCTGTTGTTGCTGCGTTGACACGTCCTCCTTTACCGGTTTTGTCGGGAATGTTGCCGGTGTGACCTGCAGTTTACCCTCGATATGATAACTGACGTTTTTGGTACGCGGTCGATTCCTTTCACCGCCAGGGAAAATACCAGACTTGTGCTCGTTTGGCATCACCTTCGGCGTCCGAGTTACCATTGTTTTCGTCTTCTGACCTTTCTTCGCCCCATCGCTACCCACTTCCACCGGCACCCGCGTCTTTTGCGTGTGTATCATCTTCGGCCGGCCTGATTGGTTCGACGATTGCGTCTCCTTCTTGTCCTCCTTGCGCAATTTTTTCTTCGAAAGTTTCGATTTGGATGCATTCAATTTGGAGTTGCTCACGATCGAGTTTATATTTTGTAACGAGCTTTCGAAGCTTTTCAGTACATTTTGGTAACCTTCCTCGACATTCGACCGATGTTGCTTGTTTTTCTTGCCAAGTTTTCGCTTCGTGTTGTCCTCCGAGTCGGAACCGCCGCCACCACCAATACTGCCACCACCGCCAGTAGTGCTTTCTGTCATGTCGTATGAAAACTCGTTCTTACGTACCACTGTGTTCGTCTCATGTGGCTTTAACTTGCGTCTCCTCTTATACTTGCGTGGTCCGGTCTGCGGCTGGCGACTTAACGCAGTATTGTCATCGCAGTGCTGTACTATATGCGCCACTATTTCCTCGGATGTACCGTATGACATGCCGCATACTTTGCATAAAAACGGCGTTACACTGCCCACGCATTTTGGATCCGGGCCGGAATGATGAGCACGAACATGTTCCCGCAGAACCACCTGTGTTGAACAGAATATGAAATTTAGAGCTTCGATTATTTATTCTACTTAAAATATATTTTAACGGAAAACTTTCTACTTTCTTAATGTGCATTAAACGTAAAATATTTAAAGAATGCGATTTATCATTATTCCAATGCTCTATTTCAAAAATTTTAATATCATTTAAAATGACATGACATTATCGCTAGATTACAATTTATTTAAATTTTTCCGTTTACATTTTCGTGCACTCTAACAATAAACTTACTCTTTGATTGAAAGCCCGAGAACAGATTGCGCATTCGTATGGTTTCTCGCCGGTGTGAATGCGTTCGTGTTTTCTCAACGTACCGCCGTCGGCGAAGGCCTTCCAACAGAACCGGCAGCCGTAAGGTCTCTCACCTGTATGGATACGTATGTGGATCTGTTGCGAGCTGCGACTTCCAAAAGTCTTGCCGCATTCGCGACATGGAAACGAACGGCCGCCCAGCTCTTTGTTATGTGAATGACGGTGACTAACAAGAGCTCTTCCATCAGGAAATTCTTCTCCACATTCATCACAAGCTACCATTTTGTTACGATGAGATACCATATGTCTACATATAACACAATTATTTGTCCATGATTATTTACATAAAAAAATTGTGCGAAGAATCTTATTTAAGATAAAGAATTAAAGAATTACAGATAAGATATTACATATCTTTAGCTGTACTATTATGAAATATAATAGACGTAAATGCATATGTCCAGAGAAAGCAGCAAAAATTTTATCATATTTATTACAGTTACCTTCGCAATCTAGCTTTACTGTGAAAGCGTTTTGCACACTTTGTACAACTGAAAGTTTTGTCGACATTATGCACCCACGAATGCTTCAATAAGCTGCGTTTGTCCTTGCATGTTTTTCCGCATAACGTACACGTGTTCGGCGGCGCGTCCTCAGCGTGGTTTTGCTGCACGTGCTCTGCAACTTCAGCTTCGTCGCGGCATCTCGCCCCGCACAACAGACAACGGCGACTAGGAGATCTTGTTAAAACAAGATTATTAGATAAGTATATACGTCTACCGTTCTAATTTATTCGTATTTATATTCAATTTATTCGAAACGAGAGAGCCCGAGTTGTTCCGTATACGATCAATATATGTTATTGCAATATATTTCATTTATCATCAATATTTTCTTTCTTTTCTTCTCTCTCTCTCTCTCTCTCTCTCCCTCCCTCCCTCTCTCAAGCTTGATAAATGAAAATTTTGTTGATAGAATATTACTATTAATTAGATAAAATTGAATATTATTTTCGCGATTATGTCGATTGCTAGATAATAAGTTACAAGAATGCTCTATACCTTGAAGCGTGAAGTTCTGCATGTGCCAATAATGCTAATGCCTCCTCAAACCACTCTCCGCAAACATTGCATACGTGATGCTGACTGGAACCCTCCATTGTGTCCACTTCTTGCTTGATATGAGCTCTATATACACGATATCAAATTTTACATAAACGGATTGCTGATATTAATACTCGCAATATACATTTTAAAATTATTAAAACTATGTGTAAATTTATATATACACAAAAAATTAGTATTTTTTAAAAATATTTTAACTATAATAAATTTCAAAAAAAACTCAATATTTTTAAATTTCGAGAAACGTTTCATTTATATAATTCTTTAATAGTTTCAATTAAGTATCATGTGGTGATGTTTAATTGAAACTGTTAAAGTAGCTTTAAATAGAATTCTATTAAAATGTTATCTTTCTCATTCTTCTTACCTATAAATCTTTAATTACTCTGCGCGCGCGCGTGTGTGTGTATGTATGTGTCTGATAACTCGAAAATTTATTTTTATACAAAACTTATTTTCGTCTCATATAGGCCATTGTATTTAAAAAGTGATAATTATTAGATCTCTTACTTTTGATGCCGTTTGAGCAGATCCAAACGATGAAACGGTACTCCGCAGGTGTTGCAATAAAACTCGCCGAATCTCTCGGTGTCGCCTGTATAAGTGGCATCGTTGTCATATTCCTCCGCATCGGATGTTTGCTGCGGAATAGTGCCGCCATGTTTGACGCGCACATGTTCCCGCAGAGTGCCGACGTCCCAGAACATCTCGCCGCACGAAGTGCATTCAAACGGACTGTCGCCACCATGAACACGCGCGTGTGAGGCCAACGCCTTTTCCCTAGCGAAGCCAACGCCGCAGAATTGACAGACGTAGGGTTTGGTCGGATCGGTGACGGGCCACTGCGGTGATTGTTGCTCGACAGACATCTCTTCCATCTGCCACCTCGAACTGGACGCGTAATTGCCGCTGCGGGCAGAATCACCATCGGTCAGGTCGTCTTCAAGTAGCGATAGCGTGTCCTCGTAGTTATCGTACGGTTTATACACATACTTGCCCATCTCCATCTTGATAGTATCTTCGATGTTGTTGCGCTTCGGCAGACCAACGGCGGTATTACTCTTCCGCTTGCGCGGCGCGCTCGATTGCACCTTTTTGCGCCTGCCCTTGGTACCGCTTGTTGTTGCATCCTCCTCTTCGGCTGCTAGAGAATCTTCGTCGTTCAACTCGTCCTCCAGAGCGTCCCGCGATGGTGGGTATGCGTGAATCTTCAGGTGGTTATTCAAGTCGCACTTGCGCACATAACGTGCTCCGCATAAGTTACAACCATGCGGCCGATCTGTCTGATGCGCCACCATGTGGTTCATCAGGTTTGCCTTTTTGCGGAATCTACGGCTGCAGAAGTCGCATGGATACGGCCGGGCGTTCTGATACGAGTCTTGATCAATCGGCAAAGGTATTTCCATATCATCATATTCCAGCAGATTGTCGTGCGCTACCTTCGTTTCTGGAATCTCGACCCTTCAAATAGAATAATTTATTACATTGTGGCAAGCTTTGAAAAAATTAAAAAAAAAAAAATCGATTGTAGAATCTTGATCAAAAAAAGCAGATATCTTAGACTAAAGTCGAATTATTAAAATAATAAATACAAGACATGGCTAAAGAGATGCATTAATTATGTATCAATGTATATATCTATATTGAACTTACCCATCATCTGGACCGGGTCTGTCCCAATTGTCAGCTATTACTTCTTCTGTCACCTGTATATTCAGATAATCATGGCCCTGATCTTGTGGCACAATATAAATAGATTCCATATCGTTAGTCTGAGATACCATCAGTATCTCAGATTCTGTCGTAGGTGCTACATCAGGAACAGATTCAACGGTTTCCTCCACTGCCACTTCCTCGCAAGCGCCTATCACCTCCTCCTCTGAAGCAACTAACTGTGCTTCAAGACCGCATATCACCTCCTCGTGAAGCTCCACGTCTCCCACCCATTGCAGATTTATATCCCCGGCGACGTCCATTTTGTTTGATCTTCAAACTACTTGATCACTGAAATCACTGCAACATTATGGATTAGTAAGTGCTTGTATCCACACTAGCTTGCGTCATGATCTTATAATATTCATAATTGCATAAATTAAACTATAATTGATCTTGCAAACTCATTACATGAACAAGTCTTTCGGTTTCACAAACCTGTTACATAGATTGATTGTATCCTGCAAGTTTAACACAATGGACAGTGATTTATTATTCGACGTTTGCGTACAATTGTATAAGTTTTTATCGCAAAATCATCGATTCCATTTCGAGCGAGCGCAGCAAGATGATCCTCTGCGGATCCAAGATTACATCATAAGAGAAGGCGAGCCATCGTCGAGGAATCGCGATCAACGATCCCTGGACACTGACACGTAACGACGTTTTCGGGACAACGATTCGATTCTCGAACATACAGCGAATAATTATCAGCAAAACTCCGCGTGTCCTCTTCCCCCTCCCTTTCCCGTAAAACCATACGACAAACGATAATCGGAGTGAACGGTCCGAACTTGGCTGATCGGCCGTCGAGGTTGCGTCGCCGATTGTGTTGACGTCTCAGGTTCTAAGGTTATAATTATATAGGTTATATGGCGTTTGTGGCGGAGAGAGGTTATAATGAGAGGGAAATATGTCGGAGACGTGGCGTCGTCCGGTCGCACGCGAACACGCTGGTATCTCGCGACGTCGGCAACGACGAGGGATCGACGACGACTGTCGCGACGTGCCTCTCGAGGACGATGACTAGGACAAAGACGACGAGTCGCGAACGAGCGAGCGGAACCGCCGTCTCTCGGCCGCTCTTCGCCCTTTCTCCACCATCGCTGGGAAAAGGCGCGCGCGACGGGGACGCGGCGTCGTCGCGCTTTCGGGGCGAGAGATCGGTACGCGAGACACGTCGCCTTCCCGGGACACCAATTTTACTTACTGTTAAAGAGCCAAACAGTTACGACGCAGCCAGTAACCTAACCAAAGAACACCCGTACGCGATCGAGGGAATCCAGCGTCGACCTTCGCTTGTTTTCAATCTGGTGGGGGATACGTTTAGAAATAAAACGTGACAAAATGGCGTCGGCTGGTAATGAATGCGCGCGCGCGCGCGTTCGCCCGTGTGTCACGAGCGGGGTTACAATGTAGATGGGAAAGTCGCCGCGAAAACTTTGCCCGCGATTTCAACCGATGACGTTTCGTCGTCAGCCAATATTCGCTTTCGAGGGACTTGAGCGGAAACACTTTTTTATCCTTCGAAAACGTGTTCTATTGAGAATCTAACGAGATCTTCGTTTTTTGCGCATTTTTAAAAGCGTCATCCTAAAGTCTTAAAGTAAAATTATGAAATGTTTTGAGTCGATGACATTTTCAGGCAAGATATTTCTCTCTCTCTCTCTCTCTCTCTCTCTCTCTCTATGCATATTATTTATTACGCATATTAGAATATATCAAAAGACACGATATTTAATTTTATCTATTATATAAATATTATAAATAATCATAGATAATAATTTATTACAATACGCTTTTGTTAAAAACTGAAAAAGGAATAGAATGTATAGATAGATGGAACGCGTGAAATAAACTCAATAAATTATATATATATTTTTTAAGTTTTATATATTAATAAAAAACAAATATCTAATATATGAAGACGAGTTCTATATATATATATAAAATAAAAATATCTGTATACACATACTCAAATCATTCCTTGTTCCAAGAACTACAACAATAGCATCTCTACCAGCTATACCGCTTTTGCAACTTGCTCTGCATTTAGTGACATCTTCAATAACTGATTCCATTTTATTTTTAAGATTTTCAGGAATTTTGTCTTCATTTTTCTTATAAAAGCTCTTACGACCAGATATATGGGTAATAATTGATATAAAAAATATAATATCACGAAAATAAAATTTAAAAGCTAATGTCATGCACATATATACAGATGACATATATATTAGTGCTATATATATAAATATGATAATAATATTTAGTACACACACACACACACAATATTAAGATAAAATATTAAACAAGCTAACATATTAATAAATAAGTAAAATATATATTTTATCTTCTTTTTGTGACACAATGTTAAACTCAAAAAATAAGTCTGTGGATAAAATCTTATGCATGAAAAAAAAAAAAAATGATATGCATATATCGTCACATCTTGAATAAGCGAACGATAAATTATATATATTACGTAAGAAAGAGCAACACACGTCACGTGTTGAATGTTTTATCATTGCTATCGGTGCAATTAATGCGTTCGCCGGTTACGCCGGCGTACATGGTACATTTCGCCTTCCCCCAAGATGTATGCAAAAATGATTCGTCATTTTCTGTCCAGCGAGATAGATATAATCGCGCGTGGGGTTATATGATAACGCATTATCAATCAGCAAGATGAAGCGAATCGTGATATTTGGTGCTACCGGAAACACCGGCCTGTGCTCTCTGAGATCGGCCGTCGAATATGGTAAATTTTCCAGCCCACTACATGTGTGATCGCGGAATTTACATTTTTATTCTTTGCCTCCGACTCTTGATAATAATATAGTGCGCCGCTGATAATGTTATTCTGTTTGTTACGGATGCGATAATTGCATATAATTAGTGTCGTGCCTCAAAACTTCTCTTTGAATAATTTGAGAGTGATATGATGATCCATGCAAGAGAGAGATATCATTTTCTTTTTTCCAAATTGAAATGCTTAAAGTGCACCTATATAAAATAATTCAATGATATAATTAATATAAAATCATGTGTAGACACGAGACACTGAGTAAATGATTTTGAAGCGATGTAATTAATATATATATATTTTTTTCTCATTTATAATAAATACATATAAATAAGATTTATATAGCACTAATTGTCTGTATATATATGTATGACATTAGCTTTTAAATTTTATTTTCATGATATTATATATATGTATTTTTTTATATCGATTATTATCCAGATCTGGATGTAAGAGCTTTTGTAAGGGATGAAGCCAAAGTTCCTGAAAATCTTAAAAGTAAAATTGAATCCGTCGTTGGAGATGTCACTAATGCAGAGCAAGTTGCAAAAGCGGTAGATGCTAGAGATGCTGTTGTTGTAGTTCTTGGAACAAGGAATGATTTGAGTATGTACACAGATATTTTTATTTTATACATATATAGAGTTCCTCTTACTATTATAATATAAAGTAACATGTTATATCTATTTTATCTTACTTTTAGATCCTACTACTGTATTATCCCAAGGCTTAAAGAATATAATAGATGCTATGAAAGTACACAATGTTGAACTAATCTCTGTATGTCTATCTGGTAAAGTATAATTGTAAAAAAATAAAATCCTACGAATGACAAAATAAAAAATATTATCTACTGTACCAGAAAACAAAATATATACATATATTGTTTTATACTGAATTGCTTTAAAATATCTTCTTGGCATTTCTAACACATTAGGATTTTCTATATTTAATTATTTAATACTTTATACAATACTTGGTTTTCTACAAATGTCTATTGCTTTCAGCATTTTTATTCTACAAACCTGAAGCAGTGCCTGCTATATTTAAGGATTTGAACGCAGATCATCAACGCATGTTTGACATGATCAAGGAAAGTGGACTGAAGTGGGTAGCGATATTGCCGCCGCACATAGCAGGTAAAAAGAATGAGGATGTCAGTCCTCTCGATATTCTCGAGAAATCTCACCAATTTTATACGTTTCAGATACACCAAAATCAAAGTATACTGTCACATTCGATTCTTCACCTGGTCGCGTAATCTCCAAACACGATTTGGGTGCGTTTCTCGTCGAGTGTCTTATGAAACCGGAGTATTACCAAAAAGTCTGTGGTATTGCTAACACTTTATGATGCGAGAAGAAATGCAGGTATACATAAATAATGAAATGCATGCAATTTGTTTTTCTAGTGGAAAAATATATTAATTATATATATGTATATGTAAATATATTAATTATATATATTTTTGTATATAAATTGTGTTATCACATTTGATAAGTTTAATATTTATATAACTGATACAAATTGCATGAGCTGGATGGAAAAAAGCGTATTTGTATTGTTCTGTCACAGGAAGACAACACAGATAAGGAAAGCGTGATATTTGAAATAAATATAGAAGCGTAGTCTGATGAAATAAATTGTACTAAAAAATAGAGAATAAATCTATCTACTAATTATTATAAATTAGAGTTATAAAAATAGCTGAAAGAGAAAATTCTGTGACACACTTTATAGATGTGTTATAAGAACGAAATTTAAAATATAGTATCCAGTATTTCGTTCATGTTGCTCGGCTAAATTGAAAAGTCAAATGCATTTTTATTTGCCTTATGATTATCCGACATGATTTGCCTAATCAATGTGCACTAACGAGTATGATCTGGACAAAACACTGCTCAAGTGCTCTACTAAAATACGATATATTAAATTACCTATTCTGTTTTATAATTTATCCTTTTCTGTCTTGTCTTACTCGATTCCGTACTAATATCTCGTACTTGTTTTTAACCGTCTAGTTTCAATCGACGTGAACCCGAACGTTTAGCAAGAACAAGAAAACGTGCTGAGATATTTTGACATAAAAAAAACGCTTTAGTATCCTAATTTCTTTACCATGTGCGTTTTTTGGGATAGCATTCGCGTGTCGAAAAATTTCGATAATTGGAACGCCGGCATCGGGGGTGGTGGCGGCGGTGGTGGCTGTCCGGCGGATTGATCAGCGTTCCTCTCCTTGAATTTTGTTTTGCCGAGAGGCGGACTGGCGGTTATGATGTCGTTAATGCCATATGCTTTGAATGGATCGCACAACTTGTATCCATTCTTATAGTAAAACACTTCCTGACCGTCTGTCTTTAGATATATATTTTTCAGACCCTTCCTTGCGACGTATTCTTCCACGCCACACAATAATCTAGATCCTAATCCTTGAGATCTACACCGATAGTCGATTACAACTGAAATATAAATATGTAGGTTCTTTATTATAAAATGTTATATGTCGAATTTATTTTTATTCATATGCAATTCATATATGGTCCGAATTAATTAATTTCAATGCTACATACATGCATTATATTTGTTTTTGCTTACCGGATTCTATGAAGCAGCTAACTTTCAATCTACCAACCAGAGATATTTTGCAATGTCCAAGAACCTTGTCTTTATCATTAATCAGAATCAGACACGTGGGAAAATCATCGCAAGATACATTCAGAGATTTCATTCTGCAATATAACAACATAGAAGTTATGAGTTTGTCGATACATCCTCCCTATTTCTTTCTGAACCGTCTTTAAGAACTAAGGGGAACATAACACACCGTGCAGTTTCGCTTCGAGGCCATTCAGAATTAACTAACTTACAACAATCTTTGATCAAATCAGGCCGATGGTGGAGAGGTATCACTACGTATTTAGCATTGCTTTCCATCATATCTTGCCTGCAATCAAAATTAGATTATTTTGTAATTATTTCACAGTCAAATATAAGTCTAGTCTCTAAATACATATTTTAAATATTTGTTTTAAATATCACATAATTTTCTAATTTAAAAAAAAATCACTTCTCTAATAAAAAAGTATTTCTTATGAAAGTAACATAAAAAAGATTTACTCCAGATCTTCTATAGTTTATTAAATTATTACGGAAAAAAAAATTTTCAAAAATATTCAATTTTTTTTTTAATTACATTTACTGTAAATTTTTTTAAATTACATTTACATTACTGCTAATGTATAAAATACATAAATTTTGTATAATCAATATAAAATTGTACATATGCATATTTCCTATAGATATATTTTATATAATATAAAAAATAGATATATTTTATATAATTTCTTTGCATTAATTTTTATTTAACATTTATTTAATATATATATATATATATCTATTTATCTTATACACTATATATCCTATAAATAAAAATAGCTACATGCAATATAGCTACCAATATCTATATATAAATTCAAGCTAATAAGTTATGTCTGTAAACTCATAAACCTTAATCAATGTACTTATTTCTGATATATGTTTCACCCTTTTCAATCAAATCTTTTCTATAAGGTATTCAAATTTCATTTGATACATATATATATATATATATATATTTTTTTTTTTTTCCTATCATATATCTATAAATATATTCTATAAATAGATATAGTTATGAGCACATATGTATACTGTACATACAAGTACAGCAGAGAGAGTGTTTTCCGCGGATTGCCGCAGTGGAAGTTTTATTAATCTATTGCGACATCCTCGCAATGTCTGTCGCGCACGCTCAGGCTCAGGTGCGACTGACATGACAAATGACCGCGAATCGAAGCACAAACAGTCGCTAGGAAAGGAGGGCTGCGAAAAGAGTGTCCTTACCGCGTAGTTTTTCGACGTGGTGGAGAACTCGTTTGCGCGGGCTCGAATGGGAATGGCATCCCGGTGGCGACGGTGTCATCGTTTTCCGCTCCGAAACGATATTTCGGTCTGATTTTATCCCCACCGCGTTATGCTGAATAACCATTCCCATGTGCGTCCCTCTCGTGCGCATATCCGTGTCCCACCTGATCCCCGGTTCTCTCTTTGATCTTCTCAGATTTCTCGAGATCTTGCATTGTTACATATATATTTCTTTATTAACTAGCGAAGATCTGCCGTCTTTTAAAAATATTGACATACTTTGATATATATCTGGTTATATTGATGCAGATCTGCTTGGTTTCTGTCATCGGTTTGCTAAGAATAATTGAAAAATAATAAAGATTTACAAGCATTAAAAATTTTGCTTTTAAATATTTTTTTCAGCCATATTATTAAATCACATTTTCTATTTATAACATATGTAGAACATGATTTATCAATTATCAAAGAAAGAGTTTTAAGGGCGCTTGTATTTTTTTTTTTTTTTTTTTTTTTTTATATGGAAAAGATTTAAGATTCTTATATGAATAAATTATTATTTTATAAACAGATAAAATATAATAGTCTAATGAATATTTTATAGCGTAAGCGCATTATCAAAATAATATACTAATTAATATTCCAGAAGAGAGAAGACAAAAGTCATCGGAAGAATTTTCAAGAAAGAAATTCCGCACCCGTGTTTAGGAAAGACTCAATGGGACACAGATATCCGCATCTGTCCGTGACCGATTCTATTAACGTCCGCTTCGACCCCGAGGCAACGGGAACGACCCTTTTTTCAGGGCATCCTATTTCTCCTCGTAACCTCCATTCTATATACGGATCCGCAAGTGGCCTGCATTCTCGTGCACGCGACTTCGACGACGTCATCGTCGCCTCGACAACAAACGCTTGCTGTCAGCAGAGGCAGGTAGTTGACGTCGCGCGATCTTGGACACATCCAATAGAAAAACGTCTTCTTTAGGAACAAAATGTCGTCAACTAGGGGATATTCGAAAACGAGCTCTTCTATTGGATGTCGCGCGATCTGAATACGCGGCAGGAAATTCCATATGGACTATACCTACTATATTACGTGTGTAATTCATGCTTCATTCACATGCAGAAACGATCAGTTGGCCGTCTGTGACGCGATGATGTGGGAGTAGTTGTGTCAATTGTATATGCTTATTTTTTGTTATTTACCTCTTTAGCACTTTTGAGAGGACGGAAAGATTGTATAATTTTTGTACGGTTTAATTTAAATGAATCAATATATATTTAATTTAAGTAAATACACAATTACAGATTAAAGTATGAAGAGCCAAGAGACTACTTGTAAATCTGAAAATGCGGCGAACGCGGAAGTAAACGAAAAGAAAAACAGTGCAACGTATGTGAAACTATAATTTTTAATTGCAATTATCGCAGTTATAATCCTACTCTCGACGAATATCCTAAGTCGATTATATCCTGTTTCTGTCCCTCTTAAAAAATATCGTTCTTCAATATAATAGTAATTAATATTATTTAGAGAACACATAAAGATCAATTTTTATTCCTTAATAAGTTTGATTAATTTGAAACATGAAAAGAGTAAATAATTATGATATAATTATAATTTGCTTTTATACTTGCAGAGATTGGTGGCTCATGTTTGGAGGCATAATTGTACTTACTTTAATCACCAGATTTTATAAAGTAACAGAACCTGAACATGTATGGTAAGATGGATTAAGCATTCTGTTAATTTTACTTATAATTCATTGGTTTAACACAAAATTCTAAAAAAGTATCTGGCTTTCAGTTGGGATGAAACACATTTTGGTAAAATGGGCAGTTGGTATATAAATAGGACATTCTTCTTTGATGTACATCCACCTTTGGGAAAGGTACATAATTTTTTCTTAAAAAAAAAAAAAAAAGTCAAATTAAATGTAATCACATTAAAATATTTAAAATATACAAAAAGAGATATACTTAATTTTAGATGCTCATTGCTCTGTCTGGATATATGACAGGCTATGATGGGAAATTTGCCTTTGAAAAACCAGGAGATAAATTTGAGAATGTCAATTACATCGGTATGAGAATAGTAAGTTGATTAAATTCAATTATAAAATGAAAAACAAAATATACCAAAAGGTACAAGATTTATATTTGAAGTTTGATTTGGGATATTAAAATTATAATAATTTATTTGCAAACATTTTTTAGTTTTGTACAATTCTGGGTGCATCCACTGTCCCTTTAGCCTATCTCATTGTATGGGATCTTACCAAATCGATTCGTGCCTCTGCCCTTTCTGCTATTTTCATTCTGTTTGGTAAGAATTATAACATTCTTGTAAAATTCAAATTTACAATTCGAGAATCAAATAACGATTAATTGTTTGCGTTTCAGATGTAGGACTGCTAACGTTAAATCAATATATACTCTTAGATCCGATACTATTGTGTTTTATGATGTGCGCAACGTGGGGCATGGCGCGTGTGGCATCGCTGCGGGATCGGCCGTTCACGCGATCCTGGTGGTCTTGGTTATCGTTTACTGGAGCCTCCCTCGCGTGCACGATCAGCGTGAAATTTGTCGGGCTATTTGTCGTTCTGCTCGTGGGTCTTTACACCGCGTACGAGCTCTGGCGAGAATTGGGAGATTTGTCCAAATCTATCGTAAGTAATTTTCGAAAATTATTTCAATTTTAAGGCTTTTAATGTCGTAAATAACGCAAGCTTTACGTTCTTGCTTTACTGAATTGATCTCAATATCAATGATCAATATTACATGTTACATGCTATTAATTTAATAATTAGTAAGACTTCAAATAATTAATGAAGTTTCCAAAGAACGATTTTGATTTGCTTTTTGCAGTCTTATGTGGGGAAACATTTATTAGCACGATGCTTTTGTCTCATCCTATTACCGGTTTTACTTTACATGCTATTTTTTTATATTCATCTTTCCGTTTTGAATAAAAGGTAAGGAAAACTATTATGCATCGACATATTAGAGGGTACTCCCTCATCATCATCTATTCTTACTAAAATAGAATACCTTGAATATTAATATTTCCTTATCCTTGAGAATACTTTATGTGTTATACATATATGCAAATATATGCAAATTAATATCATACATGTGTGTAAACAGCTAATATTTGATTTACACAATTTAGACATTTATATTTTATCTAGCGGAAGTGGTGATGGGTTCTACAGTTCCGAATTTCAGTCATTATTACGAGGGAATTCCTTATATAACGCGACGATGCCGCGGCAATTAGCGTATGGTGCCACCATCACATTAAAAAATCATCGCACAGGCGGCGGTTACTTGCACTCTCACTGGCATTTGTATCCCGAGGGAGTCGGCGCTAGGCAGCAACAGGTTCTTGAATATAATTGAATACTATATATAATACATATAAAGGGGAAAAATGCGGAGACTTTGATCCCAGATAGAGTGATGGATTTACATCATCTGTCAAAATATACGATGCATATATCTTATTTCAACCAAGAGAAACATAAGGATAGACAAAATCAGATAATGATATGAGTAGGCGACCTTAAATGAGATAAAGTGTCCTGCAATAGTGCTAACTAACGTATCTGATTGCGTCAGATCACAACTTATTCCCACAAGGACGATAATAATCTATGGTTGGTGAAGAAATTCGACATGGACGCGATACCGTCCGAGCCGGAGTTAGTCAAACATGGCGATCTCGTTCGCTTGGAGCACGTTATTACGAGGCGGAATTTACATTCGCACAAGGAGATCGCGCCGATATCGAAGAAACATTACCAAGTCACAGGATACGGAGAGGTAAGGTGATCAATATTCCAATGTAATTGCTCGATTTGTTCGTCAATCGCCTTTTTCTTTTTCATCTTTCAGAACGGTACGGGCGATGCTAATGATATCTGGAAAGTATTGATAATGAATGGACAAAATGGTGACGTGGTGGAAACCGTGACGAGTAAATTAAAATTCGTACATTATCTTCATCATTGCGCGCTAACGTGTAGCGGTAAAACGTTGCCGAAATGGTTAGCAGAGATAGAAATTACGTTAAATCTTTTCATAGCTCATCTATCTATAACTTTTCATTATCGTGACGACGAATTTTTAACTGTAATATAGGGGATACAGCCAACAAGAAGTTTCCTGCAACCCCAACATGAGAGACAAGAACGCGTTATGGAATATCGAAGACAATCAGTATGCCAAATGTAAGCGAGCGATATAAGCTACGATAGAATCTATTACTCAGGCGACGTATAATGTTAATTTCTTATTAGTACCAAATGTCAGCTTCCGGGTATACGCGCCGGGATTCCTTAACAGATTCCTGGAATCGCATGCTGTAATGCTGCAAGGAAATTCAGATTTGAAAGTGAAAGAGGGGGAGGTATCCTCGCGACCTTGGCAGTGGCCTATAAATTACAGAGTAAATTATTGATTTATGAGCTATCGCACGAGCCTCAGCTCTTTGCGGCGAATCCTGAAGAAATCATTTTTAATCTGTAGGGACAATTCTTCTCCGGAAACAATCAAAGGATATATCTGCTCGGCAATCCCGTCATTTGGTGGGGAAATATAGTTTTTCTCGCGATATTCGTGATTCTTTACGTTCACGCGTCCGTGCGTGAACAACGGGGTTGCGTCGATGATGCCGTCATTCTCGAGCAGCGCGGCAAGATTATGCATGCCGGTAAGTGGCTTTTTCTCGGATGGATCCTGCATTACGCACCGTTCTGGGCGATGACTAGGGTGCTGTATTTCCATCATTACTTCCCGGCGCTACTCTACAGTTCCATGCTAACTGGAATTATATTGAATCACATTATCGAATGCCTCCTATTGTTGCTTCCCGGTAAAGTGGGAAATACGATTTACCATGTCACGCTGGGAATTGTAATCTCCGGTACTATATACAGGTAAAAGCTCACTTTTCATTCTAATTATAATCTTTCCGTAAAATTTTAACAATTTTGAAAAATTAAAACTTTTTGATGGAATATTATTATTATTTTTTTTTATAATAAAAGATACGATATTACCGAGATAATTACTACTTTGATTAAATTTAATTGCAGTTTTTATCTGTTTTCGCCGTTGGCTTATGGAATGGACGGACCTTCCGCGATGGATCCGGAGAGCTTGATGCATTCTTTGCGATGGATGGAGTCTTGGGAATTTTAAAGTCTGATTTAACCGGCGTAATGCAAAGTATTTTATATATATTTAAATATTTTATACATATATAAGAACGACTGTAAGATGCTGGGAAAAATGTTCATATTATATATATTTATACATATAATTTAATTTTTACGAGCGATTTATATCATGGTTTGTATTTTTTACAAGTTCGTTCGTATAATATTGAAATGATTTAA
This sequence comes from Polyergus mexicanus, assembly GCF_030449975.1. Lineage (NCBI taxonomy): Eukaryota > Metazoa > Arthropoda > Insecta > Hymenoptera > Formicidae > Polyergus > Polyergus mexicanus. The sequence goes on along the minus strand of NW_027223338.1, from coordinate 5,661,814 downwards.
TAGTGAATTGAATCGTTGTTGATCCGTTTTAGAATCGTGCGATTACTTTATCAAAAGCTAACTTTCCTCCGCAACTTCTGCCAAGAGAATCTCTTTACAGAAAAAAAGAACTACTATATTCTCCATATTTCTCGAGATTGGATACTCCTGATAACGTCGTCTTACGTATCGCGTTCTCTAGCGATAACATTATCTTCCCACATCGTTCATCTAATCGTGACGATAGTATATATACTACATATATAGAACGTATACATACATCGGCGCACTTATATCGGGATAAGCTTCACTACACTTAATCCCATCCATTTAGTTCGCCGTAAAGCCACGCATGCGGCAGATTCTATTATACGCACAGTTCTGTGAAATTCTCCGGATGTTAATTATTAAATCGATCAATCGCGGATCAATTCTCGTTTCCCGATCATTAAGACACGCTTGACCATGTATAGATCTGGAAAGCGTACGCGTGCGTGGGATCTTATCGAATGACGGAAGTGCGGAGGCGATGTCATTTCGTAAGCTTTAAAAAAAAACTCGATTATTATCATTATTTTATCATTATTATCTCAATTATTAAAGAAAACTCTTAAAAAAGAAAACTCTTCGTTTTAAAAAGTGAAAACGCTCGGATAAGAGGAGAGTTTCGAATCTGAAAGCTCCATGTATGAAGAAAGTATCTCTACCTTAATATAGTTCTTGTTGTAAAGTCTTACAAAACGCTTGAAGGCGCGTGTGCTAGAAAGCCCCGGATTCGAAAGCTTTGCGTTTGAAGGTCGACCGCGGCTTATCGTAGACCCGCGCGCGCGTATTTCGTTCCCAGTGACACATATATACATATATATATATATATATGCGAGGGACGCACGCGTATCGCCCCTCGCGGTATCGCTGCCAATGACGACAAGCGACATCGTGGGACGAGGCGAGACGCGCTCTCGGATATTCGGCCGCGCTTCCTCGCGCCGGCGGCCCGTCGCGAGACAGTCGTCCGGACGCGGTCCCTGTACAACGTCGCGGCGGTCCAGCGGATGCCGCAGTGCGTCGTCATCGGCGGCCGCTCGTGTCCGACATATTGCGGGCTCGGGAAAATAGGTACGGATCTCGCCTCGCGAAAAATCTCGTCTCTACGGGGTGATGTATACGATTTTTATTTTTATTTCTATTATATAGATTAAGAGTATGCGGAGCGAGTGTCATTGGTGTACGCACTTGTTGCTGTAATCGCGTCGCGCGATGTATCAATGGTGGTTACCGTCTCGCGGATGGTTTTCACCGTCGGACGATATTCGACGGACCTCGTGAGCGTCGCGACGACGATTGCGCGCGTCGACGCGTCGACGCGCTGAGCGTCTCGTAACACGAGGCGAGAGCGAGGCAAAAGCGCGATTTTCCTCCGGTCGTCGCGTATTTATTTGCGCGGGTGATAGCGCTCTGCGAATAGTCTGATATAATGAGGAAAGAAAAATTGTGGGATTTCGCAAGAAAAGAAGACACAGCCATCGATGTGTGCAACAAATAGAATAGACAAAACGTTTTTCGTATAGATCGTCGAATTAATATTAATGCGCGATTTCGAAACATATATATATATATATATATCAGCGATTGTTAGTGATAAAATTGAGGTTGCTACGATGATTACCATATCTCGATTTTGATTTGCAAATGAGAATTTCGTTTTTCAAATAATCTGTATCGCTTCGTGGAAGAAAGGGTAAGTTTGGTATATATAATAGATTTTAATACAAAGCGTGTTATTCCGATCTCGAGATCCAATCTCATTTGATTCTTGATAAAAAATATGATAAGAAATATCGCGCGAATAATCAATCAACCTTATAGATTGGTTATATAAAATTGATACTTGTATATATGCGTACATAAAAAAAAAAAAGATAATTAATAATTGAAAAACGCTATGAACTTGGGTCAAATATGAATTTTAATCGACGATAAATCATTTTGATCGATTTTTATATTCAAATTGTTTTTATATTACAAAAATTGTGCACACATGCTAAAGGTTAAAGAATAATATTTTAAATATTACAGATTAAATTTCAGAATTAAATTCCTTCAATTTCATTCAACTTATTATTCTACTTATTATTACTCGCATGATATTTTGTAATAACTAATTGAACGTCAATTGATCTCGCACGTTGGCGTCATCAAAGATGTCACCTTCTCGAAGATACTGGATATATATATATATGATTCGATTTTCCATAATGTAACGACGATATCGTGGTCTACTTTACGTTACTGTATAATTATAGATCACTTATTTGCTGGCCGCATGAACGATTCGCCTCGAAACAACGAGATAAGCCGTATTTTATCGGTATCCGATCGCGGTATAATACCTATATCGGAAATCAATTGTCGATGTTTTATTTAATAGCTTCGCCCGAAGCGGGACAGCTCGGATTAATTAATCCGTGATACGGATTATCAACTATCGTTCGTGGATCCCTAACCGATCTCATTGCGTGTAGCTTCGTCGATCCGCGTCTCTCGATGTGTCCCCTTATCATGCACGATATCTTGGATGGAAAAGTTTTGCTCTTTTATTCATGCGTTTTCCGCGCGTTTTCATTATATTAGGATTCAAACCAAGTCTTTTTTGTTTAATATAATATAACGACTCTTCATCAGAGAACCCGTTTTAATTTTTTACTGGAACGATAATTCCTCAATTTTTCATCTCGAACGAAAGAATAATTTATTTCTCGTACAGCAAGAATAATCAACTGTTATACTGCTTATAATGAACAACTCGTTCCAATTACGTAAAGATTAGAGAAGAATGAAAAGCCTTTGTTCTCCGTCGCTTTCCGTCTCTGAAAATTCCATCGAGAGATTTTTTTTGTTCACGGAATGCAAATTCAATTTACAGCTCTTTATAATTTCTGCGACTTTAATTTTCCGTTAAATAACTCGCAGTAATCAAGTCGCGAATTATCGAATTTTTTTTTTCCCGCGTTCAGAGGAAAAGATTCTTCATTATGCGAGATTTCATCGCGAGTGCGAAACAATCTCGGGTACGAGACGATTGAAAGAAATCATGACGTATTCGCGGCATTTAACGTCGTTCACACTTCTTCGACGAGTAAGCGGGCTTATTGCTTCTTGCGCTGTCCGCAGGAAGTGTGAATTAACGATGGAATCTGACCTACTTGACCGTGCATATCTCGTACAAATCTGCTTCTCTCTCTCTCTCTCTCTCTCTCTCTCCTTTAATCTCTTAAATGAGTTCTATAAAAGTTATAGCAAGAGAGAGAGAAGGCAGTCCATTTTAGCGGCGACTATTCGGGCACGAAGATATAACGGAGTCGGAGTGGCCGAATGATGTTAAGTCTCGTGAATATTGCACATCCCTCCTCAGTCATCTCGTTCAGGAATATCGAAAGTATTCGTCGAACTTGCCGAGTGTATGCGCGTGATGTGAGGTAGACACGTAAGCTAGAAAATATTTTCTAGCTGTAGTTATTGATTGAATGCTCGATATATAAAAAGTGACGGAAATAGAAATGTCACACCGACATCGGTTACTCAAGTGCTAGAATGTTGAAATAGATAAGCAGGCATTTATTCGCTTTGAGACTTGTCGGTGTCTCCAGCGATGAATTTACGAAGCGAAACGACTATAAAAAGAATGAAAATAATGAAATAAAGATTGAGCGAGATATTCATTAATTCGTATAATTAATTCACGATACTCTCTTCTCCAACCTGTTTTTGTTGTTTATCGAGATTGTGGAAACACCTTATATAAAGTATCAATTACGAAGTCGACGCAAATAATAATTGATAATTAATAACTTATATTTAATCTGTGCACGAAGCAAATTCGATCCGCATCCTTGCACGAAGTTTAAACGCAGGTTGAATCATCTCATGTTATCACCCGAAGTCTTTCTTTTTACGCAATTTTGGAGTTAAATTAATTATAATAAAACTAATATTGTATAAAGTAATGTAATAAAAAGAAATTAAATAATGTCTTTCAAAAAACACGTCGAAGACATTCTTTTTAAAATTGAATAAAAAAGAATGTTTTAGACGCTAATATTCAGATGGACCAATATAATTAATTTATCGATTTTTGCATTTAGTTCTATTACGAGGCTGACCGTGCTTCTCCTTGCTCGCAAAATTTTTTTCAACCGGTCGGACATCCTTATGTAGCAAGACGTCGGAATATGCTTGAAAGCGCGTTAGCCGTGCTGTTGGCATGGACACTTGCGACCCAGCAAGGACTATGCGGCAAATTGGAGAAGGTCGCCCAGCAACCGAACAATGTCCTGGTGGATTATTACGCCTACCGTCACATCTCGATTATCCACTTCAAAGTGCCGGAACTCTCTGTCGCAGTCGCCTTCAAGTACGTATCGGATCCAAAAGGAAAATTAATCAAATTATTCAGGATTTTGCGTCTGTAAAATGCACTCGGTCAAAGAAAATCAATAGCGAGATTTTATATTAATTTGAATTTGGCTAATTTCTTGCGCGATCATTACTTTTTTTTTTTCATTATTTCTCTCCGATCTCTGGTGAAAGCGATCTTAAAAATTTGGATTTCGATTCTTATTCTTACTCTATGTATTGACGCATCTGGTTTTTTTTTTTGACTGAATATTTTTATTAATATTATATTGAAAATTTAGTGAAGTATATATTAGTGAGAATTTAGAGCGATAAATTTCTTGTTCCTTCGAAACTTTTCCAGGCTAAAATTTTCTATTGTCATTTTATTCTATTTACGTGCTTTTTTCTTCAAATTCGTCCGAGTCTTCACTCGAAACTGCCTTGTCGCGTTTCAGATTCACGGCGAAAGAAGAGAAGACTGGCGGAATAGGTAGATGCTTGCCACGGAATGTCTCGTTGTACCTAAAGTCCGGCAGTTTGCCATTCATCCGTCCTGATGGATCTAAAGTGGCCGCGAAGTTAATGGAGATGAAAAAACGACGTCGACATTACGGTCGGGAGATGCAGAGCAACGGCGATCAATATGTGATTATGATAGAGGCCCCGCCGGCGGGTGATTGGTACGCGATCGCCTTCCGATCCTGGACCGATCCCGACACGGGGAAGATCAGGCAGCAAGGTGAAAGATACAGCTTAATTGCGTTTTTTTTATTTTTCATAACACCAAAAGAGTTGGGAAGCTTTTTTGTATAACTCCAGATACACATGTATAAAAATAAAAGTATTTCTAAAATGAAAAGAATATCTCTTCGGAAATATTCTCTTCAATAACATCTAAAAATAAAAGTAGCTATTTATAAAATTAGAGCCAAGTTGCCGATCTCCGTTGTGTTGTTTTACAAGATTAATAGAAAACTTTTGCAGGTCTTACCGCGTCCTGTGAGACTGTATTGGATGCTGAAATGTTTATCGAGACACCAGCGACAACGTCGCTTCATGCTATATCTCGGGATCGGGTAGATCCCGAGGTTGAGCATGAAGTGCAATTGGACGAGACATCCGATACAACGATAGTGCAGTATCTTGTATCGGACGTCAGTCTGGCGGAAGTGAATCTAGTTTTGGAATCGTCCTGCGGCGAAGACTGCGTGATCGCTGTTTATGTCACGGCGGAGGACAACCTCGCTGACGGTTTGCTCAATTCCACGGTGACTGTGTTGCCTTTCAAGCCCTACGTCAGTGGCTTCCACTATGTGACGCTTCGTCTACTGACTGGATACGCGTCGAACGTGACGATGCGATTGGACCATCGAACTAACGAGGACGATCATCAGGTGACCTCGGTAGTGCTGTTGAGGAAATCCTTCCCGGAGTTCTTCCTCTTTGATTACGAACATTTGCGCGGTAACGACACGAAACCCCAGCCGTTCAACGTGACCGCCAACGCTCTCTCCGTCCTTAGCTTCGAGATCGGCCAAGTGTACGATGTTGGTGGTACGGTGACTCTGGGCTTCAAGCTAGTCAACGTGGAGGAAAAGTACAAGAAGAGCATTGTCCTCGTGGCCTGCGTTTCTTTAGGTTAATTTATATGTCTTTCAAATTCACCTTTGATCGATTAATTTTTGTTTAAGATCAAACGGATCTTAGATTAATTAATTTTCCTCAGGTTATTACTCCAACATTACCTCAGGCGGCGCCTGCGTCCGCGCGCACACCATCACGACGGCGGACGTATACGCGAACACGACCGAGCCGGCTTACGTGCACATTCCGTTTCCCGAGACGGGAATCTGGTACGTCAGTTTGCGCGTCTATTGTCCCGAGGAAGAGGCGACATCGCTGACAACGACGACGACGACGACAACGACGATAACGACGACGACAACGAGTAACAGCAGTAGCAGCAGTCACCGTGGCGTCGGCAATGCTTGCTCTTGTGCCCGCAGCTGTCTGCGGGGTGACATCGTATGCAATAGATGCGACTGTTTGCCTCGCTGCACTGTCGCCCAGGTGGAGAGCATCGTGTCATCGTCGCCGTGCATCGAGGGCCGCTGCGGCGTGCGCGGCAAATGTATGCACTACATGAGCGGCGGTTTTGTCTTCTCGGCATGTTACTGCACCGGCGGTTACCGCGGCTTTGACTGCGCGGACGCGACCTACGTTCTCAGCACCGGCGGCATACTCCTGCAATTGCTCGCCCTGACCTTCAGCAACCTCGCCTTTCTCGGCTCGATCTACATAGCGATACGCCGCGAGTACTTCACTGAGGCGATCGCTTACGCCGCGGTCATGTTTTTCTCGACGTTCTATCATGCCTGCGAGGCCGGCGAAGACGTCTACGGCGTGTGCATCATGCGGCTGAGCGTGCTGCAGTTTTGCGACTTTTTCAACGCGCTGCTCGCTATTTGGGTGACCCTGGTGGCGATGGCGTCTTTCGAGCCGCGGTTGACCGCCTTCTGTCAGGTGGCCGGCGCAATCGTGCTCGCCATGGGCGCTGAGATGGATCGCACGGCGCTCTGGGTATTTTTGCTGCCGGCTGTCACTGGTACTGCCTTGATCGGCCTGTCCTGGGGACTCAGATGCAAGAGAAAGCGAACTGTCAAATATCCCTCGCGTCCGTACAGGTAAGAAAGAGAAAAATAAAGAAAGGAATAGAAAAGAAAAAAAGATCGATTTGTCTTTAACGTAAAATTTACTAATTGATACATAACCAGAGTGATAAAATTAAGATTAAATCTTTAAATTAGATACGTTCTGATGAGTTAGGTTTAATCATATGTTTCGTCTTTTTATAGGCAATATTTGGCTGTCTTTTTTACTGCCTTTGATATCCTTATTGCTTCACAGTGTGATGTAGATATAAATGTTAGCGACGGGATTTTTTCTCTGTTTAGAACCATCTACTTCCCAGCCGGATTTCTTCTCGTCTCTCTGGGCCTCGTATGTTATGCCTTTCTTCAAACACGTAAGAATTATTATCTTGTTCACAGTTTATGGCACGTGTGCGTGGCAATAGCAGTTATTCTACTTTTACCAAAGCGCCAATATATGAAGTGATAGTCCAAAAGCTGTGTATGCGTCCAGGGTAAATTCGAAGAGACTGGAAATATTATCAGAAAAACGCGTGATAGTAAATAACCAAAGAGATATCAGGGAAATTATTAAGATATAAACAAATAGATGTTATCCGATGATCCGACAGCTATTATATAAAATAAATCAAGCGTCGAATTTTTATTTTCAAAGACGAATATTTTTCGGAAATTTATATTAGTTTGTAGCATCAAACTTTTCATTAAAATTTTTATATTAAAATCTTTATTTTAGTATTTAATTTTTAGATAATTTAAGACTTAAATTATTATATTACTGAATCGCAAATTGTTTATTTATTTTATTTTTTTTTTTTTTTAACACAAAAACACTTTAATACTTGTTTTTTTAGAGGGAAGATTCGCAATATAGTATTAATATCTATAATCTCGGCTTTTTATCGTAAAAACGCTTGATTAATTTTGTGTAGAAAAGTTGTTCGATTGATCGAATACATACACGAGGTGCACATATATTATATGTATATCACAGAGATATTATTCTTCTAAAAATGACGATGTATAGATATGAGAGACTTTTCAAAGTGAAATAGATTTTTGAAAAAGGGATAACTAGGTCTATCGATAGTATACGCTATTTAGCAATAAGATGCGACGCATAAATCAACGACAGTATTAAATCACGGTAAGTTGTCCGTAAAGGAAAGAGATTTGCGAGCCTGAATAATTCGGCGTGAGTGTGGAAAGCAGGTTCTGGCTCATTTTTTGACAAACAGTAAGGAGGAGAGCTGAAGAAAGTTGATGTCGATGGTATTTGGTTGTTCTTTTACATTTCTGTAGAGTTAAAAAGTCTGTTGATTATAAAGATCAAATTCCTGGAATAATAAACGGAGACACGTAGATAGAAAGAGAATTATTATAATTATTGCTGAAGTGTTGAGTTGCTCTTGTGATGTTGAAATTGATAAAAGCGTAGGTGTCTATTGTTTAATAAAATCTTCCCGAAACATGTTTTGATATTCCGAAAAATTTTGTCGATTGCACAAAAATTTAAAATGTTTTACTATACTTTTATTAATTTAGTCATACGTGACGACCTGTTTGCAAGGACCAACATATATATTTCTAGGATACGTAAAATATCTGAAATACGTGATAAAAGATTTCTCGTGCTCGTGGGGCTTATTTACATAAATATTTCCTACTATCCTGAATCTTCTATCAGCATTCACTATTATTTCACTATTATAGCGTTATTATAATGCTCTGTGATTTATAATTATTACGTATTAATTTTATTCTTAGAAGACAGTTTAATGACAGAACTTTGTAAAAGTATGCTATATGGGATAAGTATACATTCCTTATTATTCTCGTCTTTTATGTATAGAAAGTATTAAACTTTAATTTCTTTTTATTAGAACTGAATAATTCAATGTTTATCTGATACGCTAATGTTCTGATGTGAAGATAATGCGAGCGTAGAAATGTAAATTTAAGAGAATAAGTCCTTTTTCTCTTGGGAATCTATATCTCGCACATAAACGTCCTGTTGCGAGGATATACGAGGGTGAATAAAAAAGTAAAGATATATATCTTTTCTATTTTAGACTTTCGCATTTTAAATTTGACGTAGGAAAAAAAAACCAATACATTTATAATACATAGAAATTATATTTTTCTCTATATAAAGTGTAAATTGTGTATAATACACATGTTAAAAGACGGAATGAGAATCTGTTAATTTTAATAGTTAACTTTTTAATTTGCTTCGCGCTGATTTTCCAATTCTTGTGAGAATTGCATTTTTAAAAATATATATTATAAATAATTAAAATTTGTCTTTTCTTTTAACTGATTTAATTTTTCAATTGACGAAGACAATGGCATTGCGACGAGTCAAAAGAGTGAAGAAATGGGAAAGACACCTCATGCCTTTACTTTACGATTCACCCTTGCGTCTGTGTGCAGGTGATGTGCGTATTGTTGTTGGAGAAGAACGTCGCATTTATAGGGTAAAATGACATCGTTACGGGCAGTGCCTGTACTGATTGTTGACACGTGTTAAGAGCGACGCGCCGCGACCGCGTCGCGACTCTAGTCGATTCTATTTTTTTCAATGTGAAAGCTGTAGACTATATAATATTTTCTACATAGTTAAAAGAGAGAGAAAAGTGTCACGCTGAATGCACGAGCGTGGGGGGTTCCACGGAGGGTTTTACTTTTATTATTAGTTTATACACACACACACACACACACATATACACATGTAATTCTCTATGAAATAAAGATGAAATTATCATTGTACAAATCGAATTAAAATATCACGAAAGAGCAGCAATCGCGAAGCATCCACTCTTCGTGATAAACGATGCTATATCAGTATTAAACGCATTTTAAAACGACATAGTGAAGACATTAGTTTTCAATGCGGTTCTTCTTTCTTGATTTAATCGAGAATCTTTCTCGCGTCGTCTCTTATTCCCGTCAACTTTCAAAAGAGGAATGTTGAAAAATACGTAAATGAATTGTTATAGCGATGAAGCGGCGGTGGGCGTCGCGGGTCGCGCGTTTGCCACCGCGATAACGTTGGCCAGCAGTGATAATATTGTCTCCATCGAGAAGCCGCAATGCGGATACGATCTCGAACAGTTTCGGTTGGATCTGCCAGCCTCCACCGCTTCCTCGATCGCCGTGCCCTGCATAGCGGTGCGGAACACCTGATTGCTGGTGATGGCGTTCACCATCCTGTCGAAGGACGTCGCCCTATCGTCCCTATCGTTTTCGTTCCCATTCCCATTCCCGTTCTCGTCGCCGACTACGGCGGCCGCTTGCTGCGAGTAGGTGCATACCGCGCGTTGCATGCACGAGGTCGTGTCGATGCCGTGACGAGCGAGAACGTCATCGATCTTCGTCAGGGTCTGGGCGAATCCGGAGTCCTCACCTATGTCAGATCGGTCTAAATATAATCGACGTTGTCCGGGTTGAATAGAGGATTTATAGGAAAATAGATTTGCTGGAAAGCTCTCTATGATGAAATTTGGAGTCAAGTCTAGTTCCTTAGTGAAAATGTCGAAGAACAATATTGCATATTTTTTTTTTTAATTTTATTTCTATTGTTAGTCATAAGAAATCTCAATTGAAAAATTCAAAAAATTATAAATTTTATTGCAATGTTTTATATCTCGTCTCGTTTTGCGTATAATAAAATTGAAATAAAAAGATAGCCCTGTCTTCAAGGATTGACTTTATTTTTCTGAAGTAAATTTAGCCAGCGCACAAAGATGTACTATTATTTAGCAAGAAATTTTCTATATATAAAAAGTTTCATAATTTTTAGATAATTTTAAATTTCAAATATGCTTTATTTTCAACAATTTGTAACTCGACAATTTTTCTAATAAGGGAATAAGAGATCAAATTTCACAAAGTCTGTGGGAAATTCATGAAATTTAGAATTCATGAAATCGAGAATCCATAAAACAAATAAAATATACTTACTTCTCGCATACGCGCCATAAGTGCCCGATAGGATATAAAGCAACTTTGGGATGATAAGGATCGATCCCACGCCAATGATGGCTCCTAAGAGAAGTCCGCCAAGATCTATCTTCGCCGGTGCGTAGGGCGACACGCCGTAGCCCTAATTAAAATTTAATCGAGTCAATTTAATTTAAATCCACAACGACGAATTTATGAATTTAATCAATATCGATTGTCATCAAAAATAATGATGCAAAATATCAGCAATTTTTGAAATTGTTTTTTTTACAAAAATGGATATATATATATATATATAATCAAAGAGGATAAAAAGAGAAGAAAGAGTGTTCTAAGAGATATCCATAAAAGAAAAGGAATGGAAGAAATGAATCACAATTCAATACTTACGCTTCCTGTACCTCCGATATTGGTGAAACCAAATCGCGCTTCCTGTCCGCGATCCGTGACGTCGTTCATCTCAGATTCGCGTTTCGGCGGATTCTCTTCTCGCTGTTTAATCTGAGACGACGGCATTGCTGTCTGATCCTGCGCCTTCGCATGCTTTTCCACATAACTAATGGAACTTGGTACAAATCTGTTAATGAAGATATTATATTATATGAGAAATGGAAGATATTTATAACACAAGCCTTTTTCAAAGATAAACATCTATAAAGGATATATTAATCTTTTAGACATTTAAATAAAAACATCTAAATTTTTTCAGATATTTTTTAGATGTTTTTTAGATATTTCTTTTTTTAATTTTTGAGAGTGAAATATATTCGATAAATATCGAATTATTCATATATTATTTAAGACGCTGTTTAAGTGACTTACCCTCCGTCATCAAACTTTGGATTGCAACCGACCAGAACAGCGAAACAACTTATTGCCACGGTTAAAGTTCGCGAAATTCGGAACGTCATCTGAAAAAGAAAAAAATATACTATAAAGATTTTTCTCATTCTGAATAGAATATAAATTACTTCTAAAATTTCACATGTATATATATAAATAGGAATTTTAAAACACTTTAACGTTATCGTCATCAAAATAATTATTTTGATCAAAGACATCCGTTGGATATCGCGCGAGTACAAGGGCAACATTGAATCAAGTCGAATAAGAATACCTTCGGGCAGCGGCAAAGGTGAGGATCTCCGATGTAAGGTATGATGATCAGAGGTCAATTTTAGGAAACAAGATATGGCGATTCAGTGTCATGGACTGGCTGCGCGGAGACTGCTTTCGGGCATATATAGTTGCTTTGGTCGTCTGAACACGACAAGTCGTGGACATAATTGGAGCCGCGGTTTCGCTTTCGTTGTTAGGTATTCATGGAGGTTGACACGCGATGCGTGACACTCATCGTCGTCATTCGAAGACGAAGAAGGCCGTCTCCTCATCTGCCGGCTGCAGCCGCTTCGTTACGTCGCCGGTCACTTCGCTCCGAAATCCCGAAGCTGAAATAATGGTCGTGCCGTCAACAATTGTGCTTTTAAGACGTTCACTGGCTTTTGACCGATTTCAAGACATCTCTGGCACCTCGACACCATCATTCTCTGTTACGATTTCTCGTTGCGTTACGAAACACGCGCAACCTCGGGGGTGGTTACGGGCAGTATCTGCTTAATTATTTATGTGGTTTTGAAATTTTTGAATGAAGCACATAATGATTTGCACATGATGATTTAATTATATATATATATATATATATATATATATATATATATATATATATTAATTTAATTTAATTTAATTTAATAGCCATATATATATATGTAATTTTTAATTTACTAGCTATATATATTTAATTTAATACACACCCACATACATATATAAAGATATATATATATATATATATATATATATATATATATATATATGTACACATATAATAGTATTTAAGTATAGCAGAGGCCACTTTAGATATTTTATATATATAATAATTTATGACAGAATTTTATATTTCAATATAAATTCAAGTATTACATTTACATATATATGTATTATTATAGAATTCTATTATACAAATTAGAGATCATCTAAAACAGACTTAAAATGAAAATATATATAGAGAGAATTTATAGAAATAATGCTTTTATGAAAATATTTTATATACTCATATACATACACACGTATATAAAAGATAAGAAAAAACCAAGGGAAACAATATTTGCGAAAGAAGAATTATAGAGGCAGAAGAAATTTTAGAGAAAAAAGGGCTTCCTTATATAAAATATATAAATTTCTTTATAGTGTTTTGTATCTGAAGATTTATAAATACAAGATGCTGCGGAAGCGGATGCGACCAGCAGGATCTACGCTACAAGATCACGTATCAAAGTCCTTCCGGTGAAAGAAATTTTGCGCGAAAAAGAGATCCCGTCGTGAACGCGCGGGCGCGTTTGCGAACTCTCGGCGAAGATGGGAAAAGGATGGAGCGCGAATCGAAGAGCTCCCCTGTTTCCTCGCGAAACTCGCGTGTCCCCCCCGGCACAAGCACGTCGGAATTCGTTCTGGACGGTGCCTCGGAAAATTCGTCGAAAGCCACGGTCGGCCGAGTCTATCTCTAATTCTGATTTCGTCGTACGTGAGCACGGTCTTTCTCCGGCGGTGAAAATTCGCGTTCATAATCCGCGACGTTCATAATAATACGACCGTCGTAATTACCGGGGTCCGATGCATCGAGTCCATGGAAAAAAAAAAAAAAAAAAAAGATAAGACAAACAAACCGCTGCCTGATGTGTAAAGGCGACTAATATCTTTTGCGGTCGCAACGATTTCGCCGCCTGGGTTTGTTAATTCTGCCGCGAGAAATCGGTATTTCCTGCTTCGATAGGGGTGGGCGAGCACGTGTTGCGAATAAAAGTCGTGTGAGTGAGGTGGGGGTCCTCTGCACTCGTCGTTGAAAAACCCTCGGATGGCGCAAATGCATCCCATTACTTCGTGGAAAGTTGAAGGTAACGAAAGCACCGTGGAATCGAAGAGAAAGTATTAACATTCTGCTCGATTTAACGACCCGAGCAAAACATGAGGGCTCTTTCGAGTGATTCGACTATCCTTATTCTTGTATCTCTTGCGTTATTTTTCGCGCGCGTCATCGGCGACGGCGACGCGAGAACGTCCACGAAGTTAAACAGTTTATTTATAAATAGTCAAAAGCCACAATTCGTCTCGTTTAACAGTAAAGAAGGAGATATCGAAGTAAGTATTCTCTGCGATTAGTATGAAAGTATTTTTTTAAACATACGTACATATGTCTCGCAATTCTCTACGAAGTGTTCCGTAATTATGTCAATGAATATTTGATAATGAATGATTACTTTACTCAAGTTTCATTCTTTTTGATAAATAAATCTTTTCGATAAATTTTCCAGATCAATTGGGACGTGTCCGTACCCTTCTTCAGGATACCGCTGAGTCATATGAACAAATATAATGAGATAACACCGTTGATTGATGTTAATACGAGAGGATTGTCGATTGCTGGCATATTAACAGCCATTCTCACCTTAGCTGTACCTGTCTTGTCTAAGCCAGGTCCTGGAATGCATTATCGAAGTATGTATATTTGTTTTATTTATAACAGGTTGTTGATCTGTATGTGAATATATTCGATAAATAAAAATTTAAAAATTTAAATTTAAATTTAAATTTAAATATATCTCTCTTAAATATACGTTTATCCGAGAAAATGAGTTTATTCGCAGGTACTGACTCGCAATGGTCTCGAATGGGAAATACGATAAACGAGATCATGCTCGGCAATAATTACGTCACACCCTGTATACAGCGCATTATCTGCTCCATCATTTTCGAGGCGAGTCATTCCAACAATCCCACGAGTACCGATAAGATCATCGATGGCTTGTCAAGGTATGATAAATCTGTATACAATTTTCCTGCAATGGTGTAATTAACAACAAATAAAATTAAGCATTATTTTGGATCTTAAATTTTGATCCGATTAACTTAAGAGAAATTAGAAATAGCCATAGAATATGACATTGTATTTGAATGGAGAAAATTTATTTATTTATAAAGATTAACAACACTTTTTTTTTATTAATTTGATTAAATAAATATATATACTTTTTAATTAAGTAAATATATATAAATTTGGTGAAATTCGGATAAAAGAGATTAAGGAAGCGAATTGAAAGAAATGTTATGTAACGCGCAAAAGCAAAAGACAGAATAAAACAATTAATTTATTTTCGAACGTTATAATAATTAATAACGATTAAATAATGATTAAAATAAGAGGGAAGATTTTTTTTTTTTTTTTTTTCCCCAATAATTGTCGATAATCATCGTTGATTGTATATGCTTCATTCAGTGATATTAACATTAATGATACGAACGCGTTAATTGTTTGCTTTTAGAAAAAATTAATTATTAGATTATTAACAAGCAAGATACAAATTAGATTACAGAAGAAGATTATTAACACGCGAGATACAAATTAGATTATAGAAGAAGATTATTAACGCGCAAGATACAAATTAAATTATAGAATTACACGAAAAACTCTTTAATTACGTGAAAAATTTCATTTCACTTTTATAAATTCAAATATTTCTGAACAGTCACGAGTGGTTTAAGGAATTCACGAACGGCACAGTCCTTCAGGAAGCTATAAGAATAGGACGAGAGAGACATCACGACTGCGGGCGTGTTTATAAGGAGTGTTTTGTGACACCGCGAATCTTTAAAAGCATAATGATGCAATTCGGCGCGATCTGACGTTTGACATTCGACTGACGAAATGTTAATTAAAGGTATTATTGATTGGAGTATAGGATTTTTCACATATTTCTCTTTATGTCATCGCATGTATCTTTGTCATTTATTGCAGGAACGGTCTATCACACGTGAATTTTACAAAAGCTTAAACGCCGCTATCGTCGTCAAAAGGCCGGCGAATTTGTCTCACGTTCAATTTTGAAATGACTCGCGGTGTAACGAGCGAGTTACATCAGGGAAGTCGATCTACATTATTCCGATGCACGAGGTGTGAAATTTCGTAGCGTCTAAGAAATCTCACTACGTGCAATTTAGATTTAGATGACATCTCGGTGCTCGGTGCGCTTTCTCACTTTTCTTTTTCTTCACAATCGCAGGAAAATCACAGTCATTTTAGTAAATACAATGATTTGATTTGTCGTATATCAGTTCTTTCTCATCTACAATATTATTCTTGTATAAAATTATGATCTTGATTTTTCTTCTAGCGCTACAGGTGAAATTAAAGAAAATACAAATATACTTTTTTAGATTTTTTTTCTCACGTTGAAAGAGTTTGAAACTTTCACAGAAAATGATGTGACATAAAAAGAGGATTTTCTCAGCAAGAAAAAGATACGCGAAATGATATATTTTTTTTATATATATATTAGGATTTAGAAACTTTTGATTGTTTAAAAAATATATTTAAAAAATGCGTTATTCAAGATCAGAAATGCAATAAGATAGTAATTCGATTTTAATACAAGCGATAAAAATAATAAATCTCAATTAAAATAATCATGTGGCAATTATCAGTTTTTAAACTACAATATCACAGGATTATTACTATTATTAACATATAACTGTTTTAAAACATAAAATTATACAAATATTATGATTCCTTGCTCCTGTGTTTACATTAATCTGAAAAATCTAAGATATATATATATATATATATGTATTCAAGTTTCATGTTTATCATAAAATGTATCGCACACACAATAATACACGTTGTAATATACATACAATCCAACTGCATAAAAGTATTAAGTCTGTTATCCAACAGACTGTGAACTATGCAACTCTATTATTTGTTATTAAAATTATATATTTAAAATATTTAAATGCATATATGTTATATTTCAATATGTTGCGCCTATTCCTATACAAAATCCTACGACATACTTTTCAGTCTTTAAGACCCGATTGTATCTATCTTATTGTTAGAACTAATATGTATTAAATACACATTTTCTTTTTCCGCCTAATGTAAATTTTATGATTAAAATATAAATAATTAAATTTTGTGAAAAAAAGGAATAGAACAAGTCGCGGTTAGCGCAGACTTTAGGCGAAACTCGTAATTTTTCCAAGATACAATCCTTCCCCGGCCCTTTTCCCTCTCGATTCAATATATGTCAAGCAAAAAAAATTAAGACCTTGCATCTATGTTTGTCTCGATCATTCTGAAAGGCGTCAACGCACGTATTACGTCCGTGGCTTGCGCGGCTTCCGCGAGTTCCGCCGCGGTTTGTCCCAGCATGTCGATGCAACGGGGATCCGCGCCGTGGTCCAGCAGGAACTCGATCGTCTCCGTGTGATTGTGAAGAGCGGCGAAGTGCAGCGGGGTGCGTCCCGAGACGTCCTTCTGCGACAGATCGACGCCGGCCAACAGATACGATTGCAAGCGCTTCGTGTTCCCGATGGCCGCGGCCGTACACATCCGCTCTCCTATCAGCAGAGCATTGTCATGAAGATGCGCGCCGCACTGCAGCAGTACCTTGATGATCTGAAAGATCAGAGGAACACCCGCGCTTTTAGTGCTCTATCGATGAAGCGAACAATCGATGATTCTAGTCTTAACGCGAAACGATAATATCTTGCGAATTAAAATGACAATGTGACTGTGAAAACTATCAAGATTTTTTGCATACAAATAATGTAAACTTTTTATATAACGTAGAGATAGTCTCGTGTGAGATTTATAGTGTGATCGATGATTTTGAAAATGGTGAGAATTTATTTCTATTTATTTCGATTGAGTATCCGAAATTCTATTAAAATTCATAGAATAGGAATACGATAGTAAAGTTTTGAAAATAGGCAATTTTCATAATTTTTCCTCACCTCGTGACGATCGTACTCGATCGCATCGGTTAGAGATGTGCGATTAAATCGATCTTTAATGTGAACATTCGCGCCCATTTTTAGAAGACGACGCACGACGTTTATATCTCCTTCGCAGCAAGCTATGTGCAAAACTGTTCGACCATCTGCATTCGCTTGCGAGATATTCGCACCCTGAATAGAAAAAGCTGATTAGAATAATAACCCACCTGCGAGGATTTTATATCGATTTTACATTACAATATCCAATTAATATTTAATTATTCTAATCAGCTGATTATGATGAATATTTAGATTTATCATTTGACTAGTATTTTTTCCAATGTGCTATATTCTAATTTTTGATACTCTTAAACTTTTTCTAAACAATAGGGAGAGAAGTCGGATAATGTGGAAAGAGACGGAAAAATATCTAAAATATGTGCTGGTTTTTCGAAACGTCTTATTGACGCAAAATTGAATAAAAACGAAGATTACTCACGTATCTTTGTAACGATTCAAGTTTTACGATGTCGCGCCTGATCACCGCGGCGTCCAACATAGCCGGGAACAGGATCGATCCCAGCTCCTGTAGCTCCACCGCCGAGGACAATCTCAAGGATCTAGCAACAGCCTCCACTAAATCGCAATCCTGCATAGTGGGCGGTCGACCGGCTGTCAATTCGCCCCGCAAATTGGTCTCCATCATTTGCCGTTTGGTTTCCGTGTCCCATTCGCGTTTCGATAAGACGTAAGCGAGTTTTGTCAATGCGGCCTCCGGAGTCATGTCGAATCCCGATATCACTCCTGCATATTAATAACGATTCAATCGCGGCGGGCTGCATATTTATTAACGAGTAGATAACATTTGAACTTTGAACGCGCAAAGAGATATTTATGTTTACGTATTAACTTTCTTCTTCGTCATGCACTCTATATTGCATGAATATCACATAATATTTCTGTCAACGTTCATCTCAATGCGAGATATCTCTTGACTGATGCATAACTTTTTCAAAGTTAAAAAAAAAAAGCTTAGAAAGAAGATAGAGAATTAAAACTTAATATCATATAAAATCATATAAAATATTCAAAGAGAAAGAAATTTTCTCTTACAGAATTATTTGGAACAACAATCGAGCAACTGTGTGTATTGAAGCTATTAACTCTTATCCATGTAATAATATTTTGTACCACTCTTTTGAAGCAGCGTTGCAGCTTCGTACGCGTCCGAGACGCATCCGGTCGTGCATTGCGTGATATTCACGATAATTACACCGCGCTTCGTCGCCGCGCGAAATTCCTCGATGATATCGTCGCGATTCGTCGGGACATTCCCTGTGCCGTAGGACTGTAGCACAACCCCCTCGATAGGCGGCTGAAGAAACACCTTTACCAGATCGGATGTGATGCTGGGAAACAGTCGGAGCAGGCCTACATTTCGATTGAGCGACGCATGCACGTAGAACTTTTCCAAAGTGCACGAGTGGAAAACCAAGCGATAGTCCACTGCGAAGGAACATTATCTTCGAACACATCATTATATATAGAATTTTCGAAAATTTTATCAGTAAACTTGTAAAATCGTTTCTTTTTTAAAAGAAGAATATTAGTAATTATGCATTGTTAGCGCTTTTAGTTTAATTAATAGTAAAAGAATCGCTCGCAATGCGATGCGGAATATGATAATTTTAGCAAAGCTGTTGTTAATATTGTTGAAAAATATTATTTATCGTATTATAATAATTAGATCATTTATATTTATAGAGACTTTGAAATATAATGTTTTCGAAATATTCTGTTCGAAATAAAAATGTTCCGCTTATTTTTCCGAACTTTAGGAAAAAATCTTAGAGAGAGAGAGAGACTGCGCTCTCTTGTTTTGAACCTATTCAACCTTCGATTTTGATGTTCGCCGTAGCCAGGGATGGAAAATTCGGCGAGTGAAATGCCTCGAAGGAGCTTGCAGATGCCTTGCTTGTCCGGTTGCCGCGCAATAAGTTCGTACCGAAGAACACGCATACCTCGGGTATGTTGTAATTCGCCGCGATCACAAGGGACGCCAGGAAATTGTCCAGGCCGTCGCTTCTTGTGTCGAAAATCGGCATCTGCGAACCGGTCAGGATGACAATCTTGCCTAGAGCCTCGAGCATAAAGGACAGAGCGGATGCGGTGTAACTTAGGGTATCGGTACCCTGAAGGACTACGAATCCATCGAAGTGCTCGTAGGATTCCTGCAGAGGGAAGACTCGTGAAGACAATCACCTTGTGATAATTTAATCAGATAGAGAATATCAGTTTATTAAACTATATATAAAGTATAAATAAAAATATTATTTTAACACCATATAATTATATATATATTAAATTATCTTGAATGTTCATTTAAAAAAAAAATTAAATGTACGTACGAATTGTTTGTTATTACGTGTCACTATTAAAATTTAATCGCTTTTTTATAATTTACCTTCATTATTCTCTTTAAATAAGACAAGAACTAAAATGTTAGATAAAGGCAATGCATATTGCGGGGTGTTTCTCTGTCACTATTATCGATATTGATATGCCAACGTACCTTGATATCATTAGCAATGCGAATCCACTCGTCCATGGTCATGTTACTAGAGTCGCAAAGATTAGAATATTCTAACACGTTATAAACGACCCGGCGATTGTCGGTTGCGGTCACGCTGCAAGATTAGAAGGAAAGTACTTTTAAAATTGCGCAAGGGAAAGCGAAGGGTAAAGTGGGACCACGATTCGCATTCTTCCGTAAATTTGCTGGAATTGCCTTTCATTTTTATGCTTCGCGTTTTCCTACAGAAAATAAGCAGAATTGAGAGAAGTCGGCAAAAGAAATCTCAATTTTTCGTCTTTAAATACATAGAAATCATTCTTCTTACTATTTTTTTTTTTCTTCTTCTAACGTATTGACGCTGATTTCGGCGCAAAATCAGACAACTGTTTAAACTTTTACCGTAAAATATGTAATATTCAATATTAATGAATATGATAAATTCGACATAAAAAAAATTTTATTAAGAAATGACATATCTAACAGTAAGAAAGAGATACAAGGTTGTTTAACATTTTCGTTTGTGTATAAACTGAAATAGATTCTTTCTTACGAAAAAAGATGAAATTAAAATTCTGAATTTAAAAATAAGAATGAGATTTTCCCAATGATTATTTATCAATTCTTTATTTTTGCATATTTTTGCATATTTGTACTTACGGCAGGACTAATGGCCCCATCGCACCGTATTTCTTCTCGGCATATTCGCGATCGTGCAATTGAGGATATTTCCGTAGATTTTTAATGAATGCATTGGCTCTCGGTACCAGTACTAGAAAATAAATATTTGTTATCACTTGTAAGATGATAAAAATAGAAACAATTATGCGATGATTCAAATTCTAGAAGACAAGGATAAAATCATAAATTTAAAATAAAATAAATTATATTTTTTACATCTATTGTATAATCTCGGTGTAAATTCTTCGTGGAATCGAGAATCAATTTATTTATTTGTAGAAAAATCGATGAAACATAAAGAATGTGCGAAACGAAATACTCTAAAAGTTTACAGAAACATGTATAGAAGAGCAAGAGATATGCGGAAACAGATAATAAAAAAAAAGGAAAAAAAGAATTTTATGAAATCGGAGAATTAAAATATTAAGGATTTACAATACATAAGAAATTGAAATCTATGATGGTTTTTTTGATTTGCGATGCAAGAGTATTTGTCTTTCCTGAAAATCATTATAATTTCTTTAAATTACGCGATGTTTGTATATGTGTTGGTACACCTACCTCCTTGCTCATTCCTCACCATTCCTATCGTGCCACCCGTGTAAAGCACCAGCACGTGTCCTTCTGGCTTGTTGGTCAAATCGGTGATACCTCTCTTGACACTTTCCATATTTACACCATTATTAGTATCGTGCACAGCGTCATGTAACTCGCAAATCAATTGTGACATAATCGTTCGCGCGTGTTGAGCTTTTATGCGCGTGCTCTCGCTTCGATGACTTCTACGAGACTAATTTCTTACATAAGATTAATCGCTGACGTCGCGTTGAAATCTTGCCGTTAACAACATATCTCCGCAGTTCTCCGAAAAAATAGATATGATAATAAATAGAATATTTTTCATCTTTTTCTTCACAAGCTGAATACAAAAATGTTTTACAAAAATGCATATTTACATATATTATAGAAATTATTTTAGAAATTGCAATGATGTATAAAAATGAGTTCAATAATGTAAATATTTTTTCAAGTTTTTGAAATAGAAAATAAACAGCTCTTTAGATATATTCATATAAATTACAAAAAGATATTATTTAGAAAAAGTTTATCAAAAATCTTTTGAAATTTGCCATATGAGATTTTTTTCTCAATAATTGATCATATAAGAATATATAGAGGGATCAAGTGTTTAAATTCAAATAAGATTATTTAAACTGCATAACTAAGTGTAACTTTTTAATGTAAAACACACCGTTTTACAACTTTCTTATATTGTATAATACGCTGCATGATATATCTCTGCAGTTGGTTTTCTTAATTGTTAACAATTTTCTCTGTATTTTTTCACGATTATATAGAATATATATGAATAAAATAAGTAAAGATATTTTTTTGCTCGTTATTGTTTGTTATTGGCTTGTTCAATAGTAATTACTTTTATATATACTATGTATTAATGTCGTACAATCTAATTCTAAACATAATAATTCGAAAGATTAATAAAGAATGAGGAGTTTTTAGAATGAGAAATTTTCAGCTAAAGCAATCGCTAATATTGTGTAACTATAATAGTAAATATACCTAATGTTCATAGTAGAATTGATCGCTACACGCGATAATAATCCAGCACAAAAAGACCAAAAGATATCTTAAAGATATTTAACGAACGATAAGACGTCTTTAAGTTGTCTTTTAAAAACATGTGCTATCTGTGGGAAATAAAGCAACAAGACTATTTGTTTCGAAATGATAATACTTTCTATAGCCATAGCCTTCGATATAACTTTATACATCACTAGTCAAAATAATCCTCATCATTTTAGTCGAGATAAAGACTATGACACACGTTTTTGTTCATGGTGAAATATATAGAGTGATGCTTAAGTATATTCTGAAGATTAAAGAAGTAATTCCTTAGATGATTTTATGAAGAAAAGTTTATATATACTTTTGTCATAAACGGCTTAGTTCTAGAAATACAAGAGTTATTCAACAAAGAGATTATTATTTTTTGAAATTTATTATTATTAAGGTCGGATTTTTGACAGAAAAAAAATGATAGGACTAATCGCCTATATGCCATTGATGATATCAGAATTTTTCAATCGCTCAAAATTTTAGCTCATTAACCACTATTAACGCATAGTAAATTTCAAGAAAATAATTGGAACTTTTTTTTCATATACATATAAGACTACGTAAGAAAACAAATAAAAATTATTTCTTATGTGAAAAATCTGTTGTTGTTTTATACGCATATAAGAAAGACGAAGAGAGAAGAAGTACATTCCAAAGTATTTCAAAGTAAAATTTTCAATTAAGATAATAAAGAGAATTTACAATTCAGTAATTTCTATTAAAAGAGAAAATATATCATCAAAGTATTATCGATTTTTTCTTTTTATTTTTCTTTTGATTAATTTCTATTATTTTTATCCGATTGTTTACGACTGTATAATTTATTTTTATAGAACTATTTCGATATAATTTTCCGTTGTTTCAGTTATCGATTAGCTATTTATCAACTCAGCTTTCTTTTTTAATAGAAAGATTTGTAAATTGTTTGCGACATAAGAAGAGAAAAAATTTGACATTTATTTGAGCTATCTCGATACTTCGATACATCGATGGAATCGCAAGCGCCGTAAAGTCAGCGGCGCTCGTGAACGTGAACAGCTGACGCGTCATATCAAATGTCATCGCGATGTATTCGTTATGATCGCGCTTGATCACGATGTCGATAAACGAGAGATTAGAGGCTTACCGGCGTAAGAAATATAAGGAGAAGATGATGGAGACAATCAAGAGCTCCGTGATAAACGCGATTTCGTGGAATCGTAATGATGGAAGCGAGAAATCCACTGGAGAATTGACGAAAGACGAGGAGGTGAGGTTATACCAGATTATCCTCGATCTATAAAGTTCTCGGTTTCTTCTCTCTATGAAAATTATAATTTCTTTTGTTTTTCAAGGTTAAATTGTGCGAACAGCATTTGGATATCCAAAATCCAGAGGATGTTTCGTCGGAGGAAAATGTGCAGCAATCGAAAAGTACAATTATAATCAAAGTAATTTATTTATTATATTTTTTATTATGGGTCACACTGTACGCTATCGCTGTGAAATATGAGTTCGGTGCGGTTTACTTTGTATTATCGGCTTTAGTCTTTATCTGTTTGAACACCAGATCTGGACCGAAACGACGGGATGAGCCTAGCGCCTATTCTGTCTTTAATCCAAATTGTGAAGCTATAGAAGGGACACTTGACGCATCGCAATTTGAGAGAGAAATAAGATATGGTATAGGTGGGATGCGATAAATTAAAATAATAAAAATATAATTATATAATTGATATAAAAATTAATCAATGCATTTAAAATTATTTAATGTTATTGGACCAAAATAATGAGATGAATGTATTAATATACGCTGTATAATGTAAATTCCATAACAGTAGCTTCGCAATTTTGAGAGAGATTAGGCTAAGGTGACATTATTGGAATATAAATGTGAAAATCATATATTTAATTCATACAAATTAATATCTAACACTTATAACACAATAATTTTGTCTTAATATAAAGAAAACTTAGTGTCTCTCTTACATAAGACACAAATCACGAATTTAGATATAATAAAGTTTTTTAGCTCTAAAGAGAAAGATACGAAATGTGATATAGAAAGCATATGTTAGACATATGTGAGAATAGGAATAAGAGAATTATATTATACTACTTTTATACTTGAGATACTTATTACAAATAGAAATATATATTTTATATTTTGCACTTATCTGCAAAACAAAATTATTTTATCTATACATGGATAGGCAATAAAAATAAGATAACAATGCAAAGTAAAGTAAGTGCTAAAATATTCTTTACATTACTATAAAGAACTGATTTTTTTAATAATACAAGGAATCTAAAATTTAATAAATTTAATGATTCAATCTATTCTGCCGCTTATATTACTTTGCATATAAAAACAAAATAACGAAAAATATATATCGTCACATACATTGCGTAACAATAAATAATCAGGATTTATCTCTTCTTTTCTCTTCTATCTCTCCTGTAAAACTTGTATAGCATCTTCATAACATTTCGTCATCTCGTCGAGGTAATTCAAAGTATCGCTGGTAGATTCGAGTAATTGTTTGCGAAATGTCGCTAGATCAGTCCTAGAATGATGCAAGTTTTCGTCGAAACATAAAAGCGCCTTGTCCAGATCCAAAAGTAAATCATTCCATATCCTTACACGTAATGTCCTAGAATTGTAATTCTTTTTATGCTACATTCTAAAATTATTTTCTTAATAAACTCAATCCCAATCGTGATACGACACAGCGTCATTTGTATAATAAACAAAATTTTATATTTGAGTCATTAATTGATACATTATTATATTTACTGAATATTCTCCGTCGCGTCGATTTTTGCATTAAGATCCTTCACCGCAGCAAGTAATACTCTCAATGTTCTCTTCAACTTTTCTGAAAAAAAATCATATACTATATATAATTTAGATTCTTTAATAATTCTGTCACAAAAATAATGGAAAATGAAAGATATACCTTTTGCGTCCTGAAATTCGTTACTGTCGATTGATTCCAATACTTCGTTAATGGTTTTATTAAAATATTTTGATTCCCATTGAATAAATATACTTTCGGACAATCGCCACATAGTTTGACTAATCATCTGCGCTAGAGTTGTATCGCGTGACCGCAAACTTTGATTATGATGCGTTTGACTGTTTGCAGAATTACTATCGTTCTGCATAAAAGAAAAACAAGTTAATATATAGAAATTTTCCCCTAATTAATATTATGAATTAAACACAAATTAGGATTATGATAGAATATACGATTGAGATCTTATATATATCATAACAATATATTTTATCGAATTGAAAATATACTCACAAACAAAAATATCACTTGCGGAATATTCAGAGAAAGTCGGGGACCAAACACTTCACGTTCGAGATATGTCCAATTACCATCAGGGATTGTTTTGATAGCTTCGACGGCTATTGACCGTATCACGTCGGATCCGGATAAAATCACGCGATCGTTAGCTAAAATCAAACAACTCCTCTGCATTAATGTTCACGGCATAGAATTCCTGGAATTCTGAACGAACCTCGCGTAAAACGATCGTGCATCGCTATATAAGCCACAACTTTTCGTCGTATAAAAGTAGGCAAAGTCTGTGCACAAACATCCGAGGACATCAGAGACACGCAGAAGATCAGGCTTCGTCGTGGTCGCCAATCGTGCGCAGAATAAATTCTATCCAGGACCTGCGCTAATTCTAGAGCTACTGCGATACCATCTCCGTTAACCGATAAGATAACATATCTATCTGAAACAATTTCATAGGATGAACAGACGAGATCCTGTGAGATGGAAAATATTATTTTTCTGCCTCAAATAAAATACATGCGACGATGAAATATTTGAAACGATCGTGGTTTCTAAAGATTATTCCATCTGGTTCTAATTATGGAATAAAACAATAATAAAATATATATAGTAATATTTAATATTCACAAAATTGCGATTATTGAAAATTATTTTATAATTTTATAATTATTTTATAATTGCGTATGAATTACGCATGATTTTAATTAATCAAGATTTTTCAAGGGTATGGATTATGCGGATGGAAAGTTAAAGCACGAAAAGAATTAAAATTCTTTTAGATAAATATAACAAATTTTTTAAAATTGTATTTAAATAAATTTAATTGAAGCATTAATTAATTGAGAGACTCACCTGGTTCTCGCGAACCGCGGACAATTGCGCGAACGCAAAACGTATGATTGGTCACTTCATCAACAAACGATAAATTGGCAAAGAATCCGTTGATACGTCGTATATTAGCTTCTACTAAATCCAGCGTCTGCCAATTTCTAATTAAAAAACAAAATCATTTATTAGCGAAGTGATATTTTCGTCTAATCTTGTAATCATTTTTCAATCATTGTATTTTGTAAATAAGAATAGTATTGAGATACTGCGTACGTTGCACGTTCGTAGTCGAACGACGCTCTTGTCAATTCTAGAAGGATCACTTGCTGAAGATGCTCCGTCATCCGGAGACCATTTCCGGCCAATTCGCCCCGCGTCTTCTGCGCTTGAGTTTCCATTGACCTCTCGACGGCGAAGCGGCCTAACAAAAAGCCGCAGAGAAGACAGAGGAAACCGACTGAGAAGAGAAACGAGAAACACAATCGTTTTGTTACGTATTCACTGGACTCATCGATATTGCGGGTCATTTGGAAGCTCAGGACTCGCTGCATCCTCGTAGGATGTTCGTAGAAATTTCTTTGAGCTTCTTCTTATCACCCTTTATTATGTCATGCTTCGTCGAATTAAATTATTCCTCTTGGTATAATTGCATCGTGAAAATAGTGGATGAAATCTCACGTTGTAAACGTCTTTGAAATTATAAATATATTACGACTTATATATTTTTATTACAACAGTAGAACAAATTTACTTTTGACTGTTTCTAAACGAAATCCACATCGTTCTCGTGACTATAATTAAAGCTACACAAATATGTGATGAATCTTCATTAAATATGATGCATAAGATACCCTTGTAAGGGGTATTCGCGCGCAAGTCTCAATTGTTCGATGAATCGTGAAAATAATTCACTGATTTTAATAATTGAATCGACAAAACATCACAGATGTGTTATCCATGTTATCCTGATAACGCTACGGTTATTAAAACGATGGTCCAAATCACTGGACTTGGTATCATGCACTTCATGCCACACTTTTGTCTTTTTTGCAGGAAAATTATTCGTTAGATTTGATCCATCGTAAAGACGGTCAACTTGACGGTTTTCTGTCGTCGCCAAATATTGCGTGGATCCTCGAAGATATATTTTACAATCCGCCTCTTCGACGTCTCTCGTTTATTTTATTCTCGCGTCGGAAGAGCGCGCGCGTCGTTCTCGTCTTTGCCTCTTCGGAGGAAGATAGGGAAGCGAAGAGGAAAAAAAAACATTTAAACAATATATACAGGATGTGTTAGGGAAAATACAACAACGAGATCTATTCTCGGATCGAATCCGCATTTAACTCTTGTGCTCGATGAAAATATTTCGTAGTTTTTACTTATTTCATTCTAGAAATGTATCGAGTTATTGTTCAAATTACTTTAAAAATTATCAAGCCTTAGAAATTAAACTATAGATAATTAAGAGATATGATAACATGGATAATTATCGAGAATAGGAGATATAATTATCAAAGATTATGATATAAAAATTTTGAGATATTTCAAATTTGACGTATATAAGTATTTGAGAGGCAAGACTATTGGAGGCAGGATTACAAAAAGATTATAAAAAATCATTAAAAATTATATACAATACAATATACGTATAGATATTTACTATCACATGTCTCTTTGGACACCGCGTAGACAGACGTCAAGACTGCGGACGTTCCAATTTATTTCGGGTAATAATACGATGGCGGTTTCATTTATAAATAGTTTTCGATGTATTACGTGCACGTGCAAGGTTGTTCCAACTATAGCGCGTTCTGTACGCATTTTCGAAATACACACGGATTTTTCACACGTATTAATGACAATATCGATTTCATCATATTTCAAACAAGTCGTAAGCGTGTCATATTTCAAGCAAGTCTTAAGTGCAGAGAAGCGCCTTGAGAAAAAAAGGAATAAGGATTATTTAAATATCCTCTAAATGTTTAAATCAAACTAAATTAGTTTCAGATTAGTTTCTGATTACGATTAAAGATAATAATATCGCGCAAGATATTTTAAACACCATTTATTATTTAGTATTTTTTATTATAATTAATTTCAGATCTTTAGCCTTCAAGCAAG
This sequence comes from Polyergus mexicanus, assembly GCF_030449975.1. NCBI lineage: Eukaryota > Metazoa > Arthropoda > Insecta > Hymenoptera > Formicidae > Polyergus > Polyergus mexicanus. The sequence goes on along the minus strand of NW_027223338.1, from coordinate 5,632,868 downwards.
TTTTATTTATGAAAATTAAATCGATCGTTATTAAATGGCAAATTAACATTAGGTACGAAGGAGAGAGAAAAAAAACCATAAATAAAATAATAATTATCTTGTACGAAATCTTTTCGCTTTATACTTATGTTTTCGCTTTTTATTTTAATTGTTACATTTTATTTTACAAGTAAAATTACATTACTTGATAGTCCAGAGTAAAAATTACATTACTTGATAGTCCAGAGTAAAAATATGTAATGCCTTCTTTTACTATTTGTCAATTTTCGGTATCGAGTTGCAAAGATTAACATTTATATCATCCGAATACGTCTACAAATAAACAACAAATGCTATTGTTGTAAAAGTTTTTTCATTGTCCTTTCAGATAGCGATGCTACTTAAGAATATACGATTCTTGATCGAGATAAATACATTGATCGTTTATTGGATCATGGATACTTTCGTAATATATAATAGATTTTTCACGAGCATTAATGACAATATTATTATTTTTACGAAACATATTCGAAAGTTATTTGTCTGTTCCTTAGATACAGAAAACCGTTCCGAAAGAAAGAGAAAAATAATTTCTTTAGAAATATCATCAAAATAAAACTAAATGAATTTAATATTTAATTATTGTTGAAGGCAATATATGATAATATTGTGCAAGGTATTCTGAAATACATTTTTGTTTCTACTACAGTTATTTTCATATTTCTGTTCGTTAAACAATTTTTTTTTTATGACAACTTCATTGTGATTGTGTTATATCGCAATTTAAATTTATGTTCGTTAAGAAGAAGAAATAATTAAAATTAACAAAATGAGAAATTTATCTTATATGAAATGAATTGTATATTATCATTTAATTTTCGGTTATTATTTTGCAAACTTGCAAATTTTTAATTGGGACGTTCCTGAATTCGTAGAGAGCGAATGTATCTTTTGAATTCTTCAATTTTTTCATCTACTTTTTCGATATGATTTATTACACAATGCTCAAATAAAATACGATACTCGTAGAATTTCTCATGACAAATGTCGCACTCGAAGAACACTGTAGGAAAACAAAGATATTCATACGATTGATTTGAAAGAAGGCAACATATTTTGCGATATTTCATAAATATTTCTTACCATGTTCTATTAAATGTTTGTAGTAATTGGCGTACCGTCGATAGTTTTTTAAACAATAAGGACAAGTATATCGAGACAAATGTATGTGTTCTTTAAAAACGTGTTGCCGACACGCTACCAAGGATTGATAGGCTTTTTTGCATTCTTTGCATTGGTAAGGTCTCACGGAGTGGACTTGCATGTGATCGACAAGTTCAATTACTTTGGCGAACCGAAGTTTACATACATTACAACGGTACAATCTCTTAGTTAATCTGAGAATTCGCATCGATTCGATTAAGTCTGTTATAATATTATCCTCCGAAGATATGAAGCTTGCTCCTTGTTCCATCACGCTCACGATCTTCGCTTGATTTGTATGACGTTTCAAAGCGGAATTTATTTTTCAAAAACACCTTCGCAATCGTAATTGCTGATTTTTTACTTATATTTTCCGATAGCACTTTCCAATTCTCTCTTTATTCGTTTGTGTTCTATAAGATGCTCTTCGGCTCTTGGTAGGTCGTGTACATATATGCGTGTTGTTAGAAGATTTTAATAATTTTAGACAATCTTGTAATACAAATCGTAGAAAATCAGGATGTCAATTATAATTGCATTACAAATCACAACTAGAACAATATTATATATTACGATCGACATTCCACTCGTCGGTTTCAATAGCATTCTATATGCGCTATATATCGAGATACTTTGAAAAACAGATAAATCCCTCTTATATTTACACCTTACAAAAGCCTCTACGACCTTGTGAAAACTTATGTATTGTTTCTTTAGATAGCACAACATGCTATCGGATCGGTAGGAATGCGTCGGAGATGAAAAACGCTCGTCGTAATACATGGGACATCGGAATATGTCGATTTTTCCAGCACCTGCTTTTATCTGAAATGTGTGCGCAAAGTCGTATGGCAATATTTCGATTATAAATAATTTTTTGTTTATTACGTGCATGTATAAGATTGTTTCAATCGTAATTTTTCAAATGTACACCGATTTTTCATGCGGATTTCGTCAATTCCGTTTCTATTACATGTATATCGAAAGCTTATTATTAATTTGTTTTTTGAATTGTAGACAAGCACATACTCCTTGATTATTCAAATATTGTTTAAGTAAACTGCAAATATTTAATTGAGAATGGTGATAATATTGTGAAAAATATTTAAGAGTTGTTTGTCTTCAATAAAATTTAATTCACTCGCCACGTTTTACAATTTTTTATTATTGAAAGCTAATTTGCTTACAACGCGAAAACTAAATCGGCACTCAGGAAGGTAATAACAATGCAAGTGAATAAAACAAAATAACAAAGTCAGCTTATGCAATCTGGCTAGAGTCTAGAGTGATATCTAGTAATTTAATATATATACATATATAAATTATGTTATTTATAAGTTTTTGCATTGGAATGTTTTATACAATATAACTATTACTATTGTCTTATAATCTAGTAGTGATAGATAATAAAGACACAATACGTTTTGAAATATCACAAGTCATAGATTTGCGTGATTTATTTTATAATATAAAGTATAATAGCAAATAAAAATTTAGCATTAATATAAATAAATAAACATATATTTTTAGTATTTCCTAAAAAGATATCCTAAAATGTCAATTTTCAATGATGCTATACTGTTAATGCTTAATGATTTTATGTTTTATGGATGATAATATGTCCTGCTTTTATACTCCATGCAGCTCAAATTTTTGAATTATTATCATTGCAATTAAATCTTCTGTTATATTATTATATTATTAGCACAGGAATGTGTTTCAAAAATCATTTATTTGAGAAACAATCCCACAAAGTGCATCAAAAATATAAATTAAAAAAAATTTCTCATATATAAGTCTTTATTTGTTAAAAAATTGACTCTTTAGTATTCAAGATGATAATAATTAAATTATATAATTGTTAAATTACATAATTGCAAGAGTTATAATTTTAATCATTATAATTATATATACACAATTATGTAATAAATTAATAATTATAATTATTGATTTATAATGATTGCAAAACGATATCATTGTTTCATTGAGAATGTGTAAATTTAAAACAGAGGAAACATGACTACTTTTCCAATTTTGACTTTTTAGCAAGCAAAACTTTCTATGAGAAAAGATTATATTCTATTTTCTCTATATTTCTTCTTTTAAAATTATCCCGTCTCTTTTTGGTTGTATCTCATTATAATAACATTCACAATATATATATATATATATATATATATATATATATACATTGTAAGCATTATTAATGAGATACATACACAATGTGTGTGTGTATGTATATATATATATATATATGAGATACACATGTATATATACATAAATATATATGTCCATATCTTAAGATATGGGATATGCGATTATTTGAAATAATTCATAGGAAAATAATTTTTGAATTCTCGATATCAAGAATATTTAAATTATTCGAAATTATTTAAATTCAATTCCAACGTGACAAGATCAATCGGATTCGATTCGATTTTGTTCTTGCGAGTACCCGCACATTCCTAATCTTAAGCGTTCGTGACTTTTGAGATAACGTTTCTGGCCGAAGCTGATGCCGCATTGCTGACACGTATACGGCTTTTCCTCGGAGTGGATACGCTTATGTCTAGTCAAGTCGTTTTTTACTCCGAAACCCTTGCCGCATACCTCGCATGTGTGATTTTTTTCACCCGTGTGCACCGTCAAGTGACCCAGCATCTGCTGTCTCCAGCGAAACCTCTTGGCGCAATAGATGCACTTATGCGGGAATTCATCTGTATGAGTCTTGCTGTGTATATAAAGGGACGCTTTAGTCTTGAATGTTTTGCCACAAGTGTGACACACGTACGGACGTTCACCGGTATGAATACGCCGATGGTCCTCCATGGCGGTCTTCATAGCAAAACTGCGGCCGCATATGTCGCAAGCGTGATTCTTTACGCCGTCGTGCACGTGCTTCAGGTGATAATATAGACTACCGCCTTGGATAAATTGCTTACCGCAGATATGGCACGTGTACGATTTCTCTCCCGTGTGTGTGCGTACATGAGCCCAGTAGCTTTTCCGTGAAGGAAATTTTTTATTACAGATCTTGCAAATCATTGCCGCATCATCGATGGATGAAATTCTTTCGGTTTTACACTGTTTGACATTTTTTTCTAGATAAGTATTAGCGTTCACTTCGGCGATATATTCCGTCGAAATATCCTTCATTTCTCTTGCACTATTTGCGCGCGTCAGTTTAGCAGGCTTGGAACCTTTGTCTTTTATATTTTTATTTTTCTGCTTTTCACTTGTTGATGTATTCGACGAAAGTATTTTGGAAAATATATTTATTTGAGACGGTAAACATTTAATTGATTGATCATTAGCAATATTATTTGTAAGAGATGAGATATTCTTTGGATCTTGGTTGATCGTACTGAATGTTTCAGTTTGATTCGAATTAATTTTATTAGTGTGTTTTCCGGCGAGTATCTTGTACTTTTGTCGAGAGTAGCTATGGACGGTTGTTCGATCATGCATAATCTGATTCTTCAATCTGAAAAATAAAAAATAACCACATGCTTGTTATCGAACAATCATTTATACTACATATCTTCATTATATTAATGCAATCTCCAGTGTTCCAAAATTTTTATTAAATAAAAAATCTATTATACAAACTAAATATAAAATAAGATTATATTGTCTAAGGTAAAATTTCGTATTTTCGTGAGATTTAATTCATTATTTACTCTCTATTATTTGTTAATATCTGTATCGACAATTATATATTTATAATAAAAATTTTGTATATGTATAATATTTATATATTACATATAAAAATAATTCAATAAAAATATAAATGTTAGTTATGCGCGAAGAGATTTTTTAATAGTTACGAGGAAAATATTTTATGTTGTATAGAAGATTAATTAATTAATTTATAATTTTATATTTGCTAGAAGAAAGTAACATATAATCAAACAAGCAAGATATAAGAAAAATAATTTTTCTGTTTTGAACAACCGAATATATTATAATCGCTCATTCCATATCAATAGAAATTCACTCGTTGCGTATACAACAATGCTGGATATGCTTTAAAGACAATTACAACTTCTAAAATATAAACAGAAGTGTCTTCCACTAGTCTGATAGTATTTTTCTCTGATAATTTAAAAATATATTTCCTGAAATCTACTTACAACGTTTTTTGTTCAGTCTTCTTCTTCTGGTGTTACTTAACAAATTTTGCGACAGAATTTGATGTTAAATTTCCAAAATTACAGAATATTGTTGTCATTTCACGTCAGTTATTTTGCGTACTTCTTTCTTGATGGTATCTAATCAAAGCTTATTTTTATTTAATTTTTTTTGTTTCAATAATTGTTAAAAAGTGCAAAAAACAAAACTTTTTTGACAATAATGACGAAATTATATTTAATACTAATAAATTCCGTATAGTTTGTCTTTACACACATGCAAGATTCTCTTTAATCCATAATACAAAAAATTAATCAATAAATCAAATAAATCTATTAACATTTCCGAACGATATCGACATAAAGAGAAATAAGTTCGAGAAATCGAAATATTTTCTTCTTATTTCCTCTTATTTGGTTACAGTCAACTTTTTAAAATGTTGAAGATTTTCAAGACTTGGCAACCAGCGGCATGGTTTTTCGAAATGTTTGCTGATAAGATGCCACCGCATCGACTGTTTCGTATTGAATTCCGCCGGGCAAATAGAACAACTAAATGGCTTTTTATGTATACGTAGATGGTTATACAGTTTCTTCGATGTATAGAAAAATTTGTGACAGTACATACATTTGTATTGAATTTTACCATGCTTTTTCCTGCAATGTATCAATCCCTTATAAGCCACAGGACAAAAAATACAGACGTCTACGTGTCTTGATTTGTGCCATTCTTTATTATGGCTCTTAAGTGTTTTCCAATCGAGACAGATTATATTACAGCGAAAGCAACAATTAATTTCATTGTGATCGATAAGAATATGACAATCTAAATTTGTTTGTCGGGTGAATCGGCTGTTACATTTGTAACAGAAAAGCGATTTTTTCGAAGACTCGATACGATTTATTGCTTGATTTGCTGACATCTTTGTATTTTATCTCGGCGACACTTTATATAATATATCAATTCAAATTTGTCATTAGAAGACACATTTGTGATACGTAAAGGTTGGTTTTCCCGCTCCTGATTTCCTTTTTTTTTCTTTCTCTTCTTTACTCGTCAAGATTCTATTCGATTGAATGTTTTTCAATTGTCCTTAATCAAGAATTCACTTGTGTTATGAAAAGACACAGCCGCGATAATTCATTTCGTAATTACGATTAACATTTTATTTTGACTAGAACGACGTTACAGCATGTACACAATCTTCACGGACGCTGCGGCGACAAGCTTAACGGTCAACACTTTACACAACCTTATATATTTCGTCAGAACGTATCCATAAACAAACAACGAATCATGTTTATGTTTATATATATACAGCTTTGTGAAAGTTTTCGCAGTGCCTTTTCAGATAGCGTTTCTGAGTGAATCTGGCGTTACAAACCGTGCAAATATGTGATCGTTGATCGATATGAATACGTTGATGACGAACAACACAACTCCTGCTGCGGAAATGCTCATCACAGATATCGCAAGTATAGGGCTTTTGATCGAAATGCCAGGACACATGCTTGTCTAATTCTTGCTTCCTCCGGAAACCGCGATCGCATAGATCACAATGATGCGGTAAAATTTGAGAATGATAGAGCCGATGCACATGTAGGGACGCCTTCTGTTTGAAGGATTTGCCACAGGTCTCGCACGTATGAGGTCTCTCGCCGGTATGAGTGCGTCTGTGCTCGTCCCTCGACGCCCTTGATGCGAGACGACGGCCGCACATGTCGCAAACAAAATTCTTCACACCATCGTGGACATCACGTACATGTCTGTTCATATTGGATGCCGATCGGAAGCTCTTGTCGCAGATAGAACAGTTGTAAGGTCGCGCGTCTGTGTGAATGTTACAATGGATAAGCAGATTATACGAGGTGGAGAGAATTTTCCCGCATTCTTTACACTTAAAGGAGATGCATTTGTTCTTGCTCATCTTCGAGCGAGTTAATTCTGCGTGTTTATGTTCCGATGTCTGTTCGCATTGTTTCATATTATTTCGAGAATCCATCGTGTGGCTCTTGCGAAGCTTTTGCTTTTTTTCAAAGCTATCCAGATGGGTATCTACCGAATGATTGTTTCGCGATTCCAATCTTCCATTGAGATCATCGGGATGAGTCAATGATTGATGTTTCTTGTTAGATATTGTTGGATGAAGCTTCTCGACATTAATCGGTAATCTTTCCGTGTTGGATTCATAATCCTTTTGCGAATTGTCTTCAACACGTCTCATCTTCTTATTTGATACTCGACACGTCCATCTGAAAAGAGAGTCAGCCTGTTACTTCGCAGTGGCCGAGCAGCGTGGCGGTTCATGATTGAGTCTCTTATGATTAACTAAGTAACGTTTCTGTCGGAATGAGAGATTGCAATCGGTACAATGCCAAGGTTTCTCGTCAGAATGTATCAGACGATGTCGCTTCAATTCATACTTGATACGGAAGCGACGGCCGCACACATCACAGGCATGCGGCTTTTCGCCGGTATGTTTGGTAATATGAACCATCAGCGGCGGTCGCGTGCGAAAGGTTTGCCCGCAATAGCTGCACTTGAACGGGAACACGTCCGAGTGTGTACGATTGTGCACAAATAAGGAGGCTTTCTGCTTGAATGTTTTACCGCATACGTTGCAAACATATGGCCGCTCGCCGGTATGAATCCGTCTGTGATCCTCGACATTGCGCCGCGTCGAGAACATACGGCCGCACAGATCGCATGGTATTTTCTTGATGCCAGCGTGGGTCTCTTTCAGGTGTCGGGCTAGACCCTGATTTACGCGGAACCGTTTGCCGCACAAATGGCAAGTAAACAATCGCTCGCCCGTATGAATGCGTAGGTGCCAGTAGAAGGTATATGGCGAATTCAAATTCTTTCCACATTCGCTGCAATGGTAATACATTTTACCATTGTGTTCTATTCTGGCGCGCAATACCGTCTCTGTAGCGACAAATGACTTTCGGTTCTTTTTTATGAATTCAGGATGTACCTCTCTTATATGGGCATTTAATAGTTTTCTTTTTTTCGCAGTGTATTCACAATACTCGCAGGAATAAGTTTCGGATCGTTTTTTCGGAGAGTTTGTTGATGAAACGCGATACTGATCCTCATCGTTATTTCGACTCTTGATGTCTTCCATCAGATGATTGAAATTGTTTCGATTCGTCAAATTATTATCCGTTTTCCTTTTATCTTCTATCATTTTAATTCCTGATGAATCTTCCGTGTTGGTTGTATTACAAACCATTATATGACGTACGAGATGATGCTTTCGTGTAAAGACGCGTTGACAGCTATCACAAGTATAGCCCTTTTTTACAAATTCACTTGTTGATTGCAGGACTATTGATTGATATTTTAAGGCATTTGAATCCGCTTTTTCGTCGTATCTTACAATATTGCTATTATCCAGTAATCTGCGTGTTTCTTTTTTTGAGATTTTTCTAGGAATCTCTGCGCTTCTCGCCGGTTTGTTTTCGTAGTTTATCGTAATATTATTTGCCCATAGAGTAGCGCTACGAGAGGAGCGACACATCACGAAAGATTTCTCCATTGCCGGCTCACACCTGGAAAAACAACAAAGACGGCAGGTTTGAATCGGTTTCCTTCCAGGCATGATAATGAAGAACCATACTTATATAGAAGAGGAAGACAAAGAGAAAGGAGAGTGATATTGCGTCCAGCGCAAGCTGTTATCACTAAGCATATCCTTTATCGTTAAGACGCTCGCAGAGATTCGTTGTGCCGACTTTTAATGTGATTGTTCAAATAGCGCTTTTGTCGGAAGGCGAGACCGCATTTGATGCAAACAAACGGCTTGCTCTCGGAATGGATGAGCTTGTGTCGTGCAAGTTCGGACTTGACTCGGAATTTCTTCGCGCACACGTCGCATGCATGGTTCTTCTCGCCGGTATGGGTAGTTATATGAGCCAGCACCTCCTGTCGTCGGCGGAACCGTTTGGTACAATACGAGCACACGTGAGGGAACTCGTTAGTATGAAGTTTGCTATGGATATAGAGGGACGCCTTGGATTTGAAGGTCTTGCCGCACGAATCGCAGACGTATGGCCGTTCGCCAGTATGAGTACGCCGATGATCCTCTCGTGTAGCTTTGGACGCGAACGATTTGCCACACAGATCGCACATAAAGTTCTTTAGTTTTGCGTGCACATCCTTCAAGTGCCTGGTGAGTCCGCCGGAATCACGAAACTGCTTGCCGCATACGTGACAAGTGAACGGTCGCTCGTCTTTATGGATCCTCATGTGGCGTAGATATGAGTCCTTCAATCTGAAGCACTTCCCACACTCGGCGCACAGAAAAGATTCCTCCTTATGCGATGCTTTGCTGGTTTTGCATAAATCTTTATCTATTTCGTCATCGAGGGAACGCACCGATTCATCGTCTGGGATTTGATCTATCTGGATTTTCTCCTTGTCGCGCGCGAACGTCCGATAAGGCTCATTCTCGCGATTAGAGTCTCTTATAGAATTTTGTGTGGAGAGATGCTCTTTCTTCACCTCGGCGGTCAACCTCAAGGGATCGTTCTCCAGTTGTTCAGACATGGCGAGCGGTTGATCGTGCACCGTGTCCATTACGGTAACCCAAATCGGATCGTAGTCCTCGGTCGCCGCACTCTCAGGCTTTTTCAGGTTGCGTATTTTCGGTTGGCATCGTTTCCTGTATGGCTTCCAAAATGCATTCTGCGTGTCCGGGGACACTTTAAACGGTGTCCGGACGCCGCATGACCTGCAAAATAGCCGAAACTTGACTCCAGGTTTCGAACTTGCTGTGGACGATTGCCGTTTTGAGCTGGTTATATTTTGGCATTCGTTTTTCTGGATATAATCTTTAAAGCCAACCTCCGGTCGTTCCGGTACATTGCCTTTTTCTTTCTATGCTTTGTTCGGAATCTTTCATGAAGTTGTCGTAAAAATTTTCTTGATGTGCCCAATGCCGGCAAATCGTTCTTTTCTCTCTTTTTATTTTTTTCAAATGATTGATCGAGTCATCAGTTACAACGCGTTCATATGTCCATCTTTTCGTAAAACGTATAGAAAACATTTAACAAGCATAGCACTTATATACATATATTTATTCATTTATTCTATTATCCGGCTAAAAGTATAGTTATGGCAATTATAAGCAAAGTTAACATAACAAATAGACAGTGAGAGAAAAAACTTGTGTTTTTTTTCATATATAGCTAACAAATTATGAGAATATATGAAATCATTACCCATTAGATTTATTAATTTCTTCTATGCCATGTGCTCCATTTTTTGCATTAATTTGCTGATCAGGCTGCAATAAAGAGATATAACTGAATATCTTAATACAAAGAAATTATTTTTTACGATACTTTATTATACTGTTTTATTATACTTACTTGCGAGTTTGTTGCGTTTGACACAATGGTTGGAGTTGTTATTGTAACCAATGTAGAAATCTCGAAATTAGCTAAAGGTGCAGGATAATACTGCAAAATTAAAGAATGTATAATTAATATACACTGCCAAGATGTTAAAAACGAGACAGAGAAAAGAAGACAGAAAGAAAGATAGAAAAAAGCATTTTACATTAAATCTTAAGTGCATAGAGGCAATAAAAATTTTTGTGTTTTATCTTATATTTTCTTTTATCATGTCTTATCTTACATCCTAGATTATAGTAAGTGTACTAAATTACTGTTTACTTATACTTTACCTGTTGCTTATTTTGTAATGTCTCTTGTATTTTCAGTAGTTTCTTCTCTGCACTTAGGCATCCCTCGCTTAATTCATGCCAGGCCAACAACGTATCTGCACAGTGATTACACAATTGCAATGGCAGAGTATCGCTTTTAGATATCTGTAAAACAGCGAATAAATAATATGCCATCATCGAGATAGTCGATGCTTAAATTGCACTTTGGCGATTAAATACTGTACACACGTGTATTGGCAAGTATTTGAGTATTTTACTAGGCAAGTCGTGCTCCGCTCCGTCTCCCTCGAAGATGGGTATTAAATTATCGCACGTATTGGCGCACGTTCTACAGTAGTGTATCCACGTGAGGACTTCCTTCGTCTCGTGTTTGTGGGGTGTCGTTTCCTCAACGTTCTCCCCGGAGTACCGCTCATCCTGGTCTTGCGACACCAGGAAGAAATCATCCTCGGTCTCCGACTCATTGCGATCCCGCTGCGTCACTATATTCTTCACAGTCTCGATTAGTATGGCATCCTCACCAGAAGATTCTAGTATCGTCGAATTCCTGGATTCCATGCCGACGAAGACGACGACCACGTGTCCGACACGCGATCAACGTGACACGTCGAGCAGTCCGGAAATTCGTTTATTGCGCGATTATGGTCGAAACGCGTTGACCAATGTATTAAGATAGATGATGAAAAAATAGATGAACACTAGACGTTCAAGTGATGTTCGACACTTCTTTCTTCAATCGTTTCATTCGCATTCACAACTGGTTGACAGTATTTCGAGGGTCTGCCGAGAGTCAGCTTTCAGCATAAGATGCCATGGGACGCCAGATCAGAATCAGTAGAGACGCGCAGACGCGTTAAGTGGTGAAGTGTGACCAAGTGTTACCAGAGAGAAGCATGAGAGGGGCCACGCCGCCGTTTTTCGAAAGACGCTTTTTCTAGCTAATGCGGTAGCGCCAACTATATCCATTTTAGAACCAGCGGAATTACATAGCCAGGTTCACTTATCGATGCTACGGTAAAACGACCGGTTGACGCACCGATGTACAATAAAAGCGATTATATACAAATTTATATAAACATATACGTTTATAAATAAAACAATAAAATAAGCTCAAAAGGTGATATGAAAATTGGACATTCGTAGAGGAGCAGAAAAGACAGGACACGTCCCATGTTAAGAATAAGAAGAAGAAGAAGAACAATAAAATAATTAAAAATTGAAAATAAATATATATATATAATGGATTTAACGAGAGAATTAAAACAACATTCCCCTTATCGTCGTATTTAATTATTAACGATATACAGAGGGTGAGGGCCACGCGATCCAGGGTGTATGCGCGTTTTATTGACCGATCGAACAATCGAATTTCATATTTGTACGCGTTTACGAATGACGCGCGCACGATGTAACGACGACGATTCAAGAGCGCTCTCGCAATTACATTGATTAAATCGGGCACATCCGGTATACGAGTTTACAGCGGCACACACAATCGGATGATAACACGTAAATTTGATATCGGATATTCGCGTACAAATGATCGTATATATATACGGGCGTGGCGCGAGGGCTAACGATTTTGTAATAGTAATTTTCGCGCGCTAGCAAGAATATTATCGGATTCATGCTAATTGTTTTTTATTGGATCGGATACGTTTATTGAATAGTAACACGAGCTGCATGAATAAATCGCTACTCGCGATTAATTGGCCTGTAATTAATTAGTTCGTGTGATTAACGATTCGTAAACGTGTGCGTAATCTATTCAATATTTTACGCGATTTATTCATTTATAAAACAGAAATAAAAAAAGGGGAATTGTTTTTTTTTTGGGGGGGGGGGGGATATTTACAATCGAATTTTTTTTTTTTTTTTTAACGATACTTGGTTTCAAATTTATCTCGTATCGATGCATTCATTTCATTGCGACTTATTAATAATACGTCACGCTGGATTTACGCGTTCGAAATAGATGCGACATGAATTTAGTCGCGACATCGGCAGCGTGAAATTGGCAGCTCTATTTTCTCGATGAAACGGTCGCGGGGACGGAAACGGAGCGCGGATCGGCACGGCATCGGCATCGCGGTACGTCATTCATTGGTAAGTAATATCCGTAATTAATGATTTCACATTCATCAATCGCGTATCTTAAATGCATCAGTGACTTGTAAGGATGAATATTTCGCGAGTTTTATTCCACCCCCAAATATGTATATACGTATATCAAATCTATAAATCACTCACGCGAATAGTTGACGGTCGGAAATAACGGTTATATTTTTCAATATATTTTATATTCATAAATATTCCGCGAATATTTATCATTTTTACACTGTGTATATATTAATTCATCTATATCATAACGCGAAATAATAATCGTTCTGTATATATATATATATATATATATATATATATATATATATATATATATATATATTAGAACACAAATGTATATTATGTTCAATTCGAAATGTAAAATGCACAAAAGTGCAGATTAAGACCGGTTCTACAATAAGTCGTATGTCGTTAGCCGTAAGGAAATCGACCAATCACAGTCGATAATTGGAAAAAAAAAAATGGACTGTGGTTGGTCAATTTGCTTACGGCTAACGACACACGACTTATTGTAGAACCGGCCTAAGAGCAACAGGTGCGATGTATCGGCGCGAAATTGGCTGCTTTCTCAATTGCCGCCGTGACGTCACGCGAGATTCGTCCATCCCGCGTTTAATTTGCGAAGCAGCGCGCGTGCCGCACGGATCGTGGCTTTGTAAGACACTTTGTAGTTTTCGCGTTATTTCTTCGCCGTGTTGTGACAAAAGACGCGTCGCGTGCCATTAATATCAGGAATGCCGTGTAAAGTGCCACGCGATCGTCGTATTTAATGATCGGTATACACGCGCGATTGTATTTTCGCGAGTTATAATCGTGTCCGCGCGAGTGTCATGGAGGATCTGTGGAAATATTGAGAAAAGGAGTAAATTAAGGAGATGCTGGATGACGACGAATGGACTGTGAGTAATGTATTATCATCCGTTATAATAATGTATATATATATATATAATGTGTAAATAAATATGGATATATCGGAAAACAAGAAGGAAAATGTTCCGTGATGATTTTATAATATATTATTAAATTTGATATAGAGATATGAGTATCAATAGGAGATATAAATTGTCGTTGTATTTTTCTATCATATTTCTCGATACATTTTTGAATTTTCTGTTTAATTTATCATTGATTTATCTTCTTCTCATTTGTCTATTTACTTGCAGCTGCAGCTTTCTCACATTTCTATAATTAACGTGTTTTATATTTTCATTCCAATTTTCTTCTCGTTTTCCCAAGCAAGCTTCAATCTCATTTATTCTTACACCATAATTTAACAGCAACATGCTTTCAAACATAAACACACGTTATATCGTAATTCAAATACTTAATTGATATGCGTGAGATTGATATTATTAGATTTCCGAAATAAATTTTTATCCCTGATTTATGTCTGATTAATTTATAATTTTGCGCATAAAAATATTTAAAAATATTAATCACAATATAATCATATATGTTGTAAGATATATAAGACTTGCTTGTTTTATTTTATATTTAAACCCTTTTGTATTTAATTCAACGCTTATTTTTTAAAATGTAAACAAGATAATATATTCTTTATTCTGTGATCTCGTGTATCTTCAATATTTGAAAAAATAATATGAAACATTATAGGCAAAAAGATAATAATATACATAAAATGATATAAATGACGATGAAAAATATATCTATTGGGAGAGGGGGTGCCATTGCAAATTTTACTTGTTAAATAAAAAGAATACTTATAGTTGAAATAAATAAGAAATCAATCTTTTCGAAGATTTTCCTTAGAAGATGAAATCTTCACGAACTCTTCGCAATATGATCAGGTGAAAATAATGAAACGTAGCAATGAAATCGAATAGTAAATCGTTTATTAGTACGAAGGTGACATGTGATAGTGTCTCGAGATTGCCGTCTCGGCCGACATTTCGTGATTAACAATGCCAGGCCATCGGTGATACCGTGATACCGTGAACGAGTGTGACAGAGCTTTTTCTTGTTCCTTAGCTGAGACGTAAGAGATAGATGTTAGAACTAGTTACCCTGTTCTGCGAGCTGGTGCCTCGCTCTTCCGTCGACGCCGATTTTGATCGATCTTCCGCGAGGATTCTCCTCTTCGAGGATCTTCCTCGTAGTCGATCGACCCTCGGTCCACTACGACAGTGAACTTGGGACGCTTAGTATTTGCATATCGATGTAGATTAAGTTACTGTAATTCGAGCAAACTTCACCGATAGGGTCTCGCGTTGATCGAGTCGCTCGCGCTAACCCTCGACTAGTGATTCGAGTTGAATCGTTGATGAAGTTCGATCGGACTAAGCAAATATTTATTTAATCCGCATCGGAGCAAAACGATCGCGTTCACAAATCGCACATTCAACGCTTTCAATGCGGCAAGGATAATTCTCAATCTGTGATATTAGTCATCATGTGATCGCAGTCAATAATAAGTTTGATTTCCATTGATTTAATGAAGATGGCATTCAATATATCTATAAGAAATGAGAATTAAACAATCACATTTAACACTATTACGCGCTATTTAGCTTGGAATCTACGGTAAGAATAAGAACGAGACTTTTTTCCTAGCTATATTTAGCGCTGAATGTAATTATGACTCTGCGTATTTTATTTTTTCAAATTGAAGGCCGTCTCGATACAAGAAAGACCATAACGCGAGATAGAATTCGGGCAGTCTTGGTTAGCGTTAAATGTGCGCTTAAAACACGATTTAAAGCATCAATTCTCGGTGCAACGGAAGAGCGCAACGCCCGTGCGAGCTAACTTTCAAGAGATGCTACTTGTTACCTCCTCTCTAGGAGATACTCTAGTGCCTATGTTATTGTGTCCTCTGTTCTGCCTATAGCGCTAATACCGCCGCTAAGAAATAGCGGTACCGAAGTATGGGACTGCTGAGAAGGGGCGGTGACGGAAAGTGTGCCTCTCATCTCCTTAGAACGCAACAATAAATAATAATAATAATAATAATAATAATAATTTCGCGATTCGTATACGCGTTTGAAAGGTATAAGGAAACGTTCTCTCTACCTCTAACTTTCGTTCGTACATCATCTTTTTTATTTCTCTTTTTTTTCTGCGTTTCTTTTCTCTTTTTTTACTCTCCAATTCTCTCTCACTCATATCATTGCTCTGCAAGAGCTCGCTATTCTCGTGCACGTGGTACGGGGAACAATAAAAAGTATCGAGACGATGAACTAAAGACAACGATTTTACAAAAACGAAATATTACAGCGCACTAAATGGCCCATGCATGATCCAGTAGTTCGTGCAAATTTATATACAACTTTATCAGATAAAGTATATTTAATTTCATATGTCGCAATAAATTTTCAAATAAATTATACATTGTTCACAATTTCATGTAACGTCTTTGACACTTGAATGAATTAAATTTCGCATAAATGGATAAGATTTTATCGTTCGATCAATTTTAGATGGATATTATTTCAAGAAACTCAATTTGACATATTTTATATTGAATATTTTGCACACAAGTGTGTGCGAATCAAATAAATAAATATATGATTAATCTATATTCGGCTTATTTTTTTTTCACACGACACACGATACACTTTTGAATCATTCATGGTCCATCTCGCGCATACTTCGCTCACTCGCTCACTACATTCGATATACAACAATTAATCGTGGTCTTTGTAACGAAGATCCATGTCAATCGAGACTTCTCCGTTCCCTTAAATAAAAACGATAATAACTTAGACTTTCAGCGTACGTACGTATCATACAAGCTATGCACAAGAATAAAATAAAACAACAGTGCGAAACATTTAATCAACATGGACGTAATAAGATACGAAAGCATGTAATTCTGCCTCTCGTTTCCTCAATTCTATTTCTCTCTCTCGTTACACGATTCTTTTTCGGATCTTCTTCGATCTCCGCATCGCTTTACATTTTCGCGTTATGCGCATTCTTTGATTGTATGCAATGTTTCTTTTTGATGGCTCTCGTGATAAGTACACACTGTACATATTCATTTTTTCCTCTTCGCTTTCGCGCTCTAGCCAGTCATGCTCTCGCAATTATAACTTTTATTTTATTCGGTTAGAATATACTTCCTGAGGAACAATTAGAGCTGCCTTAGCTTAATTTCAGGAATTGAGCTAATTAGCCAATCAAAAATTTCGCTCCTGGCGCGCGTGAGAATAATTTAACATATTCAAAGGAGTCCGAATGAACTTGAATGTAATTTACAAAGTCGCTTTAGTACGATTCGTTATCGTCTTCACTCATTAATTAAGTAGTAAATTAAATAATATTTTACTGATAAGCTGCTCCTAGTTTGTCGCAAGAAAGTCGACGAAAGAAATAACGTTCTTTTCTTAATTAAATCAATACGGAATTATTCAACTATCTCACGCTTTCCTGATTAATTTAACTTGTCTGTTACAAAATTTTCTGTAATTTGTTAAGAGCATTAGACGCGCGAAACATTGCAAGAAAATAATCAGCGACAAACTGATAATCCTTAGACTGATGAAGATAAGGCGTAGAGATACTTGCGCAATTCAGTCAAACGTATAATATTGTATAATGATAAAAATTGATTCGAAGGAGCGAGAATTCTACATTATTGCTATATTTAGAATTTAAGAGAATAATCGACAGCATGACTTTCGAGAGCGTCACATTGGCGTAACTTTACTGGTAATGTTGCGCGATTAACAAATTTCTTTGTCGTGCAATGTAAACTCGCGCAAATCGATTTTCTCATATAAAAACATAGGCGATTGTTGCCTCGCTTGATTTCGATTCACACGAGTGAATTATTATTAGGATTAACGAGATATTATTTTTGGAAGCTGTACCACAGGGCCGGACATTCTAATTAAGATATTTTATATGTAATTTTTTGGAAGGGATAATTTTGATTTTATTAAATACACATTTGTGATAAAATTATTGATGAATAATTAATGAAAATACCAGAGATTTTAATTTGTATTATGAAAATTTTAATGAGTTACATTGGTTTGATGCAATGCAATTATTTTCTTAAAATTTCTTCAAGATTTAATCGTTTTAACTTTATAATGAGATTAAGTAGGAATCGAATGACAATTATAAGTCTATCCTTTTTGTGATAGTATCATTTTGAGTCTCGTAGTTTTAATGTCTTGGGCCAGCCCCGCTGTGTCGATCGCGCAAACTACCCTAATCTCTCCCAGCGCTCCTATATATAAAATTATATTTACAACAGAGTGATTATTTCTTTGTGTTGAGGTATTCGCGTCTAGGCGCGTCTAAAAAGAGAGCGTGCACTATTTCGACGAGCGAGAGAAAGGCTTGCGAGAAAACTCCCGCAAGGGATTTTCTTCTCACCTTCGTCCTGCTCAACTCATTCTTCGATCCTCTCGCTCTGAAAAGGGGAGAAGATATAATGAATTCTCCTCCTTTTCCTATCTTTATCGCGTTTGCCGTGATTGCGACGCGGGCGCCTGCCGTTACAAATAATTTAAAAATTATATTTTTATCGTATTTTTATAGTTTCCTTTTTCGTCTCTCTCTCTCTCTCTCACTGTCTTTCTCTCTACATATAATTTTTTGTGTATATATTAAATTTTATTTCTGTTCTCTCTCGCCTTTGCACGCACAACGCACGGGAAAAGATCTCGGTAACGATATCGTTATAGTACAATTATACTACACACGGGTGGAACTTTTCCTCCCGGCTTTCTATTTACATGGCTCGCCATTTACTTTCTTACACGTGCGGTATGTATAAAGTGATAGCGATATTTATACGGTATACTAACGTGCGCCTGTACAACCCTAGAACACTTTTTCTCTCACTCTCTTGTATCGCCTTGCTCTATAACTCGCTATATTCCGAAAATTCGAATAATTTTGCATCCTTGGCTTCTGTCACTTTGTTTCGTTGTATAAAAACTATCAATATCTCGAAATTTCATATAATCTTTTTTTAAGTTTTTTTTGTTTTTAATCTCTCGACTAGTTTAGTGCATCATAATTTATTAGGTATTTTATTCTTTGCATAAAACTACGTTCTGATGTGTAACAAATATAAAATCTAAAACTATGTTATACAAAGTTATATGTATATAAAGATTGATTTAATTTTTAATTTAATGGTCCAATGTTTTCAAAAATGATCATATATTAAAAATAATTATATGTCAAAAATAATTATATATAACCAATTATAAGAATTTTTTATACAGCGGGACAAAGTAACAGTACTGAGGAATACGTTAACGCCGGCTTGCAATAATCAAAGCATCTCGCGAATCCGTGCGACTACCGATCGAAGATCGTTGATATCGACACTCGTATACATAATAATGCAACCGATCGTGATAATAGTATGCTTAATAATACACGCAAATAATTTGCGCCATTCGCACGCGGGCCTTTGTCAGCAATAAAGCCGGCGTTCGCCGAAATGGTGATTCGGAATAGAGTAGGGTTGCGAGCGTGCCGTGATTTCGGTTCATGAATTTTCTATGACGCGCGGCTTCCGTTACGTTATTAACGACAACAATACCGACTTCGTCAACCAAGTTGATCGCGGCGATTGCTTCCACGAGAAAGCGATTTGCGTTGCGAGAAAAAGCTGTGCTGAACTGCGAAAAGAGGATTTTTATGGTCGTCAGTCTTTCGATGTCAAAACAGACGACATAAAATGTATACGCGAATCAAGCTTCATCAAGAAGCCTTTTCGGGGTGAAAAGGGCGCTTTTATTTCAGAGAGAAAATTTCCCTACAGCGTTTCCTATTCTCTCTCTGTCTCTTTATTCAGCAGTCTATACGCATTCTACGCTTCTGCAATGCTTTTAGAAATTACAAAAATAAAAAGCTCGCGCGCGGCGCTTGAAATTTCTGGCTGTATAAGCGCGAATATATGCTTAATGTAATGATGTACTAGTCATGCATGTGGCAATTATGGTCTCTGACATCTTTTATGCACGTTGGATTCTAAACGAGATCCGTTTGGGAATTATTTCTTATAGATATTCACTCATCGATCTGTTACGCTATACATTATACATTATACGATATTTTCTGTAAATGAGGACTTGCCATTTAAAAATATGGAGGTTGAATCAATTTATTATCACTAATTTTCTTGGCCGGATAGATCATTAATAATACTTTGGTTCGAAATTTAAAAGGTTGAGAAAAGAATATATTTGTTATTATTATTAAATCATCTCTCTCTCTCTCTCTATTCTGATAGAGCATATGAAATATCAAACTTTTTATTTAAGTACAAGGCATTGTTAAGTACTGAACTCTGAATTTAGAATATTGTCTATTTCCATATTATATAATATTGTATATAATCGAAACTAAATTTTGTGTTCTTTAAATTTAACATCTTCTATTCTCTCGCACGAAAATAATAAAAAGGGTAATGCATGTGTCGTAATCTAATTGATCAGATTCCAACGTACACATATCGTTCTTTCTTTTCTCAAGGATTACAGTATGGTCCAAGGACTTGGCGTTATAGCGTGCGTGCATTTATTATTATATTTCGAGAATTTTATTGGCATATGTGTATAGATGTCGCATAGATAAAGCTGGTACTTTAAGCTCTCTAAGCTGGTACGAAAAGTAATTATTATTGGACTAGAAATGCGGCATGATCGCATAGTATCGTCTAATGTCGCCTGCCGTGCATGTGATCGGATCCGCTCGGGGATCTCGGAAATCTAATTATAGGTTTCGTCGTATCAAAGTTTGTACGAAACTTGTCGGCCGGGTGAACAGGCCCGGTCGTTTAGGATAGGACTGGCAGTGGATCGGTTAATTTGACTACGAAGCATCCATAATCGACACCAGCTTGATCCGCAATCTGTGCAATTCAATTTAAACAACCTTGTATTTAGCTTGAAAATATAATAATAACTGGGTTTTCTATAAAAATGTTACATCATAAAAAGTTAAGAAAATAAAGTTAAAATTGTTTTTTTCTCTCATAGATTTTTAATTTAAAGTATAGTTTTAAAATATAGTTAAAATAAAATTTAAATTGTAGTTTCATCTCCTTGAGATGTATCTTATATTTCGGATTCGCTGATTTTTGCGCGGTAGTATTTTACTATCATTTATTAATCCTATTTCAGCTTATGGTATACATACTATTTTATTCATTCATTTTGAAAATTAGTTACGTTTCAACACTTGGCACGCGACTGTTCTGAGCATTTCGCGTGTTTGTTTATTTGCAAAATTGTTCGCGGATCGCTTGAAAGAGCAATAGGACTGATCATCTGCAGTGACTTCGGTACTTTTTCGGAATTCTTTGCGATTGGTAGTCGCACAATTTGCGGGCAACGATGAGGACGAGATTGACTCGTTCCGATTAACGCATTCTTTCTCCCTACGTATAAATTACAAACGATTAGACTAAAAAGATAGAAATATTTGTTAGCGTCCTTTGGTACCAGCCTGAGTCTCATTAGATTAGAAATAAATTTGTTAGATAGTCTTGCAATAGTATTCGGCTATATGTATAAATCACTAAGAGATCACTGTGCCTCTCTCATCCTAATCTCGTCACTTGTTCGCGAATTTCCTCGTCGCTTCGACGATCGAATCAAGTCTGTATGTCATGATCGTTACAACTCGATCAGCCGTAGCAACCAGGATATCCTTATTGACTCTTATCCGTGGACGTCAAAGTATCAAAATACAGCGGTTTAGCACAGCCGAATCGGCGTCAGCCTCTCTCTCCATTAACGAACATACTCGTCGATCTATCGTGGCCAGTGACAGAAACGAGACCTTTATAGTCTCTCATCGTCTTTCTCTCTTTTCTTAACGAGAGTATATTTCGAAGAGAACACGATCGGTCTTCCATTAGGACATAATGTAGTCCACGGAGTGATGCGAGTGATGGGAGTTTCGATGTTTGTCCCTGCGATGATTCGTCCGGGAGTTACTGCCGCGAGTGCCGCTGGTACCGGTGGTACCGGAAGTGTGATGGCTGTAACCACTGTCGCTACCAAAGCTGCTGTCAGGTTGACCCTGGTACAGTCTGCCAGCGGTGGTCACCTGATCGCACGCCGGGTCCCGGATCGAATTAGTGGTATAATACACCGGTTGGCTGTACTTGTCGTCACCGAAGAGCCGGTCGGTCGGCTGCGAGTACGTGTCCGAGTATTCGCCGCCCACTTGAGTATAGAGTGGCGTCGTGACATCGGATTGACTCTGCAGGCCGTAATAATCGCCGCCGTACTGTTGCTGTTGTTGCTGCGACGACGACAGGTACTTGTATTTGTCGCTGCCGGACGATTTGATGCTACGGGACGAGCGATCCTTGCCACTCCTGTTTTGGCTAGAGTAGCGATGCAACGGGCCCAACACCGGCACACTCTCGTACGGATTCTCCTCGAGCCGTGGGGCCTGTGCGGCCGGCAAAGGTGGCACGAAGTACGGTAACCTGTGCGCCACCGATGGGACGGATTGTTGACGTTGAGCGATGCTGTTGCCTGTTCGGGCACCGGCCACGCCTGGAAGCGAAGACTTGAATCAGTCAAAGTTTGCAAATGTATTTAGTAATTATATATATATATATATATATTGTTTTTTGAACATGACAAATTCGTAAAATTATTCTGAAATTAGATAGCAGAGGTGAAAAATCAAAATAGAAAGTCGAGATAGTCAAGATGGATATTCGAAAGTTAAGAATAGCCGGAATAATTAATCCAGAAAATTTCAGTACAAATTTATCAATAATTCGACTCGGTTTTATGAAGAAATAAATAAAAGATACAAGATTTATACATAAATTGTAAAGTATTCATATAAAAATGATATACAGTAAATAAATATTAATAATAAAACAGCAAACAGTAAAGCATAAGTAGAAATACGATGCTCGAGGCCAAGAAATATAAAAGGGAACAACGTCGATGAGTGTTTGAGAGATTATATATCGTCGGCCAATAACAATAAACTACAGCATGAGGAAGAGCAAATATAATCGTTGTTAGTTTAACGTCTCGCAATTAAATCTTTCGAGCGATATTGCTTTCTTTGAACAACATTACCTGAAATGGCTATCTCTATCGTTTTCTCTCACGTACGTCTCTTTGCTAAAATATCACTATGGCTTAATTATCTGTTTACCCGCGACGCTAGGATAGAGTTGAAGCAGCGCGTCCAGCAATATGCCCTCATGGAACTCGCCCACATCGTGATTTTTGTCCCGTCTACGTCGGTCGAGACTCCTGGGGCTGCGGCCGCGTCGCTCACGTGGTTGCCTGCCACCAGCGGGACACGTGCCCCAGGCAGGAGCGCCGCTCGAGGTGAGCATCCTCGCCTCGGACGGCTCTCCCACCGACAGCTCATCCTCGGCGAATTCATCCTCGCTCGCTGGTTTGGATGCGTTAGACGCGCGATGATGATGACGATGATGGTGGTGATGATGGTGTAGACGATTGCGGGCGTTCAGCTCGCTCTCCTCGTCCGTCTCCGGATGGTCCCCTACGGAGTAAAGCGATTCGTTAGGATTTGCTTAACGTTGCGACGATGGAGATGGGGAGGAAGGCAATTAATCGCGAATAAAATCTGTCCGACAATCGGGCAGGATTAATTAGACGTTGAGAAACTAGAGTATTCTTCGTGACAAGCGCACGATGAGAATTAATCAGGCGGGTAATTAGAATCCTCGGGCGATAAATTATTTAGAAAAATGAGAAAACTACAGGATATGGGGATTATTGTACGGTGATCATATACAGTGACTCACGAAATTGATCAAGTGTCTTGAAGAAATATCGAAAAGTTATTTACATATATTGTGTATCAAATATATATGGTCGGAAATTTTTTTTTTTCTTATTTATATATATATTTCTCTAATAAAATATAAAACTGATAACATGCAAAAGACAAAAATTTAATTTTATGCGCCTTCTTTCTTTCCCCTTATCATGTTTAAAAAAAAGTTTTATAGAATTTTGAAAACGTTTAATCAATTTCGTAACTGTGAGAAATGAGAGTCAAATTCTTTAAAAAAGACATCTCACATATAATCTCATGCGGGCTGCGATTGCAATACCATTTCACACTAAACGTTGACTGACGAAAAAACAATTGTGTCCCCAGAATAGAATCATTTTCTTCAATCATGAGGAGCGAAGGATTCGGCTTCGCCTACGGAAACAAGCTGGATCGCGAGCTCGAATTTCATTTAAAACAAAAAAAGTGCATCTCGAACAATTGAAGATTTTGCCGTTAAATCGTCGGAATAACCCACGGTCCATTTCGGCCGATATTTCCACGTGGCCGAGAGAATTCGGTTTCGCGCAGGAATTTCGCTCGTCGATTCGGCAACGCGAGCGCGAGCGGGTCGTCTCGTCGTTCCGTACCTCCGTTAATTGCCTCGCGTTATTCCGTCGAACACGAGCGTTCGGTCGCGATCGATACTAACGACACACAGCGGGGCGTGTACGCGGAATAAAAAAAAAAAAAAAAAAAAAAAAAAAATTTGCGAATGTCGTACGAATAATCGCGGCGCGGCGTAAAAAAAAACAGAAAAAAGAAATCAATACCCGTCTGGAGCGTCGCGCGCGCGGGTTCGCGGGACCGAAATCGGTTTCGCGAGAAATTGAGAGGGGGCTCGTTCTCGATTAATTTTTATCTCGCGGCGGCAATCGGAAACGAAGCGGAGAAAAGAGACGTATCACGCCGAATTGTTCTCTCGAGCAGATTGGAGGTGTTATCGACTGTCTCCACTCTCGGACTATAAGTCCTGCGCGCTTCGTTGATCGTTAAATCGCTCGAGATAGCCCCCGGTCGTCTTGGGCGAGTCTCCCTCTCGAAATATCCTCCGGTATTTCCACGGGAAGATAGGAGGATGACCCGGTAACGTGTCGATCCCGATCGTGATAGATCCGAGATACATCCGACCGATGTTCTCAATTTCCATCGTCGAATTTCCGAGTAAATAACGCGGTATGTTATTAGCCAACAAGAGCTTCAACTGTTTCGATCAAATAAATTTTATATATAAATGACTCGTGCACAATAACCGTCTATTATGACTCAATTTTGAAATATAGGTCAAGTCCGTGTGTATAAAATATAATATATCTTTTTTTTTTTTTTTTCGTGAAATAATTTTCAGACTTTGAGAAATAAGCCGCAAAATTATTCTTAAAAAATACAAGAATATATATATATCTCTGTAAGTAATTATATATACGATGAAAAAAATGTGTGTGTAACTTTAAAAATTATTAAAATAATAAAAAAATTATTTCCCCGGGAATTATTCTGTCGAAAATAGAGAATTTCATTCGACGCAAGTTCAATTTCATCAATTCCACGAACGCGCGGGTTATCCTCGACGAGGACGTCGACGTGATCGTCGAGCGAATACGAGCGATCCCGTTGAATCCCCTAGCGTTTTTACAAGCCCGCGAGGGACAGGACCACCCCCTTCGAGATCGATGTTCACCCTCGTCTCGAAACTGGAGAACGATGATGCGTACATAGCGTATATACACACGCGGGTTCGTGGTTACGACTAATGCACGCGGTGCAGCATGTATATTCGATTACCGGGTCCTCGTCAAACGTCGAAAGCCTCATCACCATACTAATTAGCCGTCCAACTAATGGGAAGTATAAGTCAGAGGTCGTGTCACGTTTATCTCCCTTTGGTAAAATACACGACGGCACACAAGAGCGGGATCGCTGCTGGCAGAAAGAGAAGACGACAGAGAGAGAGAGAGAGAGAGAGAGAGAGAGAGAGAGAGAGAGAGAAAGAGAGAGAGAGAAAGAAAAAGTAATTGCAATGAGATTATGGGAGAGAAATAGACGAGAATACGTAATGTAAAACTACACTTATCAAAATCTCGTTTCTTGAAATGAGTATACGGACTGTTAATGTGATTGGACATATATATATATATATATATATATATATATATATATATATATATATTTATAATATAAATCTTCGAAAGAATTGGGAATTTAGCTTTATTGTTTATCATGTATTATTTTTTTATGTCCCAGATCGTGTTTGGCAGATTTAGGAATCCTATGGATTCCTAGATTCTTAAATTTTCAGAGATATATATTTTTAGATGCTTAAACATCTGTTTCTATAAATTTTTAATAAATGCTTGTAAATTTTTAGACGCACGAAATATCTTCAAATTCATAGATTTCATTCCACAAATCATAGATAGAAATTTATATTCACAAATTTTCTCGTTTTTTTCTTTTTTTCCCACTGTAACTATCTTATAATTTAAAGTCTCTCTTAAAATCTCTGAATCGCGAGTCCATGTTTATATCGACAAACATTTTTATTCATTTTTTGTTCAATAAAAATCTATTCTTTTGTAATCTCACGAAATTCGTAGTAAAAATTCTCTCGTTTTCTTCTTCCCTCATTTTCAATACCGTAAACTCATTCAACTCCGTACATCTTACATTCGTAAAGTGCGCTTTCGCGTTACGCAAATTTTCACTTTGGAATGTTTTTAAAAAGTTCTACCGATTTTTACCCCGTAGATCTTTCTGTAAACTCGCGACATGCTCGTACCTACCGTAATCTGCCGGATTATTTTGATAAATGCAGTATCCCTGCAATATCAGGATCAGAAAGAAGGACGCGACACGTGAAAGAGACGGGCGAGAGAAGGGAAGGAGAGCGACGTGGAAGCCTCGCAAGCGCGCGTTAGTCGGCGGAATTCAACGCTGGTTCAACGCAGCCGTATGTTAATCGTGTGTTAAGCCAACCGACAGACGGACACATCGTGTCGAAAACTCTCGTATACATCGTGCCATACCTATGCGTTTCCCGCGGGCATGTTCGATCGAGGATACACTCCCTTGCGTCTTCAGAGGCGAGTCTCATCTAGAAGGAGAATGCGTGATTGCATCTGCATGTGAAGGTCGTTTTCCACGCGTCGTCGAGAAGACAAAACGGGATATCTTAACGATCTCGCAAGGATTTTTTTTATCTGTCGCAATTTCTCGGTCGACCGAATAGGCTGGCGTATTTTAAGATTCGCGTAAAAGTATACGTTTAATTGTAAGACAATTTTGCTCTTTTTTTTTTTTAATTTTGTTTGCTTAAGATTAATTTATATCTTAAATTTTTACTTGTGTTTCTTCTTTTTATTGTCCAGCTTTAGACTATCTTATTTTAGATTATCTTGCTAAAAGATTATCAACCGAAGGAATCTTAAATAAAGATATATCTATTTCTTTTCAGTTTTTAACAAACACTTTGCAAAAATAATATATGCAGAAAAGAGAGAAGATGGCGAATTTTCAAATTCGCGTTTATAATTTGACTTTTTGTTCCGAGAAAATTAAATCTTTTAATGAAATATTTTAACTCTTCTTTTTCTCTCTATCGCCGTATTGTTGTTCTCAGGATTCTCCAGTGCGATGTTCTCGGTAAAAAGACCGCGGCACGTAAAAGGAGACGCTCGAGCGAAGCCGTCCAAAGTAAACATCGATTATCGGCACTTACCGTTGCTGAGCTCCTCGTAGACAGGATTATAGAGTTCCTGCGATGTGTAAGGATCAGGACCGGGGCTGCTGCAGACGAACACCCCTCTCCCGCCCTCCTTGACATCCAACATCTACCGTGATAAGAAAAATGTTAGTTAAAAAAAGGGGAATATAACACGCGCCACGCGAAAAGGAAAGAAATGTATCTTTTTTTATAAAATATATCGCATTGTTAAATGACGGATGGGGTATTTGCAATTATTTATATTATACTTACACATAATAGCATGGAAGACGCAAATATTAAAAAATGATCGATCAGACACCGATAGCTTTTTTAACCGTGAGTTATTGAAAATTTGAGAGGATATATAGCGCGATTAATTTTACGTTCGATAAAATCTCAATTCTACTGTGATATTATAAATTATGCGCCGTTTGTGAGGATTAAGACCGCCATCATATTCTTCGTTTTGCGAGGTTGAAGGGTAATTAGTCGCGAGTTGTGACCTAAAAATAGGTCAGCTCGTTACAAACGGGCTCGAGTTTCGCGTTGTTTTACGAGTCTCTTTAGGAACGGCGACTTGTTTACGACAGCGCTGGAAAACAATTAGCGAATAAAGGTAAGGGATGCGGGGTAGAGAGATCGCCGTGGGGGGGGGGGGGTGAAGGGAAACCGGGAAAGGGGGATGGAGATGGTGAGAACATAGACATGATATATCTAGACCCGAGCGTTCGCCTTTATTTAAGATGTGGGGGGTAAAGATGCACGTAGAAAAGGACATACTCTGTTTCGTGCCCCCCTCGCGTTCTCTCTCGCTCGCACACAGCATAGCACTCTCTTTCTTTCATGCTACGTGTCCTTTTCTACCACGACTCCCACCCACTCCTCAACACTCGATCTAGATATATTGTATTATGTCTATGGGTGAGAAGAAACTCATTGTCAGAAGGTCAGAGAACCTTAACACGTTTTATGTTTTCCGACCGACGATTAACTCGTTCCTACCGTTCCCGCCTCTCCTTCTCCTTCCCCTTCCCGATGAAGGATGTCGAACTCTCATCCTTTCCTATCTCAGGGATTTCAATCCCGGAAACGCTGACTCGGTCGATTGAAGCGAGGGTGTCGAAAGTTAATCCCTAAATTGGCAGGGAGTTTATACATCATGGCAGAATAATAAGAAACAATCTCACCGCAAGATTCCCGATGATTAGTCTTGTTTCCGTTGGCACTCTTTATTGTCAAGTTGGATGAATAATTTTCGCAAGTCAATCACTCGCTGGAATTTTAAATGTCACGCGAAGAAGATACTGTCTGTATCCGTTGAGATCGTCCAGATCGAGTTATTTGCATTTTTCTTTTTGTCGAGATGCGTTAGGTATTTATTTTATTAAAGGAACACGCGCGCGTTAAAAGGATTAAAGAGATTGGAAAGAGATTTGTCTCTTCTTGTCGCGGAATACGAGAGTCAATCGAAACGCTCGATTAACGGCAGAGGGAAACGCGTATAACCGATACACGACATAATTACGGACGCGGATGGTTTAATCCCTCTTCACCTCGGGATAGAGCCCTCGCCCTCGCAACAGCTGTCGTGTGTCGTCGTCGCAAGTGGTTTCCTGTCTCCGTTACCGGCCGTCTCTCGATGGTTTGCGAGGCGAATTTGCCACGGGCTTCGCTCTTCGGCCGGATTCGACCGGAATATCGTGTTAACGGACGCAAATGGCGCGCTTCGATCCCCCAGTCTATCTCGCTCTATCAATCTCACTCGTCGGGGATCCATAACGTTCTATGATCCCGCCGGGATATCATTCACACACACGGCGATTGAAATTCCATTCTAATTTCGGAGAGCTTAATTTCTCGTACGATCGACATCGAGTACATCTCTCGAATGTCAAAAAATGGATTTTGTTTTATTTTATTACTCGAAATATTTTTAGTTACGAAGATAAATAATGTGGAAAATTGGAAAAATTGTATGGTTTACAGAGGAAGAATCAATGTCAAATGTCAAATAGTGATTGTACGGAGTCTTAAGAGATCAAACGTTCGTGTTTAAATGTCCTTCTATTGACACGTCCGAGAGTCATATATACGTAACGTACAATTTTCCCGATATAATCCTGTGATATCTTTTTTTTTTTTTTTTTATTCACCGGAAACTTTTCTACCCACACGTGACCGATTGCTAATGTTAATTTAAAACATTTTTTCCCTTCGCGGGGAACTTTTTTGCCTCGCGCGAATCGTAATATAATCTCGCGTAAAACAAGATGATCGTATGACATAAATTCGACGTGCCCCGGACCTCGTGCGGGGGTTGAAATAATCACTGATAGAGCGTGTGGGAGTATCGGGTCCACGTCGCGCGCGATGCGCTATACGTGTCCCTATCTAAAATTATATCTCCCGAATTAAGTCGCTTCCTGCTCTTCTCGGACGGATGAATAAATGGATTCGATCGTCGGATGTATCAGTTATATATATATATCCTGTGTCTATTTTCCGTATTCTCGAGATTTGTCGCGTAATCGCCGCAAAGATACGACTAATACGGCAAAGCATCTCTCTCTCTCTCTCTCATTTTGTGCTAAATGCACGATGGAAGCGTGGGTCGAAAGGTCGAATGTCGATTTTATAATTTGAAATTGGAAGAAATGTATCCTGTAGAATTGCGGTTTACGAGGCCAATCGATTGCGTTTCATTGTGCGCAGAAATAATTACACGGCGCGAAACAGATTTCCTATTGATATCGCGTGATCATGAATTTAGATATTATTTCCCGCGCGCTATCAACAGTTAGCAACAATATTATATCGCAAAAATCGTGGGACTATGGGAAATGGAGAAATTTCTATTAAAATATCTTCGATTTCTTCATCCCTTGCAGATTCAAATTTTTATGCATCCTATAAAATAGTGAAAGTAATTATATTGTACATTAAAGTTTTCAAAAATATAATATATAATCATTAAATATGTCAAAGGGGTTCTCCAAAATATTCGTTTATACGCGCGCGCGTATTATGTAATTGTGTAAGCATTGAAATATGATATTTTATAGTTAGCGTGTGTAAAATAATTTCAATTATTTTATTTAATCCTTGAAATTTTTCGATTCTCCATTTTACGGGACACGCGATTTTCAATCGGCCTATATAACTCTCGGCAATCCAGTCTACTATCTACGGATGCAATCGAGTGCTCGTAAGACTCGCGAGTGTACAAATTGCCGGAATCGAGTTACCCGTTCGTTGGGTTCGTGCGGGGAAAGGAGAAAGGGAGTAGAGGCGGCTACTGCAAAGGAAACCGACCGCATTTCTCGCATCCCCCATTCAACTGCCCGAAGCGGTACTATCGTTCACCGGAAAAAAAACGATCCCCCTCGTTTCCCCCGGATTCGACGCTAGCGAGTACCGGCGATCTTGAAAGAGCGCAGGGGTTTATTACCGTGTTTAGTCTGCGGAAGTCTTCATCGTGGTATGTGGGAATTTTTCGAGTGTTTAGTTTATTTGGTCCTTGTACCTACTAATCCCATATATTGTATTTAACGCTCTAAACGCGGCTATCCGATCCCGAGGAAACGCTTTGTCGTTACCATGAATTTTCCGATATTTGTTTGCGAAGATAAATATTGTGATATTAAATGGAAGACCTCCAACGAACCAGAGTTGTAAATGTGATAGAATATAATATTATTATATATATATATATTTGATCAATGTATAATATGTGTATCAACAGAGAAGAAGAGAAAGAAAGAAAAAAATTTGAATATAAAATTTAAATACTTCGAGGAAAGAGAAAGGTCGGATGAATAATTTTTATTGTGAAATCATTTTGAATGAATTTTGATTTGATATTGAACAGCTAAAAGCGTTTTATGATATCGAGCCTTTTATCTTCAGTATGGAAAATACGTTTGAAAAATCTTGATTAAACCTTTCGAAATATTTTCTTCGCATAAAATCGAGGTACAATTCTCTTTTTTAACTTGTACCAGTGACAAGATAATTTTGACTCAAACGTCCCTCCTACCTATATAGGAGGCCCTATATCGTTCACGAGAAATGGAGTCGGGCGACTCATGAAAGTTGAATTACGAGTTCGCCGAGTCGCGTGTCCAACCTTCGGACCTTTCGGAATTGAGTTTAGGTACCATTAGCGCGAGCACGAGATAGAACGAGATAGAAGGCGAAACTAGGTTCTTCGAATCGAACTTCCGTTCATAGCTCATCTTAACGGTGCGAAATCAGGTAGGAGGGGACTTCTCCTGTAGGCGAATAACGAGATTCATTTCACGTTGATTGACAGACTAAATAAACGAGGTAGGAATTATCGTAAGATATATCATCGCATTTAATCATACGCAGCTGAGACCTTTCTTTAACTTTTAACGGACAAATTTTTTTCATTATCTATTTCTCGCCATTATAATATACATCTTTTTAAATGTCCCATCTCTTTTTATATTCTCTGATTTTACTTTAAAATACTGATGATAGAGAGGAAGAGGAGAAGGGGAGGGGTGGTAAAATAATTTTGCGTCTATCGAGGACAGGAGGCAGGCGTCGATTCTACCCTCGTAAACGCGCTAGCACATTTTTAGGCAAGTTACGCGATTTGGCAAAATTCCACACGTTCTGAGAATTTTCAATCTTCCGGTTGAGAAGTTCGATATTTGGCCGGTTTCACTCGGACTTGATTATCCTAATGATTTTTACAATACCCGACAGGCGAAACGGGTAAAAAAACGCGACCGACTTTTCCTTCTTCTTCCTCTGCTTTCTTCCTTTCTCCATTGGTATTAAAATTCTACGTCCGTTATATATAATGTCCTCTATAATGACCGGGCTGGTGCTCGCGAGGGCCTTTGAAAAGTTGATCGTTTTAATGCCCCGCAGGCGGCGGCGAGCATCTCGCTAAACTTAGATCTTCTCTTGGACGTCGGCGACAGTGCATACTTTAAAGCGACTTGGCTGACGTGAGAGGAAAAGAAGAGAAGAGAAAGGGAGTCATAGTGGCAGAGGTCGTCTCATCCTTTCAACTAACTACAGAAGTTTGCGACATAAATAAAAAAAAATCGAGGATTTTTCTGAATTAATTTTTCCATCAAAAAATTCACCGATTCGAATCTCTCGTGAGTAACAAGTTTGAGTATATTTGGTAAATAGCCGTATTTTAAAAGCGACAGATTGATTTACACTGCGTGACAATTTATGGCATTTTCAATCAGCAAACGGTAATTTTACACATTTATGATTTCCGTTAAATAAAACATTGAGAAAGAGATAGAGAGACGGCGCGCGCGTTACAGTTTTATTCTTCTCTACAACGTCTGAATGAATAAACTCATATCTTTCTAGTATCCAATCTTTCATGGCGCGTTACCTCGCGTATCTCTAAATTTAAGTATCCTACATACAGATATCCTACATACACCGGATAATATCGAGTTTCGCGTGTATGCGAGCGCGCGTGCACGTGTGCCTCGCGCGCGACATATACGCCGACATGTCGTGACTGTATCGCGTTACTGTAACCCGCTAATTGTTAGTTACCGCACCAATTGCATTAGGTTCTAAACCCAGGGTGGCCGACTACCTTCTTCTCCCCTTCCCCTCTCTCCACCCATCCTCCCCATCGTTATGTCGCTACTGCTTTGCAGTAGTACACCCCGTCTCGAGTTAACGATACGGCACCGATACGGCGCATAATCGAGCCGACACAACAGGTGGATGTTAGATCGATAAACTTCCGCTGGCGAATTGACCGTCTACCGGTTTATCCGGTGAGGAGCGGCGAGATTTATGACGAGGTCGATAACGGTAAAAAGAGCCCGCGGACGAAATAATTATCGGTTTGGTCGCGACATCGAATAAAGTCCCACCCCTCGCCGTCACGATTCTAACCCCGTAATATATTTTCGTAATCGAATCGATCCGTACATCGGCTGTGAAATTTCCTTATCAACCGTGTAACTTCGGTAACCCGGTTGCCCCGCGTTATTATATTTAGATTTTGCGCGAGAAACATGAATTATTCGTTATCGTTTTATCTAATTTTCTAATGAATTTTCCGATCGGCGGATATTGGACATTATATCGAAGAGAATTAATCCGGGATAAATTTATTTCGAACTAAATTAATTGCAGCTCAAATTTAACATGTTTAAAAAAACACTTCTTTCGTCTTTTCTCTCCTTGCTTACAATTGGAAAAAAAGATTAGAACTATGAGAAATTATAAAAAGTGAGATGTAACGAATTTACGTATTTCAAAATTAGATAAAGAATTTAAGCAGCTTTATAAGATTGTAAAATTAATGTTACAAATATTGAAATATTTAAATCGTATTCTATGCAGAAATAACTAGATATATGTTTGATGTTGAATCATTTAAAGAACAAACGTGCGTTTCAAAAATTGACGACGTTGCACATGTGTAATTTTCATGGACGTTTTAATGATATTCAAATATTTGATTTTTACTTGACCTCGTTTTTGTGCGCTCGCTGGCCGTGAAGACGTCAGCGGCAAGCGTTATTAGAGAAAAGGGACCTCTCTTTTGAGGAAACGCGAGGCGAAGGATGGTCGGTACATCGGCGACACATTATTATCGGGATTTTCTGGTCTATCAAATTCTTTTGATTCGCTGACATTCAAATATTTAAGCTTGATTCGACTCCGTGTTCGCGAATCGACAAGCTGTCACGTGTAGTAGCTCGTCACTCGTAGCAGAAAAAGATCGTAGCTGAGAAAAGCTCTTATGGTGAATAAAAATGAGAGTGCCAAATATAAAAATGCAATCTAATTGATTCGTGATTGCTGAGATCGATCAATTACATTAGCCGAGAAACTTTAAAAATAAAAGTTTTAATTTCATTAATTTCGTCGAATATCCTTACACGCGCGTCGTAGAATAAAGTCAGATATCGATCCTTGGTTGAAAAGCGGCCGTCTCATTCGATTTTCAAGATTTCTAAAGAAAATTCATCGTACCATTATTCAGCGAGAGAAAGCATTTTTTTTTTTTTTACTTTTCTTCTATTCTTATTCCCACGATAAAATGCATATCTTAAAGAATATACATAGTGTGCACTTTCCGCAGATTTTCTTATACGCAAAATGCGAACATACGTTTCTCGATTTTTTAAATTTCCAGACTTATGATTTCAGTATAATGAGTTCTGCTCTACCAGTTAAGAATCAAAGTAAAATTTATCTCGCATCAGAAATCAAAGAGAGAGAGAGAGAGAGAGAGAGAGAGAGAGAGAGAGAGAGAGAGAGACGAAATTATTCGGAATCGACTATTCTCTCGATTCTATCTGATAGTTTCGTTTTATCTCGGCGATGACGTACAAGGCGAAACATTTCGAAGCCCTTTCGACACCGAAGGAATCGTGAATGACGTAGAAACGCGGATTGGAGTGCGGAGCCCTTTCTCGAATCTTTTTCACGTCGAGAATTAAAATCGGAACACGAGCTTATATATTCGCGCTTCTTTTGTTCATCGTCTTTTCCGAAGATTGTAAGTCGCTTTTCTCTCGCGCCGCTCAAATATTTATGTCTCTTGTTCGTTCGTTGATGAATCAACAATTCGCCGAGTCGAAATCGCCGACACGTGGACACTATCGAGATTTGTAAGTAGTAACAGTCACCGCTGGCTCCGTCCAGGACGAAAAGAAAACGGGAGGCGCGTATCCCCTTCCCACCCTTCGGCAATTAAATTACACGGCCACGGAGAGAAAACAGAAGAAGAAGAAGAAGAAGAAGAAGAGAAGGAGGAAGAGGTAGAGGATCTTCGCGCCGCTGGATATTTGCTCAGCTCCATTTGCGAAATTAGAGATCTATTTGTCCTCGCGGGAGAGATGGCAATCGCTCCTGGGGAGCAAAGGTGACGCGGCACAATGGCGAGGCGTCAATCTCTTATCCCCTACTTCTCCCTGCTTTCCGTCAGAGAGAAGCCGCCCTTTTTATACCCTCTTTTCTTCCTCCGCGAACCTCCGCGGCCTACTTTCTTTCTCATCTCTTGCCATTTGTGTTTGCGAGAATTCATCACCGATAAAGAACTCGCTGGTCGTACCGACTCTGGTTGACGGAACTCTGCGCGATCCATAAAATTTGTTTCTCTCTCTCTCTCTGTAAATAAAAAATTCTAGAGCAAAGATGATCCCCCGTGATTCGTTAACGAGAATTATTCGATTAACGCAGAGAATCAATCGATCGGTGCCAATCAGCGAGCGAGCGATAACGGCGTTTCTCTGTCAGGAAAAGTTTGAACACAGAAGTGGTTATTCCGTGTCCACGTGTTATTGTCATTGTATCGGGAGACGATTTTTGGTACTCGGCGTTTCCCTTATCCCCTTGGTACAAGCGCTCCCGGTACTCTTTTTCCGGCGACACTCGCTTAGAGTAATCCGCGCAATCTTGTATCTGGATCGCGCGCGCGCGATCGTGAACGGGGGATGCGAGGGACGGGATAGGGATTGTGGACCGGGTCAATAACCACTCCTCGTCAAATTTTTCAGCAAAGTAATTTTATTTCTCTCAAACCTCTCCTCTCTTTCTCTCTCTCTCTCTCTCTCTCTCCCATCTTCCTCTTTCTTCCATTAACTCAAGATATACACAGGACCGTCATTTCGCCCTTCGCCTCGTCGAATTCGCGACCTTATATTCACAGGATACCGTGCCGACCGTTCGGCGAGGCGTACTAACGGTAATAAATAACGTTAATAATACTAATAATGATAATGATAATAATAATAATAATAATAATAATAATAATAATAGAGTAAAGATAATCGTAATAATAGTAATAAAGACGACGACGATGATAGTGGTGTCCACAATCGCACAATTATAATGTGATGACAGTTTAGATAATTTACAAATTGGAAAATCAGACTCATCTTTCCTCCCGGCTTACGCGAGTATACGTGTCTCCTTCCATCTTTCTCTCTGCCTCTTTCCGTATATACCTATATATGTATTAGATCCTATCGATCGCGTTTCTTTGTACGGGTGCTATTTACAAAATTCACGTGTCTAATCCTCTAATCTATTTACAACCATAGAGTGCGCCCGGTCGCCGTGCCCGCACAACCGACGAATAAGGCCCCGCGCGCGCTCTCTCTATTTCCCTAACTTCCTTCCGCGTCACGTTTCCCCTCTTTATCTTAATTTCGCACGTCATGCACTCTTTCGATTTGTTAAGTTGTGGAGATTGCACGGACACGGCTCC
This sequence comes from Polyergus mexicanus, assembly GCF_030449975.1. NCBI lineage: Eukaryota > Metazoa > Arthropoda > Insecta > Hymenoptera > Formicidae > Polyergus > Polyergus mexicanus. The sequence continues at coordinate 5,596,016 of NW_027223338.1, read as the reverse complement.
GAAGTAACAAAATAAATACTGACTAGCCCGCCCTGGCGCCTTCTGCGTCGACGGCGGCGGCGGCGGCGAACCTCGAACGTTTAATTGACAAATAAAGGACGTAAATCAACTTTTTTCATTCCGCGTATAACATCGGATACGCGAACAAAGGATTCGAGAAAATTTCATACGCGGTTATTTACTCTGCGAGAGATTAGGTGCAATGGCGGCTGCTTATTTCTATTGTTATTTGTAAAGTAAGGTAATTTTTTTTTTTTCTTGCAGAAATAAGCATTCGAATAACTTTATCGCGATTGTCTTCGAATATTTCTGCATTTTTTTTCTGGCATTCGGATTACAAGATGCTTTTTTTTTATCTATTATCTTATCTTTATATATAGTTTATTAAATAGTAAATTGATTTTTTGTTTGTTTGTTTGTTTGTTTAAGCATAGTGCGTGTATAAAGTTGCCTTCTCTCTAACTACATTTCTTCTAGAAACGTGAAAAAAACTAACTACAGTCTTTCCAAAGTGCAAAAGCATCGTGTGATCTGAATTGTCTAGAATTTTCCCGACATAATTTTTAATCAAGTATATAGACGGTAAATCTTTAATAAATCACTAAATTAGTCAGCGTTCGAGAAACATAAATTGTTTGCACTTTTATTCATATATTCTAGTGTTTCATTTCTAATGTTTTTTTTTTATACAATTTAAAAAGAAAAAAAGAAAAATTGTATATAAGTATCTCTTAATTCGCGAACACTGATTAATTTGGCTTATCGCAATTTTTCAAAGCTACTCCATATTATTACAATGGGGACACTACAAATATCAAATTGAAGCTCTTATGTGAATTATAAATTGAATATTGAATGAGAGGAATCGGCCACAGTACTCTTGCAGAGAAAACAGAAATCGAATCGCGAAGCGTACACACAGCCTTTTAGTGTCAATGTCAATGTGGAATACCTCGTGTTCCGTCTCCGTCCGCTCGCCGAAAGCCGAAGGGCGCCAGATAACCTTACGACGATGGTCTTAGACGGGACACAGCTGCGACGTCCCTTTTCTACGTCGCGTCACGTCACGTCGCATTGCATCGCGTGGTGTCACGTTGCGTCACATCGACGGCACAAGAAGATAGCTCGGTAATCGGATGTAGCTCGGTCGACCTTGACGCGATACCCGCGAGATATGTTGAAGCTATCGTCTCGGGAAGGGAACGCGTGTGCCACGGGGGATCCGAGGGTATATCTCTACGCCGCGACGAGACTGTCGGCCGACGGCCAGGACGGCACGTGTCACGTGTCCTGAACGCGCAGGTAGACATCCTGCTCCGGTTGGCTGAGGAGATGGTGTATCTGCTGCATGGTGCAGAGCGGACAGACCTCCTCCTCGGTGCCATCGGCGACGAGCCTCCTGGCGGCGCCGGGCGCCCTCCTGCCGTTGTTGTAATCGATGATGTACGAGTAGCCGTCTGAATCGACCGAGCTCGATCTCGCGGTCGTCGATCGTAACGGTCGTTTGCCAGGGGGGTTCGCGGTCTCCGAATCAGAATCTTTGAAATCTATATAAGAGTAGCCGTCGGAGTCTACCGAGGGCCGTCTGCGAATCGCTTCTCGGATCGCGAGCTTCGTCGGCGCCGATGACCCGATAGAATTCGACGGTGTCCGAACGGGGGAGGCGCGCGGTCCGGGTCGATGAGTGGGAGTGATGGGGATACCGGAATCGCGGGGTCTCGCGGGAACCCGCACGTCGGCCTGATAGCCGTCGCCGGCCAGGCCGACGTCGAGATCCCGACACGACGGAAATTCGTCGCGACGGATCGCCGTGGGCGCGGATGGTACGGGAGGCGAGGGCGGCCGCTGGCTCGTGATCAAGGCGTTCTGCGTGGTCAGTAGCAGGTGGCTGTCTCGCAAGAGATTGTTCTCGTTTCGCAGCAAGAGCGGACTGTTGGCGCCACCCGGGGTTAATCGGGTGCTGGCTGACGATCGAGCGGTAGCGGCGATCGACAGGGGAACCCCCTGCGACTTGGCCAGAAGGGCGCGCGGCGTCCGGTAGCCGCCCAGGACCGCCCGCGACGGCTTGTCCTGGACGCGAAGTATCGACCTGGGATCGCGGTAGTCGAGATAGTCGAGATGATGCGGCTGCGGCGGTCTCGTTTCCCTGCGTGCAGGTAGCAGCGGTGGTTCGCGTGATGGCGGGGAGGCCCGCGGTTGGCCCTCGTGATTTCGTACCTCGATCGTCGGCGCCTGGCCGTGGCCCCCCGGCAGGTGGTTGTGCAGCTGCGAGTGCGACACCGCGTGATCCGGTAGATCCTCGTAGAGAACGGCGCCGCCGCCGCCACCGCCGCCGCCGCCGGGGCCCGAATGCGCTTGGCCATCCGACAGCACGCGGCCCCGTCCGGCGACAGCCGCCGCGCCTGCTGCGCTCTTGCACGGCAGCAGGTTTTGCACTTTCCGCTTGTGCCTGTAACAGATAACAAAGTGGTGATATTTTTAGACACGACAGGCCATATCAAAATACTGTGATTGCGTGTATGACGAATTACGAGATTAGCGTGCACATTCGGTTAGTCGTGACGATTCTACATATCGCGTCCGGTTTCATTCAAAACAACATCTCGGAAAGCTCATAGCGAATTCCTCAAGTTGAACGAGCGTAGGATGTTTATATTCTACTTTGCTCTCATCTCCTACTCTCTCCCTCTCATTTCCCCGTCCCCGCCGACCAGTCGTCCCCGTCGACACACCAGATTAGTTGGGAGCTCGTTGCGATTGTTTGTACAGGCGGGTGCTTTGCTGTGGGCGCATTCGAGAGCTTTCCCCGGTGTAAACTTTAATGAATTGGGCACTGCCGTTTCTCTATCAGCGCCGTTTTACGTATACATAATGTATTCCACGAACCGTCGTACTTTGATCATTGCAAAATTGATTTTTTTTTTATCAACGAAAATATCGAGCTGTCGACGATTATCAAGTTACATACAATTAATAAATCAATTAGTATTATTTACCGTAAAAAATTCTTCTCGACTTTATAGGTGTATTCAGAAATATTCATAGATAATAACATCTCGTTTATTTTATTTTAAATGAATCCCATATTCCAACAGAAATTTAGTCATCGCTATATTTGATACTAGGAAACAAGAAGTATTCTCTCTCTCTCGATGATTCTAAGACACACGGTACAGCGGTGGCTCTTCGCCGCATTCATCATCCCCAATTAACATATGCTCGACGGGCGCATAATAACGCGGTCGTGATTACTACTTGGTCTAATATCTACGCGATTGTACAAATATACATATGTAATATGTACATAAATTGGCCTATCCTCTCACTTCGAATTAACATTGCATCTTGCGCAGAACGCGGATGATTTAATTTTGAATTTCACTGATCTTAATATTGGATAGACACATTTAAGATCGTTAAATTATGTTATAAATTATTGCACCTCTTACCAGTGTAGAAAAATTATTTATTTTGTGAAAAGAGAATAGTCGAAGAAAACAAATCTGTTTTAAGATTTCCTTATTTTCTTATTTTACTTATTATTAATAATAAAGAAAAATATAAATTTATGCTAAAAAATATTGAATAAATGATTTATTATCAAATAACTGACGTTCCTTTTTTTAACCTTAGTTTTAACCAATTTATTATTCATCTATAAAAATCGATTCAATATTTAAAAATGGAGAAGCAGATATATATGTAGTTTATCATGCGCTCTAACAATAAGAATTTCATAATTCAAGATAAAGAGCTGCCAAGAGATAAAAGTTGTCAAGGCGGATTTAATTTCTTGAAATTTATCGTAATTCAATATTTCTGCGTTACAAACACTTTCTTTCCGATACAATAATTTACAAACAAAGATTTAAGCACTAAAATCAAATGAAAGATGACACATTTTCTCTTCATATATCTCATATATATACGTTCTATATATTCTATTTTAAATAAAATATGTCCAGCATCAATTCGCATCGAGTATAAAGAATACGAAGGAGCGAGACACGCGCAACTCTGACCTGTCCATCACGGTTTACAATCGTCTCCTCGACTGTGTTCGCTAATCGCGGCTCGCGCAGGTTAAAGCGTTTAAACTCAAATCGTCCGACTGAGGGGATTCACTTATCCGAGAGGATTCGCGGTATAAACGCCGACTCTGACGAGGGTCCGCGAGCTCTGCCAAGCGGAGATAATGACGCCGGAAACATACGGCCGCTAATCTCCACCGCACTGTAGAGCTTCTACCTTTTTAAAGGGATTTCTTCGTCAACGGTGACGTGTCGCAGTCGTAAATCACAAGAGAAATCGCGTACAATTTATGTATTATTAATTAATTAATAGTAAAAAAAAAAAAAAAAAAAAATTATGTATTCTATATCAAACTTTCAGATCATATTGGCAAATTTTTAACGCTTTTCGACTATTTTTTAAATCAATTAGTAAATCAATAAATATCTCGAAATTTTCTATATATATATAAAAAAAAAGAAAAAAAAGTATCATTTTTATAGAATTTAAATTTTTATTTGGTATTTTGACAATTAATTAATAATGATAATACTGTAGCAAATTAATATATTTTTGGATCCGAGAAATTATAAAATCATATCTTTAAGTCTACTTAAAAAAATTCAGGATTAAATAAATTTATGCAGAAAAATAAAGAACGATGTGTACATGTACAAACGACAATTTTATGAAATCAAAACTGATTTATTCGTTTGTAATTATCTTTTTTTTCAATTATTCTCTTTCCAAGAATTCAAAATATCGAATGTTGAGAAATTTTTGATACGCGATCCTCCATTCTTGAATCGTGCAGTTTCGCGCAGACACCGACTGTATTTGCATGTACACGCTCATGTATATTCAAAGACCGCTCGACTCGCAAAGTAGTTTACTCTTCAAGTTTTAATTATCTAATTAATTCCGTCAGTTCGATAATATTTGCCCGTGTAATTAAACCGCAAGCTAAGGTTAACAACTTGCGCTGCACTTTCAGCAGTAGGTCGGAGGTTGGGAAAATGAAGAGATGTAAGTCTTCTAGCTGATAGGAGGATGGGTACGTTGACGGAAGATGGAAAAGGGATAGTGTAAAAATGTAGACTGATCGATCATCGGTCCACTGAATACGATTTCTGCTTCGTGATTGATTTTGCCTGTAAAACGTCGTGTAAACGACATTTGTAAACAATTGAAGAGCAAATTTGTTCATAAGAATTTTTGCACCTGCGCACAAATATATAGATTTTATTCAGTGATAAAAGATAATAAGAATGATACAATTTATGAAAATTCAAATTTCTCAAAGTACATTTATATTTCCGACTTTATTATTATAAATTATTTTTTAAATCGATTTTTTCAAAAGTAATTTATAAGAGTGACATGTGTACGTGTCTCTGTGGCATTTCAATGTGCTTTAATAAATATGGCAGCTTCGATTATTTTCGATTCAGCTTCATCACGCCTTAACATATTCCCAACGGAATATCGACCGCATTTTCATCCGCTACGTCAATTCTTTTCCCCCGCGCTTCGTCACAGTAGTCATCGTAATGATTTTTCATTACGCTCGCTCGCGACTATTCGTCTGCCGCGCCCCGACTTCCATTTCCTAATGGATTTCATTTAATCACGATGATACGGGGGACGATGATGTGTTCAAAATGCGACGGAGGAAAAGTTCAGCTGGTAGGCGACGTAGGAAACGCTTCCAGACAATTTCATGCGTCCATTGATTGTCGAAAAAAAAAGCGCAGCAAGGAAGAAGCTTCCTTCAACGTATCGGAGATTCGATCCTTGCGAGAGATCCCAAAAATAAAAATCTCGAGAAAGAGTTACATCTCTAGATCATATTTTATTTGTTTGAAAAGAGAGTGTGAGAAAATATCGGATATATTTCTAAAAAGGAGAGACTCTTTATATCTTTTAAAAAGATATACTAGTATTTTAACTTTAATCCTTTTAACGCGACACTTTCGAGTGCGAGAGCGAAATCTGAATTTGCGCGACACGAGGACCTAAGACAATGCAGAATACAACGCTGCTCGGGATCTTCCTCGGAAAGATGGAGTCGAGGGAGTACCAAAGTGAATTCGCTCGACCCTAAGCGCTGAATAGATCATTTAAGCCGAGCTTTTAACTCGAGCTAATTAAATACCGTCCCTTCGTAGCTCGCTCCTGCATTTTCGCCACGTTTCTCTCTTCCCGTTTCCTCCAATTTTCCCGACTCTCGCATATCCTCGTAACGTAGCCGGTGCACGTGGCGATTGCATCGGTCTGCTGGTCGTTCGAATGCACCTTTCATATCAGCGCGGAAATAATACGACGGGCTAGAACATCGATAATTGAGAGAATATTAAGTATGAGCAGTCATGCTGAAAGCAATTGCCAGAAAACTTTACTGGAATCGATGCTTCAAAATTATTTGAATTATTTATTGTTTATTTTTATTGTTTTGCATTTTATTATATATATATATATATATATTTAATGCACTTCTATTTGTTTATACTAAAAACTGTGCTAATTTTTTTTTTTTTTAAATTTTCTTGTAACTTCGATCAGTCGTGAGATATTTCCTCGGACATTTATGGACGGACACCCTGTATATTATATATTTTTTTATTATTTTTATCTATATATTTTAGTTATATTTATCGTTTTTTATATCTACTTGATTGTTTTTTTTTCTTTTTTCTTTTCCTATATTTTACTAGAGTTATAATCTCTAATTTCAATAATTACACACATATATATATATATATATATGTATATGTATTTATTTATTTATCTGGTTACTAATACTATGACGGTCCTATAACAAGAATAATTTCACATTAAATTTAATGGACCAGCTTTCTTATAAATTGTATTTTCGATAATGTTCACGTGTACTCTCGGTTGCCTTCTTATTTTCCTCACTTCTTATTATTCTCTATCGCAGATACACATGTAATGACTTTATAATCTTGAAGCGGCGAGTTGCGGCGCGGATTCGAGAGCGATGCGGGGATATTTAGGAGCGGATTAGTGGGCCCTCGTACATGGAAGGGCCAGATCTGGTACTCGCGCGCGTACGTGCACCGAAGGCATCGAGGTCGGTTATAAAGCTGGGAGCTCCGAGACACTCGGATCTCAAAGTTTACTCGCTGCTACGCGCGCGCGCTCGAGCTTCTCGAAACTACAAATTTTGCATATCAATGCGCGCTGGATACACCCCGTCGACTCGATAAACGAGGACTTTCCGTCCTCGTCCCACCGCCCTCGATAGCGTTTCACGTCTTCGAGTCTCGTCTCTTCCTCGCTTCGTGCCAGGAGCTCAAGTTAGGGTTGCTTAAATTAAATGAGATATCGATTTATTTTTTATACGTTCCATATATTATGCTTTATAAATAATAATTGGGATAATTAAAGAAAGAGGCTTTTAACGGCAATAATTTAATGAGCTTATAAACAATATATATATTTTAATAAGAAAAGAATATTCCGAGTATCTCGAATTACAAGTATCATAACTTGTAAAGCTTTTCATCTATATATGATGGAAGATCTTTTAATCGCGTTTTTTTTGAAAAAAAAAAAAAAAAAAACACTTTTTTTTTTTTTTGCACATTTCAATCTGTTTTCTATCAAATTATGTGTTCACATAATACTCTAATCATAAGTATCATTATATATTACTCAACACTGTCATTAAATTAGTATAGCATCGCTTTTAATAATCGATAAAAATTAATATCGAAGCTAAATATTAAAACATAATATCGGGAATAAGGTATCGAGCGTAACCTTTTCCGAATGCGGTTCGTATGCGATTCGTTCGATAGCTCGATGTAAAACAGAATCCATCTCGTATCCACGCAGTGCGAAGAGGAGAATGGGATGCGGGGGGAGGGGAGAGATATTGTTTCGCCGCTATCGTGCCGTAGGGATCGCGGTGCGCCCTTATCAGCAAGGTTTAGCATACAGCGAGCATTATTCCGGTTCAGTCATGCGGCCAGCAGGGCGGTCGGTTATCAGCGACGACCCTGTCGAGATCCCCATCGATCCTTTCCCCGATTTCTGTACTCCGGGGGGGTGATAGCCCTTTCGCGGGCGAGCCCTGGCTCGAAACCCTTTATGACCACGGACGGCGCGGCTCCTCCTATCTCTACGCTCGGATTTAAAAGTGGCGAATAAAAAATGATTTATTTCAGCGATACCGCGAGTGAAATGCGCGCAAGAGTTCTTGCCGTTTCCGTTATCTGGGAAGCCTGAACTTGCGTACTATTACAAAGCACACACCGCGGCTGCAAACCGATATATTCTATATCGACACTGAGCGGTTCCTACCGTCCTCTTATTTAACGCTTAAGGGTACGTAGTAACGGAACGGGGTTGATGCGTTTTTAATTTAACGTATGCCCGGGCACGAAGCACATTTCGCTGTTAGAGCGCACATCTCATATATGCCGTCGTTTTTTTTTAATTCTCCGATGGAAAATAGATATCGCGGAAAATTCTTTCTCCATTTCTCCTCTCTCTCTCTTTTATCCTTCCCCTTTATCCTCCTCCTACCCGTCCCCTTTTCCTCGGGAGAGCACATCGTTATTATGCAAATTAGCAGTGATTAGAAAATCGTAACGAAAATTTGCTCGCGAGAGATAAAGATGGTTTTTCCGAGCGATTTTTAAGAACCGTCGAGCGGTCTGTGCGTGACGCGCGCTTAAAATATGCGGGTATTCAGGGGTGGGTGAAGGAGGTGGGGGAGAGTGCGGGGAATTGCACTCGCGGGGTCGATCGATGGCCTTGCACCGCGGCGACCGCGTGCAGGAAGGCAGAGGTGGACCTTTACGAGGCGCAATTTTTTTTTCGTATAACGAGCATAAGGGTGCGGTTGACGGCGGATAGGATCTTGCCGGCCAAAGCGGTTTAACTTTCGCGGGAACAAGATGGCCCAAGCTGAAAATGGTGCCGATGTTTTAAGCACCACTACAATGAAATCGCGGTATGTTCCTCCCTCGTCCGTTTACGTTCCCGATAAAATAGGATCGTCGTCTTACCGATTCTTCTTATATTTCCCGAAAGGTAAAAGCTTTTTAAGTTCAACGCGATTATTTACACGCGCGACAGCGGACGGTCTTGATGGCCGAATTTATTCGCACAGTTTCGTCGAGAGAATCAATAGCTAAAAAAGCCACACACGAATCATCTTCCTGTAAGGAAAATATCAAAATATCTCTTAGGATTATAATAAATATATAAAACAGCGTGTTATGTCGTAGCAGAAAAACTTAATCGAATATGGCAAAGAATTTATGAGAGCTCGCATTTTTATTTTTCCACAATTTCGAGAAAAAAAAAAAAAGATAATATGTTTTGGGGCAAAGGTATATAAAAAAATGGCAAGAAATTTTGGGCGCGATTCTCAGGCATCGTGATAGCAACAAATTCCAACTGTGGTTCGCGGAGACAAGTCTGCTGGCACGTTCGTAACCGATAACATGCGGTTACGTCTGCAAATTTGCACTGTCCGGACGGCGAACAGACCGCCGGAAAAACCGCCGCGGTCGAGCCGAGCCTCGCATCGTTCGCTAACAATATAATTAATACGTTATCCATTGCCTAATTCGTCGCGACTCGATCGCGCAACGTTAACAGAACGATAACCAAAACTCCCCCTCCCTCCCCCCTCCTCTTCCCCGCCGATTTCGCCATTGGAACGGCAACAATTTAGTAGACAGAATTATCAGGATAATCGAAATCTCTGATGAAACAAAAATTTTGTGAAAAATATGGATAGAAGGACGAGATAATTAATAATTGTCTATCAATTTTAATAGAAGATTAATTTTTTTTTTTTTTTTTTTTTACGATTAAACGTCTTGAATATTTTATAATTAAAAAATTCTGGGTTATATACGGAGATTACATCATAAATAAATAATAAAAAAAAAAATCGATATTTATATAAAATATCGATATAGATCCCAACGAAAGGTAATCGCGATTTTATCCAAATCATTTATTAAAGTGAGAATAGAGCGCAAATTGAGTAGATTTTATTTACATAAGCAAGTTTAAACAATTTTGGGAAAGGCCATTATTGAATGGAGAATTGCCTGCAGTTCGCGGCGATGTAGTTTCGGTTCACCCGGAGTTTCCATTTGCCAGATATGCCAGGGTGGTTCTTGGGGAGATGTTAACAGCTACCCTGTAATACCTAAGTTACGCTCTGTAAAGCCGGCAATCTCGAACCGGAAATCCGGCAAACATGTAACACGGTATTAGCGGCGGTAATTTACAAAACTCCTTCTCGTCTCTGCTTTCTGCATTTGATCCCCAGCGGCAGATTCAAGGATAAAAGCGAGGTGGAGAAGAGCTATAAAGACGATGTTTAATTTCATTTCGAATGTTCCAATTAATTACAATCATTTGCGGAAATTTATTTAAACTTTTAAGATATCAATTATGTCAATTTGTTAAAGGATGTCCAAGGATTGTCCAAGGATTTTTTTACGACATCATCGAAAAATATAAATCGCGGAAGATTCAATTTTGAAGATACCTAGATCCACCTCTCCTGTCCAGGGATAACTCCATCTCTCGTAGAAACTCAGGGAAGGGAGGGGCGGAGGTTAGTTAATGAGCAAATATAATTACGCGGGATACGCGAAATACTGGGCCAGCGGAACAAGGATCATAGCTTCAAACGAGTTCCGAAGCTGTTCCGAAGTTTTTAAGCAGCATGAGTTTTCATCAGTTAAACTGGTCGCGGCATGAAAACGAGGCTGTTTAATATTTGACACGCCGACACGCGAAAATCCCCCAATGTTGATATCGCGGTTAAGAGAGGGGGGTGAGCGGGGAGAACGGAAGGGACAGTATTAGGAGGGTTGGTGAAGAGAGGCGAAGGAAGAGGAAAGCTAATCCGGGAGTTGTTTATACCGTGCGTGGGGAGCGGACGGCGACGCCCCTTGATTGAAACACTGCGGACATTTAAATTGCGAAAGTTTAGGAATAAATTTGTATGCTAAGGCCGAGGAAAGCCACGGCCGCCTTTTTCGGGATGAACTGCGGACTGAGATTTGCCTAATGAGCGCAAACTATCGCGAGGGAGAGCAAGCGAGCTTTTGCAGAAGGCTTCCAGGACGTAAACGGGGTCTTTTGTTCCTTGTTTGTTTACTTTTTTTTGTACATTGACGCTTACTGTTAAATTGGCGAATTATAGAGAGAATTAGAAGTGGTTCTTGCTGGAACTTTTGGATTTTGCGCACAAATCTAAAGACTTGCCGATAAAAAATCAATGGTATAATATTCTACTACTAAAAAAAAAAAAAATATATATATATATATAGCATTTTTTATCTCTAAAATATCTATATTTTGTTAAACTGCCTGATTTTTAAATGTTACTAAAATACCGTCTTGCGACGGATGGAATTCATTGCGTTACAATTAACATTGTGTGACTAATCCTGCTCGGAATATTGAGAGGCGGGACATCAAGGACCACCGACAGCGAAGAGCAAGAGAAACAAAGCGACTAGTGGATGCAAGTACCAGTGGGGGGTGCGGGTAGAGAGTTAGTAAGTGAAACGGGACTTGATTAACCGTCTGGCCATTCGGTAGGCGAGGAGAAGGGAAGGGAGAGAGAAAGATCGAGAGATCGAGAGGGAAAGGAGGAGAGGAGAGGAGAAGAGAAGAGAGAAAGAGAAAGAGAGAAGGCCAAGACGAGGGAGGATAGGCGCCGTAATGACCGCAAAGGTGATTATATAGACGGAGGCGTCTTCAAAGTTTTGCCGTGTGTTCCACGAGAGAGTTCGCGAACACTCGGCTAGTCGCATTGTACTTCGGTGAGCACGTAAATGAAGAGGCGCCTCCTCTCCTTTGACACTGGGCATTAATGTCATTTCGAGGGGCATGCCGATCCTCCTTGAGATCGTTACCTCTAGGTACCTCGGCATAACCGATCGATCGATCTCGCATCGTCCCTCCGTTTCTCCGCTCACTATATGAACCTACAATGCCGATATTAAGCAATCTTATGTCCTCCTTAAGGAGCATAGAGAAATAATTATACTCTTCTTAGGAATAGGAAATTTTATTGAAGTACTAGATTAATTAATTTGCTGCAACTTGAAAAGAATCTGAATGACATCCATATTGTTTCATCTTTTTCAATCCTTTTGTTATCAATATTGGAATATAATCGTAATGCTATTATATTATATGATAAAATAATATAAGTGATATAAAAAGGATTAGTATTTAAGTTTGTATTTCTATATTAATTACAATGTGCAACATTTAAATCATAAAATTTTCTTTTATCAAAATTTTTAGAGATTAAATAAATATTATTAAAATTTAAAAATTTAATAAATCATTCATTATACAATAATATACGTATTGCAAAAATTTTTACTGTGCAATTTTTTTATATAGCTAAAATAATTTTACGCAAGTGTAATCAGAAGTCGATTCGCGCATTGCATCTGAAGGATGTGAAATCTTATTATAAGTAATCACATACATCGATATTCTGAGATTTTAATCCGCGGAAAGCTCCAAACGTCAATGTCACTCGTCAAATTCAAATATCAAATTTGATTTTCTTGCACCTCTATGCATCTCTTTTTCCCTCTCTCTTGTTTCTCCTTCGTGTTTCCTCATAAACGTTGAATATTCAGTTGATTCGATGGATGGTTTAACTCAATGATAAGGGAATAAAAGCGTGGGAGAAAAGGGAAAGTGGAAGGCAGTAACGGGAAACGAATATTATGCCTGGAAAGGCGAGGAAATTAGCTCGCGCCATTTTTAATATCCGTTTTATTTTATTTCACATGGCCGGCTGGATCAGCCGGCGAAGTTCTCTTCTCGTCGAGGTCTCTTTTCGCGTACCGCTCACAAAAGATCGTCGTGTAAGAGATGGGATGGAAGGGATCGGAGAAGCCAAGGAGGAGCGAAATCGAGCAGCCAATTTCCTAAGCAAGGATTATTTTCCACGCGCGGGAAATTAAATTTTCCTACTCCTCGCGCGCACGCGGCGCGAATTCATTTATTAAATTGATCGAACGCGTGGGTTGAATCGAACATACGACTTTAAGCGAGGTTTTCAATGGAAAATTCTTTACCGAATTGAAATTGATTTCGAAAACTTTCCCCTATTTGTGAAATATATCTTTTCTCTAAATTCTAATATACGTACCAATACGTAAATTACATTTATATAAGATTCTATAAATTGCATAAATTTATTATTAGATTATACAAATTTTAAAAAAATGTTGGAAAAGTAGAAATAAAAATAATATTAATAACGAGGAAAGTCAATCTCTTCAGGACTTAATAAGCTTGACGTTTCACGTCATGGATGATGATTCATCGGCGCCGTCGTATAGATCGTAAGGGCGATTTAGAGGCTCAATAAGGGAGAGCAATCGGTTCCCGAGTGTGATGCTCGTTCCTCGTCATTAGTTCGTCGCTCTTCGGATGACGATGTTTTGAGGAAACGAGGTCCGCGTGGAGTCAGCGTTATTGCTACACGAGGGAGTAATTAAACGACAGCGATGATTAAGAGCCTCGTGAAACGTCAACTGTCACTTCGCGATTTATAATTTATTGGAATTCTGGCATTAAAATGCCCGCGTGTCATTCGTGAGAAAATATCGCCTCGCGTTTAAACGACGTCATTGAGCTCCGTTTTACGAGTCGAGGCGCTCGCTGAATAGGGAACGAAGAAGAGGTAGAAAGTTAATTGTTTGCTTTTCTTCCCGTGTGGATGTGCGCGCGCGCGCGAGAATATAATATTCGCTTTCCTCAAATATTAAAGTCAAATATTGTCGATGGAAAATTAACAAAAATTATCGAGTATAAAGCTAATAAATTAGAAAAATATACACGAGACTCTCTATTATCAAGAAAGTTGGAGACTGCTTCACGTTGACCGCTATTCGGCAAGAAACAATTACAGAAATCCAAATTTTTCAATTACAACACGTTACACATGTCCCATTGGCGAGGTAAAATTTTCAATTTTCGTAACGACAGTCTCTTCTTAATCTATACTTCAATTCATCCGTAGATTAAGCGCCTCTCCCGCAGGATATACTCAATGTACTTTTATAATTAATTCTAAGTCAGGTGCAAAGTTCATCAACGCCCAAGAGGAAGCTGCGATTGCATTAGATCGTTTTGAACAGGCGATCCATTTTCACTCTGTAGCCTATGCAGAGAGAGAGAGAGAGAGAGAGAGAGAGAGAGAGAGAGAGAGAGAGAGAGAGAGGAGAGAGAGCAAACAAGGAATCAACGAAATTTCGCCGGTCTGATTGTAGAAATTCGACTCGAGTCTTTCTCAACGTATGTAGTTAGCATAATATCGTTTATGTAATTCGGACGCGCCTGTCACTCTCGCGCGCGTTTTTCTCTTCTTAATTTCGCGGCCCTTCATTATTCTAAAGCGCACGTCGCACAAGCGAGAATATGGTTTCACATTTGCGGCAAATTTATATAGCATGAATCTCTGCCGTTAAAATTACACATGCAAGATTGTCTTTTCTCTAATTAATTGCAATCCGCGTACGCATTTCAGAGGAGAGAGGAGTTTCTCCCCCTTCTCCTTTTCTCTTTCTCTTTTTCACGCTTTTCCCTACTTAACATAACGACGATCGCAAATTGTGATCATCGTTAACTTTAAAAGTACAAGCATGAAACTCCCTATTGAATAATTTAATTTATTACATTAGAATACAAGGTTATCTCGTAGAGAATTATTTTAAATTATTTTACGCCACGGGACAATTACGATTTGAAAATTAATGACGAAAGTGGGATAGCTCCCTCTCCGGAGAATCGTCGATGATTCTCGAACCTTTTATCGCGTAGTCTATCGAATCACGAAGCAATCCCCCAAAAAGAGCCGCAGGTGACAATTGAGAAACCGCGGAACAATATGTAAAGAGAAGGATCATTTATCGAGAGAGAGAGAGAGAGGAAGAGAGACAGAGAGAAGAGAGAGAGAGAGATAGAGAGGAACGAGCGGTAATTCTGTCCGATGGAATCTATCGGCAATTCCGGAAGATGCCTTACTTGGTTCCACATCGGTGGAGCATATTGTACTCGAAGAGGTGAACGCACTATGGGGGAGAGAAGAGGGTCAATAATTCGCGAAATGCAGACTAATACGTATAGGTAGGGAATTCGCGGCCAAGTGAGAGATGCGCGTTCTCCATCTCTCTCGCCCTTATCGGGCAGGACTCCACCATCCCGTTATCCGTCTCATTCCTATGCTCGTATCCGTAGCGTGTGGCCGGCATACCCGACGTAGCATGGTAACATAACTGGCGCAATGTCGCATTAGGCCGCGTGTATGCCGACTAATCGACCCACGTGCCGTTAGTGCGTACATTCACGTATTTGCGCGCGTATATATGTTTGCGCGCGCGCGCGATCGCGTTATGGAAACCATTGTGGAGCCGGTTTCACGGTGATATATCGCGATAGTAAAATTTTGGCAGAATTTCATGCGATTTCATGCGTTTTTAAAGAAGATTTAATTGCCGCGCAACTGTCAATGTTTTTAAGGTTGCGTGATTCAATCGCCAATCGAGTCTCGTGGTATGTCCGTCAAATTCGTATCAATACCAATTAAGATTAAGAGATTCTTTTTTTGGGGGGGGGGAGGGGAGGGGCGAGCAGATATATCATCTTATTTCGCACAATTATTGGCATAGAATTATTTTCGAAGCATTTCGGTTCACTTGAGCGCTTCTGTATGAACATTACGAGCAAGCTACGACTATTAATGCACTTGAATCGTCAACACATGATTGTGTACGTGCAATAGTACGCATTCGTGTATGCGAGTAATGTGTATGGAAACGCGCAGGAACTCTTAGCGCGCGAGCGTGTGCGTGAACATATGTACACACGAATATCGGGGTGCGCACGTGTGCGGTATTCAGATAGTGCTATGCATATCTGGTACATAAACGGTGGCGCATCTCGCGCCACGTGTTCACGTGGGGCGCGTGTTGGTTGGCGAACCGACGACGGCGTCTCGCCATATAAGCGCTACGCGAACATCACGAATACGACGACGATGCGTAGGCAGGAAGGAAGGAAGGAAGGAAGCCGTGGGGACCGCAGGGCGCCAAGGACTCGTGGCATTTATGGGGATATATGTACGGGGACAATGATGACGATGACGTAATTATGAACGGTTAGGGTGATAACACTGTCTGCGAGAATACAATGGAATGCGATCGTGATAACGGTCGACAAGCATACACCTCTTAAACAGGGTCTCTCAATATGCCGATAGATACGCTTTTCTAATTACGTGAACTTTTCTGAGATCACCTATGTGTTGTATTTATGTCAGATGTTGCGTTTAGATTCTAGTTTCATTGATATTTGAGGACTCTACAACTTGAATTTCAAAAATCTCTCTATAGAAAGCTCTATTAAAATCAAAGGATCAGAGGTGCAAAAGCTTCTGGATTTCAAGAATCTTAGAGTTTAAGTACTCGCGAAAATACAAATATATCCGGAATGCGATTCAAAAGTTTTTGCAATTTAAAGAAGATCCTGTAGTCTGAAAAATTAGACATTCCTTTAAGGATTCAAAAAAGGATAAAGATTTAAAGAAACCTTGAATTTATACATACGTATAATATCCTCCAAAGATTTTAGACTTGTTTACTATCTCGTTATCCCATATCTTAATTTTCTAGTAATTAAATAGTTAAAAAAAAAAAAACACTTCGATATATTAATATAAAAAATAATAATTCTAGATTATATAGCTGAATTTTAAATATTTTTATGTTTTATAAGTTAAAATAGAGAGAGATATTTTTTAATCTTTACTTTATAATATATACATATAAAAAGTTAAGATTAGAAAACATAGAAAAGCACGTTAAAGTTAAATTTTCTTAATATATTCATGAAAATAAATTACTCTCTCGTTAATGCATCGAGGAAAGATTAGATACGTAGGTAAAGTTGGGAAATTTTATGTAACGTTGAGATAATACCACGTTTTTCGAAAAAAATGTAATTTTTTAATTTAAACGAAAAGATTCCTAATTTTCAGAAACGCTTTCGACATTCTTCACGATAATTAACAGCTATTGACTTTTGCAGCGATGCTAGATTACGAAAACGAAACATCTCTAAACTCTGTCCTATACTCGATAGTCAATCCTAGCTTTGCGAATGAGAAACACTGTAACGCTCCCTCTCGCAACATACTCTCCTCTGTCTATCGGATCCCCTTTATTATTCTCCTCTTAGGTCGTGTTCGCGAGTATATCACTGCCGGAACGACGGCGGTATATCCAGCGCATTCAACGTTTCGCCAAATTCGGAGGCAGAACGGACGATGCTCTGCGTCGCGCGTCGGCGACGTAACGGATGCGAAATTGGCGCGTCGCCGCGAAAGCTGCGTCCAGAGGCTGCGTTGCGGTACAGCAGCCACAATACGAATTAGCCTCGTACTTTCGTAATTGGATCGAGTCTACCGATGGTATGCCGGGCCCGCGCTCGATCCTATTCACTGCAAAACGAGGCCATCGTGCGTGCGCGTGTTTACGTATAGAAGATATATGTACGATACATATAGGAGAAGGACACGCTTTCGCTCTCGCCGTATCCTTCCGCATTTCCCCGAGATATGACGAATGTTATGTCCGTTTACATTTTTAGCTTTTCAGAATAATGGCACTCGAGCGAGATTGAAAGACGATGATCGCGAACGACGTTTATTCGGTAAATTTCATTAAGCGTTTTGTCTACCAGTTCTAAAAGCAGCTTAAAAATGAGAGATATCTTTAAAATAATTCACAGTTAAATAATTCAAGGAATAATTCGTCTACCGGGGGAAGGGGAGCGCTTATAAAAGTATCCGCAAATATTTATTTTAACGTGAAATATTTTACTCTGATATTTTAATTAAAGAGTATACGCTTGCTAAAAGCTAGATTTAATCGGGCGTAAGCAGAGTGAGGGGAGAAACTTTTCGCGCGGATGATAAAGCTCGAAGATCATTCATTTAGAGGAATAAAGTCCATGCGCGCAATGCCGCTTCACAGGATCGATTAGTATTCATGTTATGCGCGGGATCACCGTAAAGGAGCTTAAGTCTCGCGTAAATTGAAGAACGTATCTACCAGCCACTTATTCCGTATCTCATTAAACTCGTAAGCCGCGATCATCCGCGTCGGCCCGGCGAGTCTCGCGTAAGCTCGCCAACTCGAGCTGAAAACTTGAGAATTAAAATAAGATCATTTAGGGACGTGTAATAGAAAGAGAGAGAGAGAGGGAGCTGATAACTATCGCGTTTTTATTATGACAATGTGAATAAATAAAATTAGATGTAATGTCGTGTCAAAAACGGCTCTAAAATTTGTTACACAATTATCGTACATGTAAAATTAATTATTAAAATTCTTATTAAAATTCTCAGGCTCGATAACTGTAATATTTGGAAATTGGAGCATTCAAAGAGTTTGTTGGTACTCTTTTAAACTTGAAATAGAGTCCAATATCTTCAAGTATGAAAGTCAAAAAAGATCGAAGATATGAAATTTTGCAAATTCGAACGATCTATGACTAAAACTCGCGATTCGCTTGCATGTCGTGGTTTCGCGTTGACATCAAACTGCACGACAGGACGTGCGGAGGCATCATGGGAAATCCTGTCGGCTGCTGCGAAGGACCCAGCGACATGTCTCCTCGAACACGATGCTCTCTCTCTCTCTCTCTCTCTCTCTCTCTCTCTCGTCGAGATGAATGCACGCCGTCGCCTCTGATGGCCTGTCATCACCAATTATAACCCATTCAGGACTGCGCCGTGGGTTAAATTATCCATAGACTGGGCCAGACCCGTTCCGAACACGTGTGTAGAAACAACAAGCGTGAATCCTCCTCTCGCGCCCTCTTCGCACCCCTTGTCCTTGTATCGTCGCCCCCGATAATTCGTCGAAATTGCAGCCGCGCACATAACGCGGACGGTATCGCATGCAACGCGTTGCAAAGTGTTGCATCGGCCATCCACCCCCGAACGCCGTACACAATGGTATCTTGATTACTCGCCGAGTTTTACGTACAGGAGTATCCCCGAAATAAACTAGTGGACAACGACCGCGAAAAAATGACGACAGACACGGTTTGATAAATAATAGAATAAATTATAAAATAATAATATATATGTATTGTATATCTCATAAGTTCTCAATCTCGGCATCATCTCTCTTCGCTATCGGAGCTGCTTCGCCATGTCATACAGGCCTTTCGCATTTGTGCCAACGTACCGATGCAAAATTAAAGTGACAGCGCCCGAGGCAGGACGCGGGATTGTGCGAAACCGGAAACGATTCATTCACGCCAGAGTCGTTCCGCAAGTGAAGTGACCGGAAATCTTCTCAAGCCCAATCCGGCGCAAAATTGAAAAATAAAAATAGAATCTCATATCTAATTATATTGTAAATAGATGTACAATTATGGAAGAAATATAAATTTTCTCTCTTTCGTAAAATTTTTATGAGCATTACAAAAATTTTAGCAATTATAATAAAAAAATTCAATTATTGAACAATCCAATTATTGAATTTTTTACGTTATTTAATTTTGATTATTCGAAATTTTGTAAACCTTCTTTAAATTTTACACCCTTGCGTCGCTCTCTTTCAACTACACGAAGATTTAATTCTAATGATTTCAGCAACCGTGTCTGGCAATTTTCCCGTTGCGCCAGTCTTGTTCCCGGTAATATCTGTAAGTGCATCCCTGTGATTTTTTTGCGCACCCTTTTTGCCAATGTCTTGTCGCGTCGCGAGAAGGAAGACAGAATGGAGAGAGAAAGAGAATCGGTCGCGTATATATTTTTAAGATACCCGAGGCGCGTATGGCGTTAACAAGCGGATGACTGCGAGGATGAAAATGACGACGTCAGGGATGTCTGGGGCATCGAGCGATGTCTAAGCAAAACTGTACGCATCCGCTCTACCTAATTGCTGGTTCTCATGCAATAGATATACGAATATACTTTATACAGGGTGGTTTTGCCCCGAACCTTCCAGCCAGACTTTGAGATCTTGTAGGAAATTTAATTGGAAATTTTTTGTTCAAAATTAAATTTCCTACAAGATCTCAAAGTCTGGCTGAAAGGTTCGGGGCAACCTTGTATACTCTTTTAAAGATTGCGCCTTCTTGTGTGCGACAATCTTCGGTGAAAAAAATATATTATTTACCGTTCACAATTCAAACACAATTTAGCTACAACAATGATAAAGCAATTAAATAGATGACAGAAAAAGATGCGCTGCGAAAACACACATACGCACGTTAAGTGTTAACATCGAGTGGGGGGAGGGGGAGAGAGGAAATTTGCTACGGCATCGAATCGCGTATAAGCGGAAAGAGTACAGTTCAAAAAATAAAACAAAGGAGGGAATTTAAGCCGGTTGATCCTTTTTTGTAGTTGAGGACGCGCATTTCCGGTAAGATACATTTTACTTTCCCTGATATTAAAATTTTTACTCTTTAATTTCCGGTTATTTCGCTATAGTTCCTCCACTTGTTCCAACAAGGGAATTTCATTTAATTCTTTAAAAAGAGAAATATATTAGAAGAATTTGAAAGCTTTTACACAGCCAAGTCATAATTTCGCAAATTAAGAATTCAATTTTATACTAATATAAATTTTCGTCCGACGTTTTTTATAATTCTTTAAAGTATATAGATATATTTATTATATTATCGTCGCATGTTTACTCTCGCTGTCATCGCGATGTCGAGATGTCGTTAGAAATTGACGTTATTCGAACCAAACAGCTGTATCGGATTTCTCGACAATGGACTTGAGATATAAACAAGGTAAAACCGATCGTTCGATTCGTTTGTTTACTATATGAAATAACCGGGGTTTGTTTGTCAAATATACGATCTCGAATTGTGTCACGAAAAAGGAATCAAAAGACGAGAGAGAGAGAGAGAGAGAGAGAGAGAGAGAGAGAGAGAGAGAGAAAAGAATCCTTCAAAACAACAATTCCCAAACTTGTCACTTCCATATCCTTCTTAATATTTTGCTTTCAATAAATATTAAATTCGATATTAAAATTTGAAATTTGTAAGCTATATATTGTAGTTATATTTAACAAAAATATAAATTAACTTTGTCATCCGTTATTAATTAAATACTCGCAATCAAAATGTCTTCATCTTCTTGGAAAATTATTCGCGTTCACTATTTGAATAACAAGATTTTCTCTTCTAATGTTCCATAGAAACATCTATACTTCAAAGTTTTAAGCTTTAAGACTTAAATTAAATTAATTTTCTCAAATCGTACGTTAAATTTCCTAAAATAGTTACGTAAAAATTAGTTTTTTATATTTGAAAAAAATATGTAAAAAATATAAATTCGGAGAGATACCTATTTAAAATTTTTTAATTAAATGTTACATTTCTGTTACATTTTCCTTCTAGAGAGATATTTTTCAAGCATCTCGTGTATTGCTTTTTTAAAAATTTTCCGAGTTAATTTTGGACACTAACATTCTTCTCTAGAGGTAGACAAGATGACGAATATAGAGAGGGCAAGATGCTCGGGTAACGCGGATCGTTAAAACAACCTCGTCGTACCGGTGACTCAAACGTGGCTTATGGGGGGACAAGGCGGCGGGAAATTGAGGAAAAGGGAAAAGGGCCGATGGGGAGGAAGCGCTGCGGGGGAAAGATAGGTGGCCGTGTTCGTTTCCGCCCTCTCCGCTGTTCTTCTCTTCCGGTTTACGCGAATCCGAGTGACGTTATCTTATACAGGAAAATGTTGATAGAATGAGTTTCCCCGTTTTACCGAATTAAGTTCCGTTTGACGTACGCGACACGTTATCTTGCGACACGCGCGATAGGAATTACATCTGAAATAAAAATTTGTTTAAATAATTTTAGGAATATGTGCGCGACTGTACGAATATTATAATAGAAAAATTATACTAAACTCGAGAGTGATCGTTTTCAGTGCATTAAATTATACATATATTTAATTACATTAAATAATAATATAATTTCCATTTCATATAATATTACGATAATTTTTACTTTTATCATAATAAAAGTTAAGCCGGTACATTTACGAAATTTTACGGAACAAGCACATTTTAATGCTAAATCTACGATATGCATACGAGTTTGAGTCTGGGTGTTCGCACGATATACTTGGTGGTAAATGTGATCGTTCGCTTTTCGTTTCTCCATTACATCGAATGCGATCTCGGTACATTAAATAAAACTCGGAATCGGACGACCACTTTCGGATCTAAACACGAACAAGGGTGCGAATGCGCGGAGCTAAGACGCGATAGAAAATAGAATTGACGATAGGGTAGAACTCGCAATGGCGGATGAGGATACGCGAATAGGAAGGAACACGATTCTGATTAGCATACAAACTACGCGCGACCGTGTCGGTTCTCTCAGCGTTCTGATTATGTGCACAGTGTCGTATAGTTAAAGGAGCTCGCGTTGACTCTTATAGCGAGAATCTAGATTTGCAGCCTCCAAATTACACTCGCGTAAAAATAAATTATTATATATTAATAATGTTATAATAATATGTTATACCGCAAGCCTTTCTCCTCAAGCTCTCCTTATTCTTATTTATTTATAAAATTATTCATTTTTGCATTTTTTATATATCAAAAATAAAATAACACTAAATGAAAAGTCCGCAGTTAAAGAATTTTGAAAAATTTATCTTACATATATAAACTTCAAATTTTTGAATAAAGATTCTTTTATAAAAGAGACTGCGATTCGACTCCCAAGTCGGTAATTTTGCTTTTAGTCTTCAGATCGATTTAAAGCATAGTTATGTTTCTGCGCATGAAACATGAAGAGATACATGTAATAATATAGAGATTCGACGAGAAGGAACCGCAAAAGCGTGCGAAACGACGAAGAGAAATGTCGGGGAAAGGAGGCCGATGCCACTCACAAAATAATGAGCCACGAGACGTCGCAACACTGGAGAAATCACCCTCGATAATGGACCACAGTTATTACGATGAACGCGAAAACAGAGTCACAGATTGTGTCCCGAACGGCGAGGAAACTTTACCGAAAGATCTTTAACAACGGGACATTGCACGGAGACCGTTTACAGCAGTTACTTATAAATTCGTTTGGGGATTTAATTCTATATTGTCAATTAATAATCGCGATTTTTTTTTCCCCCCCAAAAAGAGTTGAAATTTTGATATGTCTATCCGTTGTAAATAAAATGTAATTCGTAATCTCTAATACAATCCTACTTTCTGATGTCAGTAATATCTCCAATCACGAAAGAGATATTCTGATTCTCTTCTATCGGACATTTAATATTATTATAATCGATCTTCGTCGTCGGATTTACAAGAGCCCACTACATGCGAATATATGGACACTGGTAACACTTGAGATATGTATTAGCGGTGTGGTCGTTAATAATGGCCGGGAATAAACGATAAAAGCGCGAAAACAGGACCGTCTTTGTCGCGGCGACTTATTTAAAGACTCGGATGGCCGTCGCCATAAAAATCGCATCGGACGATTCAATGCTGGCCACTGTGCGACACAAAATCCTCTCCAACGGCCGTTTCTGGCTCGATGTTCATCGATCGATTATTAGATAGGACGGAGAGGCGGTTGCTCATTAGCGGCGGGTTAATCGTGAGTTGATGGTCCATCGAGTGATCCGGAGATCACATGACGAGGAATAGTCGGACGAAATCAATTGTGCCAGACGAGAAACAGCATTCGAGAGACATAAAGCGAGACAAATATTAATCGATTAAATTGGACGGAAATCCGTGGCCTTGTACATATACAGCAAATTCCATGTTACACTATATCTCTCGTTAATATCTCCCTGCATATCTTTAGATTATTTTTATTCTTTTCTTAAAAGCTCAGTTTATTCCAACAGGTATGAAAAATTTTTTCTTCGAGAATATTAGAAATTGATGCTTTTGGCGTTTTACATATACTTTCATCGACGTTTAAACTTGAATATTTAGTTCTTTTTGTTCAAAAACGATATACTGCTTCTCGTGTAATTGTCTGAAATGAAAAAAACTCGACCTTTTAATTTTATTCCCTCGGATATTGAAACTAATTAGAATCTAAAAAAATAATATTTAATATTCCTCCGATTTTCAAGAAATAAACAATTTTCAGCATAATTGAAATCTCTAATATTAAAACGAGGCTACTTTGTTATTTTTTAATTTTTTCCAATTTGAAATTAAGTTCAATATATCAGAAAAATATCCTACAGAATAAAACTAGACGGATTGTTTTTCGTTTCGGACAATTACGCGAGCAGCGTGTGTCACATTGTCGACCCATGCATTTTTAAACGTTCAGAAACGTATTGCGCAATTAAGGCTAAATATCCAGGATTTAAAATTACTAACCTACCTGTTTAAACATCAATAAAGACACGTGTAAAACGCTAAAACAGATCAATTTTTAGTAGTTAAAAAAAAAAAAAAAATCCTACAAATCATCAATTTTTCATATTGCTAAAGTAGACCAGGCTCTTAAGCGAAAAAAATTATTTGCCGCGCGTGTATTTTCTATTTTTAGTCTTTCAAATTAAACGCGATTTTCTAGAAGCGTAAGAAATTGACTCGGCGAGAAATTTGCAGATCTTTTCGGGAAGACGTAACAAAACGTCTTATACACGAAAGTATCGAACATCTTCACGTGTGTCTCCTATTCGTCTTATCGAGCCGTTCCATTTTTTTTTTTTTTTTTTTTTTTTTACCGCCCGTTCAATCGACGCGCGACAACGGCGTTAACCGGGAGCCCGCGACTGCGTCCGTAAATCTCCCAGGTAAGCTTGTGACCGGTGAAATGTACTTTGCCGTGTACCGCGGATCCACGAGCCGTGCTGGCATAGCATGAGCTACCGGTGTCACAAATTACCGGCGCGTTGTTCCGCTGTCGGTGGAACGTAACAGCGCCTGGGCGCGCACGCCCATTTCTAGAATGGCCTATTTCTGCGTAATTTACGAATTCGTCGGAATGTCAATTGAGCGTATCGTCCCCCCCCCCCTCCCGTCGAACCGTGACGCGAAGGTCGAAAACGCTCTTGAGATAGTTTCTGTTTGAATTTTACAAATTTACGAGGCGTTACGTTCGCAAAAGACACACAGATGGAAAAAAAAATGTGTGCGAGTTTCCTAGAAATTTTTCCTGAAAGAAGGATTGAGAAGAATGGGGGACCACCTTAGCCAAAATGGAATAGACTGGAATCGTGCTAGTTTTTGAAATTTCGAAAGAATGCTTGAAAAATTACGGGATAGACCGGTGCCCTGGATGAGTTATTACAGTTGCTTGCAGATCGGTAACGCGAGCGAAGAACATCCCAACATCCTTGGTTGGCTGCGGTAGTAAAACGGAGGGCATCGTTTTTTTGCCTAATTTATAGCCCATTAGCGTAACGACGTCGCCCTATTTCCTTTACCGTCGCTTGCAAGTCAGGTATGACGCATTTAAAAATTTGAAAGAATAACGGATCTTGCGAGCGCATTTGTATTTCTCAATTTTTTATTTTTCATAAAAATTATTTCAGCCAATTATTATTGTATTACGCGCAGTCTTTCTTCCATGGCGTCGCCAAGATGGCATCCACACCTCCGTTAATTACAAAGTCATCGTCTCGAGCACCACGACCTAGATTTAGATACGCGATATGGGAACCAGAGCCACAAGCTGTCGGCAACACGGTTAGGTATTAATTAAAGTGGCAGGCCTTCTCGTCGCGTCTTCGGGTGCTCTATATTCGGGTAATTTAGAATATGCTCGAGAGCACCACTCTGTTACATCCTTTCGATCGCTTCGCTTGCTACCGTCTTAAAACGACGAGGCTATTATAACGGTATCATAAAAATTTGTGTATAAAATTAATAGCATAAATTTATTAAATATATGAATATTATCGAGAAATGCTGTCTCTTATTTTTATTTTCATTATCGTTTTATTATATATATATATATATATATTGTATATATAATTTTATTTTAGTTTTCTCCCATTTTTCTCCAATTTCTAGGAGATATATATATATTCTTCGAGGAGACTGTGATTTATATATTCTTGGAGATTTAAATAATACCGTTACACACGCATACGGATTACCGTTACACGACTAATTTATGAGAACAAATAAATCTCGAAGAAAACAAGAGACTTTAGAAAGTTTTAGAAAATATATATAAAGCCGCTATTTGCGCAAACGCCTTATTCAGCGACTATTTTGCAAAGTAACGTATTCCACGTAGATCAAAAGCCTCCCCTCGGTGTGCCCCACCGCGTCGTAGATCATCGCGTAGAACGAAGAATAACCGAGACGCTGTCGGAAGCACGCTCCTTGGCCCCAAAGCATCTCGCTTCCTCTTGCTCTATTTTTGGCTAATTTAGGAGCGATCGGTAACGCTCTTTCTAGCGTAACCTGCTAGACCTCGCCCTCTTCAACGCTCGTCGTCGTTTCAACCTACCCCATGTGGTCGTTTCATTGTCTCCCCTCGAGTTGTAAGGATCTCGGACGGTCTCTCTCGAACCCGTGAAATACGGTTACAATCCGAACGACTTCTCGACCTCGAGACGACGTCCCGGCGCGAATGAAACCGGCGCTTTATTGCGGAAGACGACCGCCGACGGCTCGATGACCTCGCAAGGATTTTTGCGCGTTTCTTCATATATATGTGCGACATTGCGTGTGTGTTTGGCGATAAAAAAAAAAAAAATGATAAGAGGAAAGGATTTACTTACTTCCAGAAGACGACGGACACGATCGCGGCCATCAGTAGTAAAACTACCGCGCAGGTGATGATCAGGGCAGTGCTTTGCAGCGATGGATTTGTATGATAAGAGGCGTCGATCATCTGAAAAGTGATAATTAAAATGTTAGAATATATTAGAGTAGAGTAATTCACGCAAATATTTTTTTTTATTATTATTATTATTATTATTAAGACAAGTCAAAGATTATTTTACGGTGCTTGTGTAAACGATTTGTAAAAAAAAAAAAAAAAAAAAAAAAAAAGATTCTTTCCGATTATATCGGGTATCATCAAACATCTCATACGCGTAGTACGAATATTCATAATCACTATAAATTCAAAAATGTATGTTTGCATTTTATGGCAAAAAGCATCAAAAGCATATATTAGTAGATTTTAATTTGTATCATCTAAATTTTTTGATGCATATAAATATGGATATTTTTTATATAATTGCATGTCTTTTTATCTTCTTTTTTTTTTAAATAGATTTTTTTCTATATGTATCTTGTATATTGTTTATATATCACCGTATATATCTTAAAAATTCAACAAAACTTAATTTTAGATTCAATCTATCCAATATAATTTTGCTAAAAAGGTTTTTGGTGCTAATTTATTTAGTAAAGTACGATTTAAATTTTTACACACATGCAGTATATCTCATAATCATAGAATTATGAGAACAAGCGTACAAATCTATTTTTTTATAATCGACGTCACAATTTATTTCGATAATTCGTTGCAATTATTTGCAAACTAATCGTTTACTCCTACGTTTACAAAACGGATTTCGACATCTCGCCGGATTTAGAGGGATCGGAAACCGGTTGATCGATATTAAGAGAAAGAGAGAGAGAGATCGTGTCGAGTATAAATTTCCTCATTTTTTCGCGAAACAGAATTGTACAACGCGCTATGGCGTTTTGTGGTAATATTACGCGATATCGCGGCGTGTTATTAAACGCCTCTGCGGGCGCGATAATACCGGAAGAGGCGAATTAATCGCCGTGGAAACGGCTTCGTTCGTTCATTCCGAAAGATTGAATCGAGACAGCGCGCAGCTTTGTGCTTCCATCGCCGCCATGAAGTCGTGCTTTTGCACGGTATGTGAAGAGAAACACTATCTGTTAACCTATCTGTCTGTCCATGTCAAAGAATTGCAATTTGCGCGCATCTTTACTCTTATTTCTAGTATATATTTATCGCTGCCGCTCTATTTCTAATAAAATATATCAAGATTCATTAATATAGATTTAATATTTATAAAATGTGTAATATTTATAAATGAGATAAAATGCGTGGCCTTCGTCGAAAAATATGCTTGTCATTTATTTTTACATTTGCTGTTCAAGTGTTATATCGATTATTGGGAGGAGAAGCTGTTGTAATAAGCCAGTTAACACAAACTATTTTACGGTATATGTTACGGAGGAACTTGACAGTTCAATAGAAACTTAAGTAGCTTAATGAATTTTCTATGAAAAATTCAAAAATTGATTTACCGAAATGATTTTATAAGGAATTAACATTTGAATAATTAAAATTGTTCAATATCCTCCATAAGAAGATTTCTTAGAGCTAAGACCTCGCTACTTGATCGATAATCTCGGTAATTGGGTTGCGAAAAATCCGAGAATTGATGTGGATTTCTCATATCGATAACGACGAGAAATATCTCCGATCCTTATTTACATCTTTGTGAGGGAAAGGTGCGAGAAATTTCGCCGCCGAAATTCCTCGTTTCTCGAACTGGCGATATAGGCGATGGCGACGGCGACGTCGTCGTCGGAACGCCGGAAATTCGCATCGGAATCCCTACTTCCCCTCCCCTTCGCAATTGTGGCAGGATTCTTCATAAGAGGCACGTAGGTGTGCCGGGAAGTGGCCGGACACACGTGCCGAGTATGACGAAGTCAAGGGAAGCCAATGGCACGGTTTCTTTCGCTTCTCGGCGAATTACGTGGGTCGCCTGCGAAAAAGGGAAAGTGATTTTCCCGAAGGAGCGACAGGAGTCCCGGAGCGTAGGAAGGGTCCGTATATCTACACTTCCGTTCAGCCTCAGATCGGATCCCGCCGCCATTTCCATTGTTGACTTCTCGTCGTATCGAGGTCGATCGAGTAGCATTGTGAGAGCGAGAATTCATTTACCTGATTTTGAAAGAGGTTCGAAAAGGCTGGCTGGTGGCTAGTCAAAGAGTTGCTTAAATAAGCATTGATAGCGTGTCGTCCCCTGCTTAAAGAGGGTCGTGATACAATGCGCAGTATGGAGCCAGAATATTAAACTGCATCTTGTTTTGACGTGCCATACGACTGAGCGATATTTATTGAAAGCCATGTAAATGAGAATTTTCGTCGTCGCGAAAGAATTATCTCGTAACCTTGTAAACACGTTTTCCTCAAACTTCATTTTCCCAAAGTTCATAAAGTTCACGCGTAATGCTAGAACTCATAGGATAATATAAAGATATTTAATATTTTGGGCTGAGTGATAAATGAATGAGCTCACGATGCACATTTTCTACCAACGAGTTCGATTATCAAGTAATTAAAAAAATGATGACAAGAATGTTTATCCGCTAAAATTAATATTTAATAATACGAATATAGGCTTCTTTTAAAAAAAATTATCTCTGCAGACAAAATTCTTTTAATATACTTAAAAAAAAAAAAGAAAAAGAAAAAAAAGATCCGACAATATCCTCGCAATATTAAATAATCGAGAATTGTCATAATATTCGGTCGAGAACGGCGCCCTTTTAATCGTCATTAATAGATATATTTAACGGATGTAAGGGTTTTAATACACGCTCGATGAGCGTGTCTCATTTCGTGAAAAGCGCGATGGGGAATACATGAGCGATGAGATACATTGTGTGACGTGCTACCTGGCAACGGGCCAAGAAAAGCAGCATTTATCAAAGCTTTCGCGGACACGCGTGTAATACACGTGCTGCCTGTATGCGCGCGAAAGATGTGTTCTTTCATCCATTCTATCTTTTCGAAAGTTTAAATATTAATCAAAATTTAAATTAATATTAAAATTTCTCCGTTATATGGCGTCTATATTTCTAAGGTTTTTATACAATATAAAAATGTCATATATTTAATACGCTATTCTCTAAACGTTCTATTTAATTTTAAACCGCTTCGATAATTTTGATTGAAAATTAAATATTTTCGATAAGAGAATTATTAATTAATAATATAATTTAATTATTTTTCTATTACAACTACAATTTTTTCCATCTAAGAGAAGATTCCGTCCCTTTTGATCCATAAGTCCCTTATAATGCAGCGTGCATCTATATCCATTTATCTATCTATCGATCTACCTATCCGTCTACTCAGCTCTCCCCCTTTTCATTTGCTCTCTCCTTCCCTTTCTCTTTTACTCTTGCATCGTCTGAAAGCAGCTTGTCCTCTTCTGATCCGCTTCGTCCTTCGCGCGGTGGCTCATCGCTCATCATTATCAGGATATTAATGGCGCCGGCTAATGGATTCAGCTGAGAGACCAGCATCAGTAAGAGAATCCCCCCCTCCCCCCTTTCTCCTCTAGAAGTGATCGCCACTCTTCGTCTTCTTCTTGTTCATTTTCATGGCACGGCAGAATTCGAAAAATAGATACCGATAGTACGCGATGATATATGTATTTCTCACAAGGAAGATGATAGAAAGAACAAGGAAGCAACAAAGAAACAAAACAATGTGAAATTCTTAAAAATCAAGAGCGGAAGCTACGCTGTGATGTAACGCGAAGAGCGATGAAAAGAAACATGCGGTTTATCATGACGTTTCGTACCGTCCGGCAAAATATACGAGAACGAACAGTAATCGAGATATACTTTTGGTAAATCGCGTAATTGACGAGATCAAATAAAACAGCGATTATCAAATAATTTATCTCATAAATCAACTTACACAGATTTTTGTCGCAATTAATTTATCGATCGTTGTAGTATTTTTTTTTGAGGATTGAAATAGAGATCTTTTTGTGCATTTTTTTTTTTTTTTGAAGCTAAATCTTTATTTACTATGGAAAATAAATTTTACGAAAGTAGTGAAACACACGTTTGATTTTTAAGAATTTCGAGTCGCAAGGTTCGTCGTTTTCTGCGATTCTGCTGCAAATGCGGTTTCGTTCGTATACGCGATACCACCCCGGCTAGAGACGGCGGCCGCATACGAGCTTCCGGATTCACGCGATGGAACATCGGGCGAATTGTGAAGCCGGGTAACCCGACACCAAATCCAATTAATGGGTTTCTCGTGGAAAGCCGCGTGCGCGTTGCGCAATGAACGTAACAACGATCGTAATCGAACGGAACTGCGTCGTAAGGGAGGGTGAAAGTTCCCTGATTGCGGAGGGATACGGTATAGGGATCGCGATGGTGAGCACGCATCCTGCAATCTTACAAATTGCCATATCCAATTACAATAGTTTTTTTTTCTAGCGGATGATAAGTTTTATACGGCAATATTTAAAGGATTTTGTAAATTTATCGAATGATTATATACGTTAAAAAAAAAAAAAAGTTCAAATATATTTTACAAAAAACTGTCATCTTTTGTCATTCTCTCTTTTTTTCTTTTCGAGTGAAGTTTTGACATTACCCGATAGTAATACTCCACTGATCTCGATGAATCGGGGAACCGAAAGACTCTTTTTCTCTTCCTCACTTGCGAAGGTAACGTAAGCGAAAGATTGCCGGTACGTTTGATTATTTGCAAAATGTACGCTGTATATATCGCGTGTATATTTCTGGTAGCGCATCATCGGATCAAGTTTGAGAGAAAGTCCGATCTCCGATCGGACAGCGATATATCAATTAAACTGTGCCTGTTCGATGCACCACGGACGCACACAACGACGCGGGATCGATCGATCGATCGATGGATCGAGGATTCATCTCGCCATCGCGCACGAGAGCGAGGAAGCGATAATATCGCGGGATTGTTTATGGATCGGTGAGCAGCTACTGTTCTTCGGCGCCGCCGGTCGTCTATCGCGCCAGCTAGGCGATGCGTGTGTATTATTGGACAGACATAGACGTCATCTGCTCTCGTTGAAATTGTCCGTCGCAAAAGAAAAAAAAAAAAAAAAAAAAAGAAAGAAAGAAAGAAAGTTCATCGTGTGCGCCGCTATTACGTAACTTTGCATTCGCGGTAAGCTCGCGCGAATGTAAAAATGTCGCGTGAAACGGTGACGCGTAGCATTGATTAATTTCGAGTTTCTCTTATTATTTTATCGTTAAAGATTACTACTCCGTCGAAGAGAGACGTTCGAGTATAAGAATTTAAAATTGAAAAACTTAATTAAAATAAAATTAATTAGATCGCGGTTTATAAAAAAAATATATTAAACTTATACACATTATTATAAAAATATTTTAAAACATTATAAGCATCAGGCTTGTTAAAAAATCAAGGAGGGCTTATCTCTTTCATTCTCCAACAATCTTCCTCGAAAGCTTCTACGTACAATCGACCGCCCGGGCAAGCGAATGGTAACGTCGCAACGATATCCGGAGACCGATCTTATTGGCGGATTAAAGGTGCCCCCCCCCTCCCCCTCCCCCACACCCTGCTTTACGAGTTTCGGATCGTCCGATTTGCCTAGCATCTCGATTTGGCGACGCTTCGATTAATTAACGTCGCGGTCGTTAACGAAGCTCGACGATGCGTGGAAAAAAAGGGATGGCACGCGGATGGATAAGACGGGGGAAGGGCGAGAAGGGCGAGAGAAGGGATCGAAACGGTAGAAAAATAGAGAAAGAGAAGATTCCCTTTGGTTCGACTGGATGCAATCGATATCGCGTAATGCGATCTCGCGGCCTGAGTGCAGGGAAACATACATACATACGTATTATGTTACGGGGGTGGGTGGGGGGGGGCAGGGAGGGATATGTTTCAAGTACGTGTGTTTGTGTGTCAATATACGCGCACGAATAATACACGTCGCAAATTGGATACATTGGGAGAGAGGCGCGGAGATGCGATGCGTTCTATAGATTATGCTTTTGTTTCGCTACTTATAATGCCCTTGTTAGCAAAACAGTATCTGAAAGAACACCTATTATCTCGCCAGAGATAGAGGAAGAGCGTGAAAAACATCTCTCTCTCTCTCTCTCTCTCTCTCTCGATGCTTATGTATAAAAAGATACGAAGGGGAACATGATATACGCATAACAGACGCGCGAAACTAAAGAGCAAGATAATAAGATATTCAAACTGATGATAGAGATGCGGAAAAAAGAGCATACGCAACAAGCAGAGTAACGATATAACTTTAAAATTATATTCAACCTTAGATATTCCTCCTTAGTACCGCCCATAACGACCGTTGTACACTCGCTTGGTTAAACAATGATTCTGATACAGTAACAATAATGTCCGCAACGATATTCCGTTGCAAATATAATTGTAATATATTGTTATCGATTCGCAGATATTCACCCTTCGCGTTCAATTATAAGCGACCCACCCCCGCGAAGTTTATACGTACGTGGGCGGCGTATCCGCATGTGATGCACGAAACGCAAACGAGCGTACACGCGAGACGTTAAATTCAGTGGCGCGGCATTAGCATAAACCGCGGCGAGAGGAAGGAGGGGAAAGCGGTGGTGGCGGGGGAGAGAGGGGGGGGAGGCACAACAATAGCTGGAGATGAGACTACGAGACAGATAGATATGCATAGGGAAAGGGCTGGTGAAATGTCCGCTGGCTGAATCGAAAATCATCTCGTTCATTTTACTCTCTCTCTCTCTCTCTCTCTCTCTCTTTCTCTTTCCTTCTATCGTTACGCCTCCGACATTTCTCTCAATCTATATTCTCTTTCTTTTAGCTCGTTTTTGGTAGTGTCGCCATCATCGCCACCTCTCCAATATATCGCTTACGAGTCTCTTCATTTAGATTATTAGATATCTGAACGCGATTAACTTTTTCGAAATGTCAACTGATTTTTACTTCAAATCTTCTCGTTTCTCGATAATATATATTATATTAATTATAAAGGAAAATTATCTCGAACTTTAAAAGAACATACGAATAGAAATTTTCTTCTATGCTTTTATTTTTTTGCGTTTCTTCCTACCCTTCTTTCTCTCTGCCGATTCGCATTTCACCGTAACTGGTTCAGGACAGTTCAGACACGCTAATTACGCATTTGTCCAGGAATTCGCATATTCGTTACCCTCCGAAACGTGCGAGGGTAGGAGAGAAATTCGCGTGTCCACGTTGTGTATAACGATTCGTTACGAGCCCTCGCGCAATCAACGATTCAATCAACCTCTATTAAGCTAGCAGGACCAAATCAGCAGAATCAAACTGGACCTATCAGATTATTTAGTACCCATTTTGTACTAATTTGTACCAATAATAATAATTTTGTACCTCGTGCCATTTTCAAAAAAACCGTGGCGATGCTACCATCAAATTAAGCTAGCAGGACCAAACTAAAACAAAACAAAAAAATAAAAATAAGACCAGAAATAGAAAGGGCTGAATTTGTACTAATTTGTACCACCCAAATAAACTCAATATATTTAGCCCTTATGCTTAAAACAACCCCCAATTGAATTTAGCCCAATTAAGCTCAAGAGTAAAGTACTCTTTCCAATCAGCAGAATCAATCGCTACTTACACACTGGACGCGGCATAATTTGTACCGCCAAAATGTGAAGTTTCAAATTTTGTACCCCCGCCGTTCCTTCGAAAACTACCCCCGACCCATCTCAGTCTCAAGAGTAAAATACCTATCGCCACGAGCAGAATCAATCGCTACTTGTACACACAACGCGACATAATTCGTACCATCAAAATCTAAAGTTTCAGATTTTGTACCCTGTTTTTTTTTTATTATGTTTTTCAGTAATGAATTTATTCTAAATTTTTTTAATGATTCTACGTATAAAGGTATTGAAATAAACATACGTACTTGCATGTATACGGGTATGCATGAGGATGTGTATGTATGTGTTTGTGAACGAAAAACTACATGAAAAACATAATAAAAAAAAAAACGGGGTACAAAATCTGAAACTTTAGATTTTGATGGTACGAATTATGTCGCGTTGTGTGTACAAGTAGTGATTGATTCTGCTCGTCGCGAAGGGTACTTTACTTTTGAGACAGATAGAAGTCGGGGGTAGTTTTCGAAGGAACGGCGGGGGTACAAAATTTGAGACTTCACATTTTGGCGGTACAAATTATGCCGCGTCCAGTGTGTAAGTAGCGATTGATTCTGCTGATTGGAAAGAGTACTTTACTCTTGAGCTTAATTGGGCTAAATTCAATTGGGGGTTGTTTTAAGCATAAGGGCTAAATATATTGAGTTTATTTGAGTGGTACAAATTAGTACAAATTCAGCCCTTTCTATTTCTGGTCTTATTTTTATTTTTTTGTTTTGTTTTAGTTTGGTCCTGCTAGCTTAATTTGATGGTAGCAGCGCCACGGTTTTTTTGAAAATGGCACAAGGTACAAAATTATTATTATTGGTACAAATTAGTACAAAATGGGTACTAAATAATCTGATAGGTCCAGTTTGATTCTGCTGATTTGGTCCTGCTAGCTTAATAGAGGTATTCAATCACGTCGGATCTTAGCTTTGGCAAAATGATTCCTCGCTTTTATTAACCTGACCAAATCTTTAAAATACTAACAGAGTTCAGACCTTTAAATATTTTATTCGAAATTATAATCATCAAGAATATAATCGATGATCACGAAATTAGCCAAGAAATTTTTATCAAATCATCAAATAATAAAATAGCACTGTGTATTTATGAAAATTAATTAATTAAATATACGATAAAGGCACGTGTTATTTTATTAGACGCCTCGTATACTCAGATCACAAAGAAAGTTATGTAAAAAAAATGTCGCAAACGCGCTTTTAGCATTTTCGCGGAAGTAACATGCTTTCGCGGTACCGGAGCCTTTGAGAGACCAGCCCCGTAAGGTCCGCTCCTAAGCTCTGTTAAGCACATGTCGGTTCGCCGTAGTCGCGACAATTTCCATGCCGGACATATCAAACGACGATCAAACACGACGACAAGCTGCCTGGATGACGGCTGAATTTTGGCAAAATAACGTGCCGAAACGCACGATTGCGAGCAACGAAACAGATATACTGGTCAATCGTGACGTTTCTTCGCAACGCGATCGAAAACGGAATCGTGCTCCCCTGATGTACGATGTGATGCATTCCGTTAAAATTCTGTGGCATCAAACGAGGAATTCGCGATTAATTTCAACGGGGATATATGATAAATCTTTGATGTATCTATATATATGTCAAAATAATTTGACCAAAGTTAATGATTTGATTCTAAGATCGTAATTTAGATAGCATTCTTTCTTCGATCACTATCTTCTTTCCAACGTGAAAATAATGGAACGATAATATCGTAATTTTAGAAACGATATAATTTTATTTCAATTTTCAGCATAAAAACTGGCTGTTCGTATATGATAAAGTAATATAAATTATTATAAAAGAATAAGAGTCTCATTAAATCAATTATAAAAATTTATTATTGACATTAATTTTTGACACTATTATATATTCTCAATTTATTATTTACGTTTATAATTATTAATACGATATGCAATATATTATATCTCAAATCTCTCCCTTTAGTCGGAAGAAATCGTATATTAATCCTTTGGAAAATGAATTCTAATTACTATGCTCTGTCAAGCTCGAATGTAAACAAATAGATTCTTAATATCTGAAGAAAATATCTCTTTCTCTGAAACAATCAGAGAAATGCAAGAAGAAGATAAAGAGAATAGTTGCTTTCCCCTCTATCAACGCCATTCAAGAATTTCTCCGGAAAGTCAAAAGCATCTTCCAGAAAGAAGCGGGTCTTAAAGCGCGCGTGCAACTTGATAAGCTAACGATAAAATTAATTCGCGGAGCGAATCGAATCGCGCATTGCAATCTCGGAGTAAAGCCGGATGTCGGGAGCGCAACTCCGTTAAACGTTAAACGAATGACAGATTTTTCCGCGTAAGAGCGAGCTCGCGTTCCCCGTCTTCGGGTCTCAACAAACGAGATCGCGGATTCCCCGAGTCAAGACCCCCCCCCCTCCCCACCCCTCCCCTCCTCACTCTTTCTACCACGTAACTCGATCAATTGCGTCGCTTGCTTCCTCGCAACCGGCCGCTCTCACCCGATCAAATCGATCGCGACGATCGCCTCGAGGAGTTCGGAAAAGGAGCAAGGAAACGATGCGGTTGAACTCTCGACACACACACACACACACACATCGTCCAACTTCTTCTTTACGAAGAAGCATGTACTTTCACCTTTTTTCCGCAGAGAATATTTTGACATTTCACATACATGAATTATCTTTTTCAAAGAGAAGAAATTATATGAAAGTTGAGAACGAACGGTTTTTATATAAAAGATACGAATTATTCTGAATTTTCAAGATTCGCATTTCTTGGGAAGAGAGGAAAAGAAAAAAAAAAAAAAAAGAGTTATTCATCAGAAGTGGATAAAAAATAGCATTTAGAAAAGAAATAATATTTGAAAGAATCACAATATAAATTCGAAAACTTCAAGTATTATTTTAAAAATACAAATCTCTTTGTGATAATTTTTTTTACGATTATTCCAATTAATAATTTTAAAATTATTATGTAAATACATAAATAGTTCCTATTTATATAAATGACTATTTTTAAAGTCTGCATTTGAACTGTATCATCTATTATTACTGCTCATTAATGTTATTATATTTATAATGTGTATCAATTATATTCTCCGATATATTTATATCGTATAGTCTGATATAACATTTCATATATATGTATAAAAATCCGCTCTCGAATAAATTCTATTAAGCCTTTACTTAGGCTGAATTACCGAGCCCGAGGGAACGCGTTTCGCCACAGGGGAGAGGTCTGCGACCTTCGCATACCCTACGGAGGAACGAAATAAAGAAAAGAGCTGTGGCGAGGTCGATGACGAAATTGGCAGGAAAACTTATCCGGTCGGGCACGTACAACGAATCAGTCATTTCTATGGAACGATGCGGGGGAATGAGAAGAGCGCGGCGGAGCAGGAAAGGGGTGGGAAGGCAAAGGGAGGACAAAAGTGATAGCAGACAACCGAATGGCGCGAGATAGCGATTAGTCCCGAAAGTTCCCGGCAACGAGATTTCTCTCCGACCGACGATGATGAGGAGACGAAGGAAACTTTCCCTTCGGCGCGAGAGAAGGTGTGCGGTTTCTCGGCCCGGTTTTCCCCCTTAACGCGTCCCGCTGGGCCCGCCTAATTCATGCGTAAGTGGATAACTCGAGTTAGCTCGGTGCTTAACGTGAATCATCCGCAACTTTCCCCGACGTTACATTTGCCGGCACTGGCTAAGTTCCACCTAAGATCGATCGTTCCTCCTTATCGCCGTCGTTTCGCGCCTTTAACGAGGATAAAATCGTCGCCGCCGTAAAAGAACATTCGATGCGCTTACGATACCTCGGTAAATGATTTGACGTGACTTTTTGAATAATTGAGATCGCCGATGCTCTCTACGAAAATATTAACTTAATTCTTATTATTTTATTTATTTACTTTTTTAATTCTTATTATTTAACTTATTTATCTTTTCTTATTATTTTCTTATTATTTTAGTAGTTCAAACTCTATATAAAATGTGGCGTAAAAATATGTATTATATTACTTTGAATCATTTTCAATTCACAACGCGCCCTTGAGATCTGAAAAAATTGAAGATAAAATTTGTTTAATACAATTAGTATAGCTACTTACAATTAATATTACTTTGTCTTAAAAAATAAAACTAAATTTAGGAAAGAATATGTCCTTGCGCAAGATTACGTCGGATATGTAACGAACAGCCGTATTGAAGCGAGTCGAAACGAGAGGGACTCCTCCCGGCGTAGTTCTTTCCATCGCGATCCTTATTCTCTTCGGACGGTAAATCCTACATCGTGTCCAAGGCCGACAGGATGGAGAATCCTTTCAATTTCTGGCCGAATGTGCCGATTTCGACGCGCGTTTTATCGTCGGGGTTCGCCATAGAATGAAAATCCGAAGATGAGGGGGCAAGAGAAAGAAAGAAAAGGAAGTGATGATATCGGGCCGGTCTCGTCTTCTTCCGGACGAAGACCATGAGATGTCATCCCCCTCCGAGTTCATAGATTACCCCTTGAAATCTCACAGGACGACATCTACGCGTTTGTCAAAAAAATAATTTCTCCGTGATAGAATTTGTAAACGAACGATTGACAAGCAATTAATACTGGAACATTGAAACAGAAAAAGTCAATTTAAAATTAATTGCGAAAAAAGATTAAATCGCCAAAGGCTTTTCGATATTCGCTATTAAATACTATCGAATTCAAATTCTGCTTTTTAAATTTTCGTTAAAGAGAGCTCTTCGAGCGGCTTCAAGATGAATCGTCAGGAATCTCTTACTGAAAGATATCGAGATATCTCTAATTCCTCTCATGATGATTCTTCAACATATCTCGAAAGGAGCGGCGTTAATTTCAAGACACCCTACGTAACTTACGAATGTCCTTAGACCTCCAACTTTATGTCCCGGGAGTGGCATCTTAGTACCGTAGGGTTAAAGGCCAAATGCACCTTGGATAGAATAGTGGATCACGTCCCTCTCGGTCGTCCCTAAGGATCCCTTTGGCGGCTTCTCGGATGTCGCGAGGACGCCAAAGAGGATCCAGTGCGGAAGGAATCCAGGCGAGGACTCGCCTCTCGAGAGGAGAGAGAGAGAAAAAAAAAAGAGATCTTTCTCCACATCGGTTGATCGGTGTCGATTTTTTCTCTCTCTCGAGTTACGACGTTTATTATCGAGGGACGCCCACTGACGCCCACGTGTCTTACCTCCGTAAGGTTCGATGAAAAGTTCCTTATCCCCGATCCGAGGTGTCGGACGCGAATAAGGCGCGTAATTAATTCGACGCGAAACGAACGTGGGCGAACGGGGATGCATATTAGCCAACCGATGCATTCACTTGTTCGCAGCATAACAGCGAGCGAAATGAAGGCGAATAATGTTTCGAAAGATATAAATATCGATGGTTATCACTCTATCGTTTTCCAACTGTCTACTTGAATGTATCACTCTCGAGACAGATTTCAATAATAAAATTTTTCGACGAATTCTTTATCGAAAAAAATTATTCTCCAGTAGAATATTTTTGTATTTAAAAAAATTCGTAATCAAATTTTCCGAAAATATCCAGCTATTTTTTTCTGTCATTTATCCGCTACAAAAATATTTATGAAAATAATTATCAGAATAAATGGGAGAAAGTATTCAATTCTTCTTCATTGATCTGAGATGTAACTAATTTTA
Source organism: Polyergus mexicanus (assembly GCF_030449975.1). Taxonomy (NCBI): domain Eukaryota; kingdom Metazoa; phylum Arthropoda; class Insecta; order Hymenoptera; family Formicidae; genus Polyergus; species Polyergus mexicanus. The sequence goes on along the minus strand of NW_027223338.1, from coordinate 5,555,844 downwards.
TATTTTTTATATTTCTTTCTTATATATATTTATTCAACGTGTGTTTTCTTCGGTAACCATTGAAAGCGGCTTCTCGAGTGTCAAATGATACAATTCTGTTTCCGGACTTTATAGAATTTTTCATCCAGATCTCGATGTATACTAGAGAAGGAATGAATTCCTTTAATAGGATTCCATTCGAAAATTCGGTTTTCCCTTGATCGTACGTAATGTCTACCAGCACACGGATTAAGGGGAGAATATTGCAGTGCCGCGAACCCCTTTCGTTCTAATGAAGGCCTTTGACGACCGTTCAGGTATCACTGAAGGAAAAAGGGATGGCATCTGTGAATCCCTCCCCTTCAATTCCACGAGAGATCTCTTTCATATTACTCCAAAAACGCGAAATATATATATATATTTTAAGATCCAAAGACACATATAAGTTTTTAAAATATCATTTTAAAGAACACAAAGAGTGTCCTAAAACGATACGATCTTTCATACAAATAATCAAAAATATTTTACTAATATTAATATCAATATTATTTTTAATATATTCCAAGATAATTTTGTCGTATCGTTTCATCAGATGCCGATAGATATATCGTGTGACGCATAAGAAAGGGATAATATTCGACCACCTATTCGAGCAATTCGATTTACATTAACTTCGATGTCATGTAAATCATCCCATTTTACATTCGCAATCGCTGGATCGAAACGTCATTCGCCGCGATTTTAATGATATCCGGTTCCGCGAAAGCTGGGATAATCCCACAGCAGACTCCTACGATGATTCACGCCTTCGCCCGAGGTATGAAACGGCACGAAATATTCCCCTTCGTTTTCCTTCTTTCTACATTAATCGGTTATTTCGTTTGATCTTATCTCTTATATTTATGCATCTTTGATAAATAAACTTCTATAAGAGAGAGTCTCTGATGTTATATTTTTATACGATAAATCTTTCAAGAAGATTTCAAATATTCCTGAGACACTTTTGGATTTTCTATTTAATTATCCTCGCTATTTATCTCTTCGCCGTTATTAATAAATTTCGAAGTCGATTCATCACGAAACGAATCAACTGATATCCTTTTCCGTGAAAACCCTCCGCTTCGCGGAAGAGGGGATCTCGCGGTGGTTTTAACTTTAATCTCCCGCGAGCAACGTTACCGGCTTTAATGTTCGTTTCGCGCAACATGTAATTTTCCAACGCGCGCAGAGAGAAGGATTAGAATTCGCCATCCCGAAGAGGGTGGCACATTTGTCTTCGCCCGCCGAAATCTCGCATCTGAGAGCGCCGGAGACTTGACGCGAGTTTACGGCACGATCGGTTTTATACGGACCACTAACCCACTGCCACGGAATGTCACTGCGTCGCTTTTAGAATCTCGAGATTTCGTACGAGGATGACGGAAGAAGCGGGAGAGTAATGATTCTTCGCTTAAGTGAGTCGATATTTCACAAATATAACGCGCACAATATATTACAAATAAATTTTTTTTTCTCCCGTTAATAAACACGATATTTGGAAAATAATTTCCATCTAAAAAATGGAATAAAGTTTCACCGAATAAAGTATTAAAATATATCGCGAATAAAAAATTCTTACTTTATTCTATTATTAATAAAGCCGATATTTAGAACAAAATTTTATATACTAGGGCTGCCGCTTTAAAAATCAAATTATTAGATTAATTAAAAAAAGAGCAGCTGAACGTACTTTTGTGCTTACGTAAGCATGACAGATCGGGGAACCGCAGTGGTCCGCAGAGAACGTGTGCGAGAGCATTTTATAGCTCACGCTCGTATACTCGTATCGCACGTTTTATGCTAAACACCGCGAGAGAAAAATATACTTTTGCAGCGAGAAGTATTATCGGGGACACCAGCGGGCGATGTATAATTCCGCTTCTCCCTTCGGTCTTACCGTGCGGTGGCGGAAAGGGGTCGAGTACAGCACAGGATGTGCGGTGGAGGATTAGAGAGATGCATTTGTCCTCGCTTTCCGAAACGCATCCGCGAGTGTAGTGCTTACCACTCGTTATCAGACCACGATTGGTTGCAATTCAGAAACCTAGTGAGACATGCCACTTGCTAGTTGCAATTGCAACAAAATGTGTATGATATTTATGGTACATTGCTGTTGACAATAATAGCATTATTTACACAGTTATATCGATTCGCCCCTACATTTCTGTTATATTAATTTTTTAATTTCATAATGATATGTTTGTGGAAAGATGTAATAGTGGCACAATAATTAATACATATCGCATAAAGTGAATTAATATCCGATTTTCGATATTTTGTTGTTTTATTTAAGCTCTTTAATTTTCGATTTAAACTTTTATAATTCAGTTATAAATTACAGATTGTGTACATTAGAAAATAAAAAAATATTTCGGAATAACATGTTATTTTTCATTTTCCGAAACGATTAAATATCACGCAATAAAAAAACTTTTACAATCGCAGATACATCGTGTCGTGTTGTCAATTATATGTATAATGTATATCCATAGTGAGAACGGCGATTCGATAGCGCAATAAAAATCGCACGATCCCATTTAAACGGATGAAATTGTGCAATTACCGGACTTGAGTCTCGTCGGAATTGAATAGCGGCGAGATATAATTAATGATAAGGCCGATGTCAACGTTGACATAATGATGTCATTTAATACAATAATACTCGCGAAAAATATCACGCGCCGGGATACAAATCGATTTACGGGCCGCGATTCATTTATTCACGCCCATAAATATTGCGCGCGAAGGCAAATTGGAAAATATTAAAATCACCTAATTTCGTACGCGTGTAACGTTTTTTTTTTTTTTTTTTTTTTTTTTTTTTTTTTTTTCTCCCAAATGGGAATCTCATTCCGTATTTATTCCTTTCATGCGAGCGAGCGCGTAGCTTCACCGACCCGTGGCGAGATTCAATCTGTCGTGTTGTATTTTGCGGGCGCGGCACACTTTCCGCGTATTTTTTTTCTTTTTTTGAAATTTCCTGCCTCGTCAACTTTGTTTCGCGACGAAATCACGTTTCTGTCCTTCGTAATCATTCAATTTATCTGCACGACAAAAATCTGTGTCAAGAACGGCCATACACATTATATGTATTGAAAACGAAAATATTATTCGTTGAAAAAGAGACGAACGAAAAAGTGTGTGAAATATAAATACTCTGAAATTTAAAAATTAGTTCCCGATCTTGACGAATTAATATACGCATAATATATACGTTAGATTAAAAATAAACAAAAGAATTCTAATATATATATTAAATACGCAAGAAATATTCCATGGTAATTTATAATTGTATTAAGGTCATTATATCCGATTTCTCTCTCTCTCTCTCTCTTTCCTCTACCGACTGTCTAATAATTTACTGAAAATCTCATTAGATCCAGCATCACTATCTCATGCTCGATGCATTTGTACCGCGTAACTTCGCGAAAGATCAACCGATGAAGGGAATGAGAAAAAGGGTGAATCGCTCGCGCTCAGCGAAGCGTGACGTGTCGGGATTCGTTCCGTTTCGAATATCAAAAACAATCCGCCGCCGCTGCCACGCGTCCATATGAGCGGTAAGGATTGACAGGGCGAGGGGAGAGAGAGGCTTTTCCATGCAGCTTCCGCCGCCGGGAGGGATTTTAGGCGAACGGAGGGACAGCAGGACGAGGGGGCGATCGTTCTCTCGGACGGACTTGCGACGGATATTAAAGCGTGTGCGGAACACTGCTCTTTATGTCATTAAATACACCCACGCGTGCGTGCACCCCTCGCTACCACCGACGCATCCACGATTGTCGTCCTGCAAAGGGAGAGAGAGAGAGGGGGAGGGACCACCCTTGCGACTCGATTCAGTATTTGGGGGAAAAGTTATTGCGGCTTGCGATTGATTTCGGGAAATGACGAGGGAAGATTTCGGTTAATCATTAACTAGGTATATAGATGTAATGAATAATAAAAATTCTTAATTTAATTTTTTTTTTAAATTTTTAAGTTTGAGAAGAGAATAAATGTAGATATATTAAATATAATTTTTCGCAATGAGTACATGTCTAATTTGATTTTATAATCGACTTTAACATATATTTAATGGGACTGATTTCATGATAACTGCCATTTGGAGTTATACGCTGTAACAATTCAAGCACATATAATGGATGTAAATTAATTTTTGATTGATTCGACAATCCGTCGGAGGATCCTATTCGTCGCTCTCACTCTTTCTCTCTCTCTCTCTTTCTCTCTCTCTCAATATATATACGAATATTCCGCTCTTATTTATTGACAGCGTGCTATTTGAGTGCATTGAAATATCTCTAAGGGATTAAACGCAGGATATTTTCATTCGGTCAGCCAGTACGGCTTTTAATATTTTATTTGCCGTTTGATGTTAAACATTTAATCGCGGCAGCACAATATTGAAGCGCGCGCGGTTGTAATACCAATAATGGTCCACTTTCGGCGATCAAATTTGGAATGTATACACCGCGAGTTCTATCGTTCTCACGTTTGTTCTTCGCGAGAACGCATTCGAGCGCCGATATATTCCAACACTATCGGAATGTCGATCTGCCGCGAAGAGGTTCTTTTTCTCCCGATTCTGAATAACGCGAAATGATTAAATTGTATCGATTAATATGAGCAATATATGCAGAGAATTAAAAATCACCACGAGATGATATACTAAATTTTCGCTCCGTTGATCTTCTCAGAAATTACATACGACTGGTCCCTCGCGGTGGTTTTATTGCGTCGGAGAGATGGGGTGAGAAAAATGATTGAGTTCAACGTTTCGATGGCGATCGGCGGTTTTCGATTGTTTCCGGCCGAAATTAAGAGGCTTACGGTGACGAACCCTCACCCCTTCCCCTGAAATCGCAGCGATTTTCGGGACAGTTCGAATCTCCGCGATAAATTCCTGCAATAAATCGCGAGACGAAAAAGCCCAAACGATAAATTGTACATCGTAATAAAAGATTTATCGTGCGCATGCGTCATTTTATTCATCATTCTATTATTTTCTTTCTCTCAATCTGTCTACCTATCTCTCTCTATATATTCCTGCCTGCATTTGTATAGCGATAATTTTTCGTTGCCGCTCGTAAAAATATTGCAATGTGTACTCGAGCAACGATCGCGTCGTTTAACACGATAGAAAAATAGCAATATATTTAATAGAACTTTGCTTTTCAGAGGATAGAGAAATATCGATTTGAAATATTGCGTAATCTTTAATAAACGGGTCAGGTACATTTTTCTATTCTATGTTATCGAGTGTTAAAATTTATCTAGTTATTATCGTCAATCTTTTGATTAACATATATTGGTAAACTTACGTTTCTATTACTCGTGATAACTGTGTGATATTTTTGTTTAGTTAAATAAAATAAAAAGTATAAATTGCCATTGCACAGAAAGTGAAACGAAACGTCCATCGCGTGGTATAGATGAAAAATTTCGCCTCTTCGGTTTACTTCACGCGATTGTCGCTTCAGACTCGCACTGTAATGTGGATACACAAAATTCCGCCGTAAAATTTGTTTATTATAAGACACGATAAAGCTTTATGATACCTCCATCAATGCGAAAAACGGGAGAAGCTTATATATCTTCCTCAAGCGAAATAAGAAAAAATAATGATCGTAGAATTCACGGGCGGAGATTTCGTATCGTTTATGTATCTTTTTTTATTACTCGGCGTTGTTAAAGATGTAAAGCAGTTTTCAAAAAAAAATATATACATTAAAAAAGAAGAAGAAGAAGAAGAAGAAGAAGAAGAAGAAGAAGAAGAAGAAGAAGCTTCAGATGAAGAAAGTATAAAAAAAAACAGCGGTTATAAGATACAACTATCTAGACACTGTATCTGTAAAGGGGAAGAAAAGACAGAAGAGAACAGCGGGAGTGTCGTATAAACAAGGGAGCTATCGAACGAGCTTTCCGTTGTCTGTCTCGTCGTTTGAAGGGTGAAAAAGGGTTCTTTCTCGATCATCGGACTGCTTCTTCTCGATTCCTTGCCTCCTTTTTCTCCCGTTAATCCTCTTGAAAAAGGGAGCGCTCGAAATCTCGCGCTAAGAGAAAACGGAAGAAGGATTTCTCTCGTTCTGCCGAATTCAATTCTGGGGATTATCTACAATAAATAAGCCGCTACGTCGACGTGGCTCGAGTATGATCAGTGATCCCGAAGATCGAGAGCGTTACCGGAAGACGAATCAATCTTGAAGGTTTCGCCGCGCATCCCGTCCTGAGAACTCGACGAAGAATACGCGCCACGGGGTGTATCTTTGATTAGTTGCGATTTATTTTCGTCGCATTTTCTTTTAATTTCAGACATAATATAATCATGAAGTCGTAAAAATATCCCTGGAGCTTTCAATTGGTATTCACGCAATACACAATTACTCTTACAAAATCATTTTGAAATATTTCAAAAACATATTTTCCAATTTTTAATATACATGTATACATATATTTATAAAAAGATAAAATAAAAAAAAATGAAAAAAAACGGGAGAAAAGGAAAACAAAAGATTTTTATAATTTGCATGTTATTAAAAAATGCGAATAAATAACATTTTTTTTTTTTAAGTAACAAATTTTTAAAATATTTAATCAATTTCCCGAATCACTAATTTTAATTGCTTGTAGTTGTAATCACGAAGCTTTAACATTTAGATCGCGTTTTATAAAGTATAGTTTTATCGTATTACCGTACAGAGTAAGTCAATTTTACGGATGCAATTTTAATTTTTACGGTAGATTTCCTAACAAGTCGCTCTCTCCCTCTCTCTCTCTCTCTCTCTCTCGTCTTGCCGATTAATAGAGCTTGGCAACTGATACTCTTTTCCATAACTACAAATAGGGAAACATATCTATTCGTCGTGCGACGCGTATTATCATTATCATCATCATCGTTGAAGCGACGAGGATTCGTCAAAAGCACGACCCGTGTCGGCCGTGAAAGCACCGGGTGTAATCTCGTGAACGCGGAACGTCCGTCGACAAGCGCGGGAATCGCGTCGTTCCTGAATAATTTAACGTTCTCCGGCCGCCGTTCTCATAGTAATATCGGCGGTTTGCGCGGAAGAGGAGGAAGGAGGTGATGTGGAAGTTCAAGCAGCGGGATCGGGCGCGCTTGTAGTCGGCGACTACGAGTGCTATATCGCACGGATATATTATATGTTAGGAGGAGTACTCTGCGGATCTCTATCTCTCTCTCCTCTTCTGTCACAGCTTTCTCTTGCCCTTTCTCCTCTCCCTCACTATCCCGCCGCAGTTTTCCCGACTCCTCGCTCTCGCGCGATTACAGTCGTTATCCGAGAGTTTGCGTCGAGAGTTACGCCGCGTTTATCTCCTTTTGAGAGATATACCCGTTATGAAAAACTGTCGTGACATTCTACCGTCCAATTGTCGGACCGTATGCGTCTCGTAAAAAAGTATAAATATATATGCGCGCGTATGTGCGAACTCTTGTTTTCGAGCGCGTAAATACTCTCTCGTGTAAATTTTATTCCATGTTTGGTTTAAGAGATTACATTATCTAGACACTTAACGATGCGTAATAATATAATTCGTGCCCAAAAGAAAAATAGAGATCAGTCGAGTGTGCGTTGTAAAAAAAAAAAAAAAAAAAAAAAAAAAAAAAAAAAAAAAAAAATGCAACAAATAAGTTTCCGACGTTGATTCGTGAGAACACCCCTCTTCTCGAATTTATTTCTATCTCCCCTTCTGGCCCCTCCGCCCTGTATATGTATAAGCAAACTTGCCGAAAGTCACTTGCCGAAATTCGCGCATCCGGAACCGCCTCGAAGTCGACGATCCTCGTTTCCGGCGCGCTCGCCTCGTTTACCGCAGCCCTCCCGAAAATTGGATATTACACTAAGGGGGAGGGTTAGGCGAGAGAGAGAGAGAAAAAGAGGAAGCCGGGGATCCGTGCGTGCCTACTAACTGGAAAATTAAGACGAATAGTTCCCGTTCGTTCTCTCCTTTTATCCTCGCTGTCGCGATATTGTTTCACGCCTCCGTGAAGGCAGCCCTCGGCAGCAGCCAATCAAGGGATATATCTCTCGCGGGATACGTGAATTTGTCAACGAATATCGAATCCCGTCAATGTCCCTCGGCATGACGCGCGGAGATACGAACGCTTCTACCCTCCTTACAAAGGCACGCCACGTGTCGTCCTCTCGCGGGAGACGGGGGTGGTATAAGGGAAATTTAACCCTTTAAATTTCCTTTGAAGTCTCGTCTCGGATGACGTGAGACCCTCCGAGACTTTATTGGGATTACATTGTAATAAACTTAATTTTACATCGTACTCTCGAGAAATTAGAAATGTAATCCGTGCTCAACGTGCCGTTTCTTGTCAAACAAATTTCGCCCTTCAACATTTCTCTTCAATTTCCATCAGATGTGACGTAAACTACATAATCCATGCCACATGTGATATTCCATTTGTCGTAATCGTCTTATAATCCTTTAACGCCAGTTTGTAAGCGCGACAAGCACACAGAGAGAGATATTATTCTATCGCTAAGAAAAATGATTACTCAGTTTTCTTTACTTCTTTCAAGTAACAATTAACTTTAACAAAGAATATTTTCTTAATAACAGTCTTAAAATAGACTTGACGCAAATTATTAGAAAAACTCATTATCACGTACTCAAAAAAAGTAAATATTTTCTTTCGAAGAATATTATAAAATTTTATCGAAGAAAAATCAGGTTAATTTAATGTAAGAAAATTTATTAGATCGAAAAGAAATATTTAGTGTATTTCTTTCAATTATATCATTTAATATTCTTGATTGTATGTCTATTAAATTTATTAGGATTCAGAATAAATTTTGAATAAATTTCATGCTCAACTTATGACACATTTACGGATATATGAACCTTTGAAATACTTGAAATAAGTAATATTTACTTGTATATATGGTATGTATTTCTCTTTATGCAGGCTAGATATCGATAATTTACATTGACGTCGGGTCCTCGGAGGATTAACAATGATAGAGTGTAGCGTCGTTAAAGTTTGCGAAAGTGTTCGTTAGGAGTTAATGATGTCATTAAACGTCGCGAAACATCGCATTAATGACGTTTTACGGGTGCAAAGTCGGATGCAAAAGCGTCAAACTTGGAGCGCGTGCGTAATCAAAGATTCGTGTATTTGAGTTACTCGACGTAATCGGATATGCTGTGCGGATATTCATATTTATATAGAATGATCCACGATAAATCAATATATATTACTGGAAAGTACGAGTTATATACATAATACAATATATGTATATCTCTCAAATTTTTGTTCATTTTTATTAACATCAGACATTTCACGATTCAACGCGCGATACGCGAGTGTTATTAAACTATTTTTTTTTTTCGTAGATCTATTTATATCTATGCGCGCAGTTTACCTTAAATTAATAGAGATTTTTGCGCGAGCGCATTTCTAAACATATGCGCGAATATTATATCTACAATGAGGGATTAGCAAAACAATGCATCATTAATTACGACGGGGTAAATTAAGTTCCGTGGGAGCGAAAGAAGATTCGAAAGTATCTACAGCAACGAAGCGGATGCTTCTTCTCCCACGACCTTCGCCCTCGACCGTATTCCTTTGGCAAAACGACCTTGCACGCAAAGAACCTTGAATGCTAATTAATGACTTTCCGATAATGTACCCTTACAGTCGCCTCGAAGGAGGGGAGGGTGGGGGGAGATGATTTATACAATTCATGGAGGATCGACAACGCGATCGCTCGATCTTCGTCGCAAAGTTCAAAGTGATTTGTTTTCATTGCCGATGGAAACTGCTCCGGCATTGTCAGACATTAGACTCTCCTACGAGACGATGGTCTCAAATTGTAGCCGTCGGCTAAACTGAATGTTTATCTTCCACCCGGTAAACAAACGTAATTGCCAAAGGTAAGGTTGCAAAAAAGTCGTTGTTTTTTACTCGTTAAAATTTCAAGACGCAAACTTATTTAACGAAGGTTTATTATCGTTTTATCAATAAATATTTTATATTTTATAATCTTTTTGTTGTTTTTGGAATTGATTGAATTTTTCATTAAAATACGAGACATATATATATATATATATAACATGGACAAAATATATTATAAAAGCTTTAAAAAAAAAAAGTAGAATGGAGATGAATAATAAAAGTTTATTTTTGATTTTAATTTAATTCAAAGAATACCATAGAATGTATAAAGTAAATTTTTTTTTGAAAAATTGCATAAAAGAGATAAATAACTTTATACAGGCCATCAAATAATATCGATTTCGGGAACAATCGGAACGAGCGAAAGTTTGACGACTAGTATTACGGAAATACGAGAAATTAACCAGTCTATAGACTAGTTTATTTCGTCGCGGTCGTAACGGGACCGCCAACACTTCCGGATTCGATGCCGCGTACTTTTCCAGACGATCCCGTTTGCCGGGTGACGATTAACGGATCTCGGAACGAGAACAGAGGGAGAATATCCCCGAAGAACTGGGGGAAACGTCCCTGGCGGGATGACGTTTGCGGTTTCGCGACACCCTCGTTACCAGCGTCGAGCCTCGCCCTTGATTATTCCGGAAACGCGTAAACATCGACCGGTCGCGCTACCCCCCTCCTCCCGCCGTTCTCAACCCCTTCTCTGCGTGGGAGTGAAACTGTAAACCCTCCCCGTAAACATCCGTTTTCCACGCCGCACCAGTCGAGGTGAAACGTCATACCAACCGGTATCAATATTAACGCCGCGATATTTATTATTAACCCCTTTAGATAAATATATGAAGAGACAATAGCATCGGTGCTGTAAAAGAACACCCATAAGAGGGAGAAGGGAACTATATTATAAAATATTTTTAACAAGAAGAGAGAATATAGTAAACGTATCGTATGATCTTACAATTATATTTATGAGATAAAATAATTACGCAAGATTAATTCTCTAGTACCAGTTACTTTAATACCTGAATACGTTCTTAATGCTCGCGTAATGGCATACATATGAATAATCGAGCTTAATTAACTCGCGTTATAGCTGTAATAAAACATAACCGGGGATGTTTAACTGACCGAGGATAATTTAATTCACTATAGAATTAATTTCGATAACTCGCGCTCTCTCTCTGTCATCGAGCGACGATCGCCGAGCAATGGATGACGTAATAATATTTTGCGGCACGGCTTTAACTTCCGTCATCGCGAACGAGGTCACTGTAAAAAAACTCGAGAGTCAACTTTAATCGCCAATGGAGACGTGCCTCGCGAAAATTGTGTTAGCGCTCCGCGCTTACTTTGTTAGTTTGCAATTAGCTCGAGTTCGACCTCCCCTGCGGAAATCACGCGAATCGTAAACCTGGAAAACGCATATATCTAAATAAATTTATCCGCATCCGTCATTTCTATTTATTCGACTTTTCGAAATTCGAAAGAGCGCTACAGCTAGGAGATAAACAAATTTTATTTCAAATAAAACACATTTTAAAACAAAGTTATTATTTTAAAAAATCACAATATATTGTTGATATTATAATTATCCGATATAAGTAGTCTTATATAAACTGAAATATAATATATATATATATTTTCTGTTATTGTATATACGTATATTCATAATATCAACGTCACATAATTGGCAAAATTGCGTTTCATGTAACAAAGTAAGATCCACGAGAGTCGCTACTTCAGATACAGAAGCGCGCAGAACATATTCAATCTATTTTCCAAGTCCATTAGATGGACAATGTTGCTTATGATTATATCGTCGGAGGAATACCACAAAGAGGAAAAGGTGAAGGTGGAGAAGGAGAGAAGGTCGGTCTCGTTTGTCGCCATTGTGGCGGATCGCGAGAGAGGAGAAGTCGGGTCACGGCTTTACGCGGCTCAGCTTTCCGACGAAGACGACAACGACGACGACACGGACGAGAGCTCGCCGCAAGGTCGTGAAAGTTTTCACGCGCTTGTTTCCACGAAAGCCTGCTGTGTAAACAGGCCGACACTGCGACGATGTCGGGGATCCGCTTCCCAGCGTCTGGTCTCTCGTTGTAGTCCAACTCTCCCTCTCTCCCTTTCTCCCTTTCCTCTCATCTTCGCACTGGAGTCTAATTATAACCAGATGACAGATCCGGCTACGTTTACATCCGGGATGGTTGACGATGACGTGAAAAGTGCGGAGAAACGTCAAAATCTCCGATTTAGATCTTCTCGTTTTATACGGGTGGTTTTTAATACTTTTGGATATTTAAGAGATATCTATTGTATAAAGAATAATTTTTGATATTTTAAAAGTAATATGTGTATATATATGAATACATTTTATCAGATGGATAGAATATATTTATCATAGATCATGTTTATAATAGATTTAATTCACAAATTGGCTTTGGTAATTTTTGAATAAACTTTTTCGATTTTATACACTATATAGTTTTAAATGTTAATTAATTTAAAATAATAATAAAACGCCAAATTTAATTTATATAAAAGTACATTCGATGCGTGAACATTTATCCAATTTTCCTCTCCAACGATCTTTAAAAAAATCTAAATTCTTTACTAACATATCTTTTGTATATATACGAGAAAGTGTCCTTTTCTACTCCCATCTGTATAAAATTCTTGCTCGCGTTTAACGGAAAGCGGATATCGAATGGAGCACTTTGAGCATGATTTTAGAATTGTACGTCGTTACTCTTACATTCCGTTAAAGTTCCAAGCGCGATATCTTTCCTCTCCGTCTTTTTCTCTCTTTCCGGTGAGCGGTAGTTCCCCAAAGCGAGGAAACGCTATCAAAGACGCAAATCAGCTAAAGGATGGGAAAATACGCCAAAGAACCCTCCGTATAATGGTGAATACAGTGTATTCGGAAAGCGGAAAAGTAGTACGACGAGCAGATAGGGAAAATAAATTGTGATCCGGTATATAGAGTATGCTAAGCAAGAGAACAAAGCGCGCATAGGTCATGTCAGTCCGATTCCCATTTGCCGCGTATGGGAAAACGCTATGGCAAAACGAGGGACAAAAGAATCAGCGCAAGATCCTCCGCTCTTGGCGTGTCCGTCTAGAGAGAATAGATCAAAGAATGCATTTGTTTGTCTCGTTATTACGTTATCACCGTTCATATCGACGAAGATCGATATAACAGAATTATTTGCGTAATAAAATTCCGCGCGGTTGTTATTATTATTGAAATTGAATTTGCGTGGGTTTATCGAGCGCCGGTAATCTCGCCTTTCGAATATTATGCGTCATGATTGAAAACATGCGTGAGTGCAAGTCCGAGATATTTTTTTTTTTTTTAATGTATTTTTTATATACGTTATATAGGAGGTCTCAAAATTAACAGATGTTTTTTTAAGAATGGATTCTCGAATTAATTTAGAGACGATTTTTCCTTAGCGAAAATGGTGAGGCGTCAATAATTTCCAAGTTATATAAGCAATGGTAAAAAAAAAGGGGGGGGGGGCAAATTAAACACTTTGTAGAGTTGAAAGATTAACAAAGCCTTCTTCATTTAATTTCAGGTGCAGTTTATTTTAACAGAATTTTAATTCAAAGTTTAATTGAAAAGATGTATGACGGATTTTTTTTTTTTTTTTTTTTTTCCCCTAAAAATGAGATGAACTCTCTTGACACATTTTCGCTAATGAAAAATCCTTTCTAAAAATTGGCCAGAAAATCTGCTGTTAAAAGAATATTCGATGTTTTTTTTTTTTTTTTTTTTTTTTTTTTTTTTTAAGAATATTTTGGTATACATATATTATACAATTCTTTTTAATAATAAGTGAAATACTTTGAATAAATAACAATCCATATCGAAATAATTTTTCTGAAACTATTTCTTTCTTCCAGATTTATTCAGAATATAATTACCCGGCATCGATTTCTTATCCCCGACAATCGAGACGTAACACGTTACACTTTTTCAAACTCTTAGTGGATAAAATTATACCCCCTAAATTAGGAGAACAGCCCCCTCCTTACCCTACTAAAACATACTGACGCGATAGCGCGGATCGATTTTCCATCCGCTTTTTTTTTTTAAAGCAATGCTCATTTTTCAGACCTCCAGAGTTGAATGACATTCCTTCTGCATTTCTTTTCGATCTCCCCTTCTTCCTCCTGCTCTTTTCTACTTTTTTTTTTTCTACGGCGTCCGCGATTCTCTTTTTCGCGACTCTCGAGGCGTCGCGTCGGCGAAAACAAAGCGGATTCCCTCGCGTAATAAAGAGACGTCGCCTGGCGTAAAAAGACTTGACCGTTCGCTTTTTTTGCCCGTCATCTCCTTTGCGATTCAGTCTCACTCTGCTCTTTTCCCTTCCTTTCGATGAAAGGAAAACCTTTTATCAGAATCGGGGAGAGCTTTGACGATTTTATCGTCCGAGATATATAATTATAATTGCAAATAATAAAGTATCATGTAATATTTAAGAGTTTATAGTTCTTATCATTTTATTTCGATACATCCTGTATTTTGATTTTAGTGAACTTAAGGAAGCATCAGAATTAGATTATACACGTGAATTTTAAAATTGACACGAGAGCGATATGTTTGAAATCGCGCGATTCTGTGCAGACGTGCATTTAATAATCGCAAAAATAGTATGTCGCGAAAATTCGCGCGTAACCACTTTTAGCCTCGTCGTCCTTAAATATCCACCTTTCGTCACCGTCAGCCAGGAGGCGACCAGGTGGCCAATGGAAAGGAGTTTTCGCTTTTCGCAATCTCGCGGCGGCTATAATTCAAATCCAAACTTGTCCAATTGCCTGCACTCGTTGCATTATACCGCCGACTTAATCCAAAGTTTCGTCGTTGCCGGGGCTAAAGCGAAATTCAAAACGGCACCGGCGACGTCTGCGTGAAACGGCGACGATCCGGTGTTTCCGCGAGCGAGAAGCGAAATACGTGCGTGAGCGCGGATATTTTCCCGTCGCTTTCTCCGAGGGCGCGCAAAACCAGACAGCGAGAAAATTGCTTCGCGAAATTACCAATCCCATAAGCACGCCAGATGAGTATCCACGCTCGTCGCGACGAGAGCGGCGACGGAGAGGATCGAGATGAGAGGAGCCAACGAGTCGCGGCGGCACGCCGTGCATGCAGATTAATTCGCGCCTCGCGAAAGCACGAGCCAATTGCCCGTGATAAATTGACGCTCGACCTCGTGTGGCTCTCGAGATTAATAAACACTCGCGAGACGCTGCGTAAAGCAGTATAGAAATAATTATTTAAAAAATCCTGTTCCAATTAATAATTTCAATAAATTCGAAGAGACATACGTAATGACACGATTCTTGTATGGGGGCAGGAGAGCGAGAAAGATCGGTGAATATATACATTCTGAGAGTGATAATTCAGACTTCAATTATGCTTAATCATGAAACATGAAACAAAATGCTACTTTGTCCACGTCAAGTTACTTTTGTATCGATTCTCGCGCGCGGACACTCCATCGGATAATTAAAACGTATTTGCAACTGAAATAGTCGAGTTAAATAATACTATTGTATCTACTTTAAAATGTAAAACACTATTCATCGATTGAGAAAAAAGAATTACTCATCTATAAATACAAAGATATATCAAACATTCAAACGAAAATGAAAAATAAATGAAGTCGCGAGATGAGAATTTCGGAATATCGTGTGCACATGACAATCTTGATATAAATTTCACCAGCAATTTGATGATTAGAGTTTAGAAATGGATAGAAATAAAAAAAAAAGAGGTTTTATTTCAGCGAGGTGTTCAAATATCGCGGAAGTGATCGCCAAGAGTTAAATATTTTATTATCGGCCGTAGATTTTGGATCGTGACGAGACGGAAATCGAGAACGCGAACTCGATTGACCCTCCCGGATCAAATTAGCAATAGTCGGATTAATTATAACTCACCTCGCGCGAGATAGATTCGATCTTCCGCAAGCAAGAATCTAAATTCGCTCTCGCGCATATCGCGAATCCCCGAGAGAGGGAAACGAAACCGAAGCGAGTCCGAAGTGAAGAGCAAGAGAGGGTGGGTGGGAGGGAGGCTGTTGGAAAGAGAAGAATATAAGCTTCTTAGAGAGTCGGCAGATATATACAGGGACCTCGAAGCGGTACAATTATATCTCGATTAAGATTCAGGCATGAATTTCGCGCGGCTTCTCGCGTTTCATCTCTCTCTTTTTTTTTTCCAAGAGAAAGAAAGATACGACGAGGAGATTAAAAATCACTCGAGCGGGAGCTGAAACGCAACTTACGTGGAAATTTCATGTCCGAGATTAAATGCGGCTGCTGCTGCTGCTGCTGCTACTGCCGGCTACTACTGTTCTATATGATCTCGAGAACAGTCGCGCGATAAAAGAGTCGAGCGTCCGGCGAATGAGAGAGTCGAGATAATCCGACGGGAATTAAAGTAACTCGACTTTCGTATACGAGCGCGAAACGAGAGCGTGTTCTCCGTGATATGGGATTCCTGGATGGTGCGCAAGACGGGGAAAAAAAAAAAATGTTTCACGAAGGGGGTCGTGCTCTCCCTCTCAGTTTCACGAAATGGGCCAATACTCTTCCCCTTCCTCCCCTTCTTTTTCTCTTCTTCCTTAAGAGAAAGACAATTTCTTCGGTTGTTGCTCCGCTTTTCTTATCGCTATTTCCTTCCGTTTCTCAACTTACACACCTTCTCCCGCATGCGCGCAGTAAAATCGTCCGCGAAATGCGAACTTTTACGCGCCTTACGTAAGCGTGGTCGTAACATCTTTCGAAAAGTAGATATTCGTCGGACGAGAATAACGAGAAGGGCAAAGATATTGCGATTATCTGAGAAAAATACATCGCTGTTCTGAAGAAGGGAAAAAAAAAAAAACTTTTTCTCCGGATAAAATAAGACGCGTTCGACGATCCTATCCTGCCTGATACACATTATTAGCAGCAAAATTGCACTTGCGAAAAATAACAAGCTTTGACAAAAAGACACTCTTCATATGCGCGATTATATAAAATATAAAATTTATAAAATTTATTTATAAGATCCCCTGTCTCTTTTTTTTTTCGTTTCCATGTCATTCCAGTTTCAAGAATCGCAAATGAACAAAATGTTTACCGTATTTCCAACATTTATTGCAACAGCGGAAGCGCAAGAGCCGCGGGGGGGCGAGAATTCAATTAAGGACTTACCCGATACGTTTAACGTCCCGTAAAGCCAGACGCGAGAGAGCGCAAAAACCATCACGGGGAAAGGGAGGGGGGGGGAGAGAGGCTTTCCCTGGAAACCGACGGGGATTTGCGTCGTGTTAAATGTGCATTTGCCACTAGTACGCGCTACACCTCGCCGGTTAATCCATCGACGACGTCAAGTCCATAAAAAAACGCGGTGTCGGGTATAACGTAGAATTCTCTATATGTGAAGGTGAGGTTCTAAAATATTGCTTCCAAAAAATATGATCGAGATTAACAATAATGCAAAGAAACGACTCAGGGGTCTCGTCTTTGCAAGATAGACGCAGTTTCGTAGTTGCGTATCTCCCTCCGAGATACGGTCGTAAATTGAGAAACGCTGCAGCGGAGCAGTTAGTCGAGATTAAACGCAGGCAGATTGGTATTGGGTATTACGCAACCCGTTACTCAATGCGACGACAATGGAAAATGATTAACAATCGGTGGCCGCATCGCGCGGCGTTTCGTATTTATTGCCGTTTCGCGGCACGCGATGAAACGGGGGAAACGGGGTGAAGAGTCTTATTATCCGGTGAACAATTAATTTCGATTCTGGTTGGCTCGATGTCAAAATAATTCGCTGACGCAAGTTACCGGATGCGCGGGCCATGTCTTTATCGGATCGCGATTTAATAGCGCGCGTGCGCGAGTATGGACGAGCGACGAAGCGAACCTTCGACCGCGACTCCTGAATTAATTTTATCTCGACGTATTTCTCGAGGGTGCTCCTTCTATATCGCAGCGAAAGCGATATTAATCATCCGATACGCTAATTGCACGTCCGGCAGTTACGAATAGTCAATGATGTAGTATCTATGCGATACTGCATTTAGGAAACAATATTAACGACGCTAAGCAACGGGGGGACATATATATCTCGATAACGGTGAGCGAAACAATGGCGTTCAAATTCAATTAACCTAATAAATTTACTTGGAATGTCTCAAAAAATGCGTAATTTATTTTTGTAAAGGAAATTAAGACAATCGCGAGTTTAATATTAAATACGAGCCTATAGACAGCCTACAAATACATCGAATCAAATGCAGTCGCTTAGAATTAGACATAAGAAGGAGGCTTTCCAACATTAACTGTTTTCTAGCGATATATTTTTCAAAATTCGAATTTACGACATTTGAAAATCTTGTGTAAAGATTTTAAGGAATTTAGTTTTAAAATTCCTTCAATTCCTACAGATTTCAAGGGTGATTAAAATTCTGCGGGGTCTTTTTCATGCTCTCGGTAAAATAATCGTATGTAATGGGTCTGTGGAAAGATGTAATGAAATCCATCATCTCGTTGGCTATTTTCAGGCTATGGTGTTAACTTTCCGAAATATATATCGTCGCGAGAGGAATGGCAAGATACGTGTCTCCAATTATCCGTAATGATGTAAAATCGCGCTAACAGCGATAACGGGTCGAGCGCGCGGACGCGCGACAAGGTCGGAGCACATGTTCCCTATTAATAGTCGCGCGGCGTTTTTATCGCGTCGTGGGTGCACCACGAGGACCTTGGGGAAGCGAGGATGGCGAGAACGACGAGGAAAGGAGATCCCGTGGCAAATGCACTCTCTTTTTTAACGGCCGCATCCGCTTTCGAGACAATACCCAAACGGCAACTCTCTCTCTCTCTCTCTCTCTCTCGCTTTGACTATTCGCGCTCGGTCGACTTCCCTCTCTATTTACATTGCTCCCGAGAAGCGATTATTCTTATCACCGTTTATACTTGTAACGCCCAGCTGTTCGCGTCGAGCATTAATGCTTTTTATCGCGCACGATTTAACCGTCGATAAGATGTAACGTGTAACGAGTTTCGTCGCTCGAGAATTTTTATTCTTCTCGGGCGAACACCGGATTTCCGCCATCATCGTTTTCTCACTTTATCGAATCAGATGACCTTTGACCGCTCGTAATTGTAGAACTATCGGTGTCTTGATAAAGAAACAAGCCGTTACATTTCTTACATCAGTTTGTCTTTCTGCAATTTGCTATTATTAAAGAGATTATTATATGTCTTGAATACTTTGCTATATTATCTCATTTCTATAAAGAGATATTAAAAAATATTACGATACAGTATATAATAATGCTTTTTGCTCCTTCAATCCTTTCGTAGCGATCGATAATATTTTTAATGCAACGATCGTACGCAGTGACGTTTTAACGACGAAGAATCGAGAGACTCGTTGCGTCACGTGCTAAGTTACCGTACGCGAGAAGAGAAGCCGCGTCAAAGGAAAAGAGTTCCGGCCAGCGGATAGAATCGCGTGACGCGCTTTAATTGAAATTCTTTTCCCATCCGTGCGATGCGCTCCATTCATGTTCCATCGTACCGTATAGATCACGCGAACGCGGGTCAAAGAAGCTGCATGTACCGTACACGGTGTTATCCGTAACGCGGCAAATATTAGAACACAGTCTCTGATTTATGTACGTCTACATATTTGCGGGTACACATACACACACGCGTGCGCGCGCACGCGTATCAATATTATATGTATGAGATTCGCACGATACGCTTTAATATTTTTTTTCGCGCTTGCTTTAATCCACCGGTGTTCGTTCTCGCGTTATTTGAAAGCATCGCATTTGCAACGATAACTGGATATTTCCACTCGCTCTTGTGGCATGTAATCTCTGTCCCAGTGGATGTAGAACGAAATAAGAATTAATCACGCTCGATGCGTGTATGCTCGTCATGCTCTATTTATTTAAAACACGATTTAAAAAAAAAAAAAAAAAAGTGAGAACAGCCGGTTCACGTTGCTACATCGTGGAGATTATTATCGTTACAGTAATATCGTAATTAATTAACGTGTTACTATCACGTACATTCGAATACAAATTATTAATGCCTGTGAAGAACAAACCAGATTTACATCCGCGCTATTGAAAACGTAACAATACCCCAGAATAACATCCAATGGAAACTCAATAAAAGCTCTCTAGCGTGATGAGCAATTGCCGAAGAAATACAGGTTTTTTTTTTTACATATTATACGAGCTACGATCTGATAGTAGGAAGGTTTAAAGGAAGAGAAGGAGGGAAGGTACGCTTTGAGACAAGACGGAAAAATCTCGGCAAATGCCGATTGCTTTTAATTGCTCGAGTGCTCCGTTTATGTATTTTACATTAACTCCAACCACCCTCCCGATGCCCAGAGCGTGTCTTTCTGTCCCTTCCCGTTCCCTCCGTCTCCCGTTTACCATGATACTCTATTATTCAGGGCAGTTCTCGCGCGTACTCGACGGATCGAAAGAGATAACAGCAGGATATCCAATTTATCTCCTCCACGGGGGAAAAGGAGCGCGCTTTGACGAGCTTCTACGATTGTAATTACAATTAAACGCTCGGTACTTGGCGGCGAATTTCTTATAGGACGTGCGCAGGATTTCCGCCCGAGTGCTCCGTTCGATGGCTCCGTCCCGTTGACTTTCTCGCGACGAGAAGGAAGAAAAAATGCGCGCGTATATCAGACAGTTGGAAAAATTTGACGCCTCGATATCGCGATAGCGTTCCTCGGACGTGACTAAAATTCAGTGCGTCGGTAAAAGCTGTCCACGTCAAACGTCATGTAAATTTGGCCCACTATATTCATTCGGTTATTCGCTCAAATAAATATAATAGTCGCATTAACATAATTATTTATGCCAATTTTGTCTCTACATTCACGAATATATTCTGTTAGAATAAATATAATTTAGCGATTTTTTTTTTATTTCGAGTTATATAATATTATACGTGAACAATATATACGTGTATATACTTGGAAATAAAAGAAATAAGAGATCGACAGATCTTGGAGAATCTTCGAGAAGCCACATTTCCAATAATTTTTCTCGCGGCTAAGTATTCGCGGTCGATCCTCTCAAACTTTTCGCCCGCGTTTTTTTTTTTTTTTTTTCGTCGGCGTTTCAATAATCGTGAAACTTGAGCGTATATTTCAAAGCCGCGGGTATTCGCGGAACTTTCGATCGTCGATCTTCGAATTCTGATATTCGCTCATGAATACAGCGCGCAAATATTCTCCGTACGAGCGACGAGCGGGCAAACGACAAAAGAATCTCGAATGCGCGTATCGATCGAACAAAAGATCGATATAAGCCGCGGAAAGAAGGCTGAATTACGGAGTTAGTTACGGACGTATGGTAGAGAGTCGCGTCGTTCGACGAATGCCAACGAGAAAAGGCGATTTGCAGATCAGTTCGGGTTACCGATGACGGTCATTCCAACTATCTAATGCCCCCTCGGACGAAATAAAGTATCGCTCATGCACCGTAAAAAAGGCCGCCCCGTCAAAACAACCTAAATAAAACAAAAGTGGTCTGTTTTCTAGAAATATTACGTACAGAAATGGGCATATTTCAAATACGGACTAGTAATAATTATTTAAATAATTTCGTTTAAATATGAGTTTTTAAATATTTCCTTAAAAAAAATTATACATAATAGATACAGTACTCTGCGTTGATACCACTGCTTTTTAAAATTTGTAATATTTAAAATTATAAATTATAATATAATAACTAAAAAGGAATCAAATATTGCTCTTGTAATATATAGTAATTGAAATATTCTACTTTATAAGGTTCATATATATATATATATATATATATATATATATATATATATATATATATTATATATATATAAAACTGTATACTAAATATTATTTCTATAATTATTTCATACGTTATTCAGTGAGGAAAATAATTAGAGAATATAAAAATATTTTAATGTTTATGTAATGAGAGGTAATTATATTGTATTAATTGATTACTTAGTATCTAACGAGATAAAGTGCATATTTAAACTATTTATTTCTGATCCTGATTAAAATCAAATGAATATATACTTTAAAAATAGGATTTTAATTAATATATAAATTTATTAAATATAATATATAAAATATTAATGTACAAATAAATTATTATTTCCCCTTATATTGCTCTCATTGTATATAAATATGACATTAGAGCACTCTTATTTATATCATGTAAAATGAAGAAAATGTTCCTGCTAAGAAAATATGATTTGAACTGATTAACATTCTTGGCGCGTTTCTCTCAATTTCCAAGAAATCTTAGTCAAATATTATAATAAAGATATGTCTCGCAAACGTAGACTCTCTCGATTGAGATCGGATCGGAAAGTTAAATGAGAGATTTCCAGAGACGAGGGTAATATAATCAGCCCTTATCAGTGCAGCACTCTGCAAATGAGTTGAATAATTGAAGAAAAAGAAATAGTCGAGAATACAGACTTACCGGGATAGCAACGCAGTCTTCGAGTTCGGCGAGGGGCGACTCCGAGCAGAAGGTGCCCTCGGTGAGGAAGGGTGGCCGGGGAGGCGGGTGGCAACCGGAACTCAGGGGGCGGCCCGGGGCACTCCGGGCACTCCGTGCTCTCCAGCGTCTCCAGCTCCTCCATCCTCCACTTCAACGTGCTGAAAAATCGAGAGTATCACCGATTAATCTTATTGACGGAGACACATTAATCGGAAGCGCAAAAAAGGATTGAAAGGACGGGTGAAAACGTATTGTTTCTCGAAAAAGTATCGTCCGACGTAAATTTTCATCAAGCGGTATTTGATATACTTAGGAAAACATATCCACAAGGACATTAACGTGAATTTTAAAATTGAATTTTAAAATAATAATTAACCTTTACTCGCTTGCGCGTGAAATTAATGAAAATGTGCCCGAGAACGGTTCCATTATGGAACCGTAAATTGGCGCGTTTTTATCAGAGGTGTCTGAGAAATGCCCAATAAAGAATCCTACGTCGGAAAGCGCGGCCACATCCGGCACGTGATAAGATAAAACCGTCCTGGACGGACACCCGCGCTCGTTTCAACCCTTTCGCATCGTCTAATCGAGGATATACTTCTCCGTCATTTATAATATGTAAATGTGTAATTTTAGAATTGGCTCTCAAAGTTCAATTCTTCTTCTTTCAACTATACATCTAGAATTCATTTAAAATATTTCGATCTCCATTTGTCAAAGATTCTAATTAATTTAATAAGATTTTCTCCAGCGATATTACCAATTTTCTTTATCTAGAATATATTTCAAGTCTAAATTTGTGCCAAGAAAACTTTTCTCGAGAACTTTCTTCGATCCGAGTTGCTTTTTGCTCGGTAGAGGGTGAAACCGTTCGAGCTTGCGGATTCGGTGGTGAATTCCAGAAGAACAAATATACCGTCGTACCATACAAAAGAATGCAGAAAAGCGGAGAACAAAGACGAGGGAGAAAAATGGCGGTGTGATCGGTATGCTAATGTCCGCGGACTTAATTAAGGTCTCGTAATGAATCGGTCACGGGGTACGGCTGGAGTCGCGCGATTGTGCCGGCTGATTAATTGTCTCGCGCCCCCCTCGCACCCCCGCGCACTACCGTACGCATTACAAAGCAAGGAAGAAAGGGGAGGAAGCGATGCGATACGCTCAGCGCATATTCGTCATCCACGATCGCCGGCCGATCGATACTTTCGGCAATCTTCACTGACAATGATTTCCGTGGACGTAGAACGAATCTAAATTTTGAACAGAGTAGAACCTTCCACATTTCGTATAATTATATTAATGCGTGACATCATTCGCGCTAGAAGAAGATGTAAAGAGGAATATGTGCGAGAAGAGCCAGAAAATAAAGATGTGCAGAAAAGCAAAGAATATACAGAGGAATATAAAAAAGTAAATAGGACGATGAAAGATGAGAAGTAACGTAGCAAAAGATAATGATTTGAAAGAAAAATGAGAGAAAAAAAAAGAGAGAAAAAAAGGAGAGATGAAAAAAATAAGAAATGCGAAGAAATAGAAAAGAGAAGAGGGAGAAAGAGAATTTAAAGAAAAAAAATAATTATAAGAAAATTAAGAAGAAAAGTAAAAAAATAAAAGAGAATGCGAGAGAAAGAGAGAAAAGAAAAGGAGAGGGAAAAAATGACAAGTACCAGTAAACACGGAGAATAAAATAAGGAAAGAAACGAAAAGGGAGACAAAAGAAAGCGGAAGAAAAAACGAGCGGAAAGAAGCGACTCGGTGATGAAGAGCGTATCGAGGCACTATTTTACACATACCGACCTCATTCCACCGAGATAACGGCGGCCAGGAATTACGAACGGGTAGAAGACTAGGGAGAGAAAGAGAAAGAGAGAGAGAAAGAGAGAGAGAACGGAAGAGAAGTCGAGGAGGTTCGCAGAATGAGAGAGCCCGTGGGGTGAAAGACGGACCGAGATGGGGGTGCACGTCTGCGCGCTCAGTTTAATAAATGCAGTCTTCCTTCCGTTCCGTTTCTTGGCTTGACTTAGCTACGGCGACGCGCTTTACGTCGACATAGCGGGCGATGAGGAACTTGCAACCCTCTACTCGCTCGTCGCCGCATCCCTCCTCTTCCTCCCCCTCGTCCCCGTTACTCTCATTCGCATGCAGAACGGAGAGCGAAGAGTGAGCAGCGAGGGCACTGCGCTCATCTCGTTTCCCACTGCGCAAAGTCCAAATCTACAGCTCGCGTGATTTTTATTTAATTCCCATCTCCGATCAGGCGCTGCCGGATTTCCAGCGGCGGAGCAGGATTCGTTTCCCCCCCCCCCTCTCCCTCCCCAGACAGAATCCTGGGAGTAGAAGATATAAATCTATTTCTTTCGCGTACTTTCCAATTGCGAATGCAGATGAGACACGCCCATCGTCTTCACGATCATCGTCTTAAGTTTCATTTTTCTCACGAATCATCATTTCGACAATAAACGATAATGATTGTTTGGAGTTTGATATAAAACGCATAAGTTCAAGACTTTCTTACATAGAGGAGAAAATTTTCAAAACAAGTAATAGAATATAATTCAATATTTACTATAAAAATAAAAATATCTTTTATTATTGTTTCGTGCTATTAAGAGAAAATTCCAAAGTGTCGTCGTTATATCAAGATATACATATGTGAGACTGATAAAGACACGAATGGAAAAAAATTTCCTCATGATTTAAAATACGGTGGAAAAAGTGATCGATAGTACTTTACTATTTTCTAACTATTTTTTTTTAATTTGCCTTAAAATCAATTTTTTACTCCTAGGGGTGATATTCTTAATTTAATTAAGATGAATCATCTAGTGAGTAAAGAATGGCATGCGCGTATGCTCGTAAAGTTAGGCGAATGTGGTTAATCGTACTTCGAAGTGAAGATGAAGTGGAAGATAATACCTGGAACGCGGCATGATGAATTACAAGTAGAAACAGAGTTTCGAATTAAATTGTTCAGTTTTGTATTAATTGCTGCCAGTCTAAACAAAGTTTTAATTTAAATAAAACACAGCAGAAATGAGAGAGAGAGAGAGAGAGAGAGAGAGAGAGAGAGAGAGAGAGAGAGAGGGAGCAAACTATAGAGACATCTGTAAAGTTATATCATTAATTACGCATGCATCGTAGAAATATATTTTAACTCTTTTCACATCTCACGTTATTAATACCGCAACGCGAATAATATTTCGAATATTGCAGATAAATAAAAATTTCTCGACGGAGAAGCTTATAATAATATTTTTCAATTTTATATTAAATATTATTATTTTATCATTTCAATTTTTTATGCACGAGTTCAAAATTAATAAAAGTCCCATCGGCATTTCCGATATTTCTTCGAGGTAAACGTCAACGCATGCGCGCTTAAAATTGCACACACATATTTGGATTCTGTAAAAAAAAAATATATATATATATATATATATATATCGTATCAAAAATAGTTATATTGAAAGAGGGAGCGAGATAAAGAAAAAGAAGAAGAAGAAGAAGAAGAAGAAATAAAATGCGTCGAGTCGAAGAGAATCGATTCAGTCGTCGCGCGAGCCGAGAAGATCCGGCCACCCTCGAGCTTACGAGAGCGGCAAGAAGAAAAGAAGGCGGTAAGAGAGGAGGGGGAGGGGGAAGCAAGAAAACGAGTAAACTAAGGGGGACACCGCAAAGTGGTCGGATGCTTTTTCCGACTGGCCGAGCGAGCGACTGTCGGAGGCTAGATTGGCCGCGGCTCTTTTCGGCGTAACGGAATTGCCGAGGGATTTATCGAATGGCGCTCTCTTACCGATTGGACCTTGGTTCCAAGTCGTCGGACTCCTCGAGAAGCTATCGAGTTAGAAGAAAACGGTCCAGCGAGAGCGGCAGCGCGATTGTGTGATTATTGGTGCATGATTGATTTTATTAGAGAAACAAGAAAGGATTTTATTAGAGAAACAAGGGGGATTTTTACTTTATTCGGAATCACACGGGACTCTCCCTTTGATTTGGGCAAACTGTGCGATTAATAATATCTCGCTAAGTAGATTACATGGCAAATGTACATCACAAATTCCGGTTCAATGTTTTTAAAACAATTAGAATTATATTTTCGAGTAGATTTATAATACAAAAATTTCGAGTTGAAAAATTGTAAACAATTTTATTTTCTCGCGAAACACAAACGTTTATTGCAGCAAAGAGATAAAAGAAAGAGGTTGTATGATATTTCAAGCGATTCCAAGTCGACGAACAAACAAACAAACAAATTCAATCTGGTAATTTCTCTCTCTCTCTCTTGTTGCCTCTCGTCTATCTCGCTGTTGGGAAGAAAGAAAAAAACACGACCCCGGTTGCGCGCTGATAAGGGTTAAATTCCATACGCGGGGAATTAATCCCTTTTCTGTATGCTACCGGATGCGCACGTCCGTGTTGACCGCGCTCTACGTTTTAATTAGGCAAATTTTCGTCCCGCGGCCATTTGTCACGATAAAGCCTCTCCCTCATTCAGTTCGCTCGCGACACTCTTCATCCCGAAAAATCCCCGACTGACCCGGTCACGTACGGTATTTATCATTTCCTCCGGCGCGAATTCTCCGGCTTGGCAGGCGGCATATTTTTTCCGCGCCTTGTGCAAACTCTGCGAGAAGCAACGAGGAGTTATGATCATCGCGCGACACCGCGAGTCATATCAGCTGTTTTCAGTATTCTCGCTCTGGGTTTCGCTTGTTCCTGTGTTTCGGATGACGATTAGATAGTAGATAAAGACGGAAGTTCTTAATTTTAATTATTTTCAACTTTTCATTTCTCGGCAATCGTAAAAAAAAAGTGTAGCGACATAAAAGTGGATGGAATGTCGTAAAAGTTAAATTCAAAAAGGGAGATCAGTAGTATCTTTTCGATTGTGCGTATAATTGTCAAAAATTACGAATGAGAAAATAACTCTCTGTCGGCTGTTTGAAGCGTCGCAAAAGGGAGATTTTCGAGACGTTCCAAACGCGAGGGAATTTCTTCAGTTTCCAGAGGAAGGACCAAAGGAGGCAAATGGCGTTCTCCGGAAAGACTAAGCGATTATTCTCGGTAATCACTTCGAAAGGCAGAGGCAAAGGGATCGGTAAAGAGAGGCGAGTCCTCCCTATACAATCTTATAAAGACGTTCAAATTAGTCTGCGTTAAATGCGGGCGGCGCGACTGGCCTTACGAAGGATAAAATCGGCGGATTTTGCGCGGCGTCCGTGTCGCGGTGTTACGAAGTTTAAATTAAGTCATTTTAATCCCGCGGGAGAAAAACGGGGAGAGGGGAGAGGAGTTGGCGCGGAGAGAAGAGGCGCGGCGAGCATCGAGAGGAAACTTCGTCGGTCCTCTTGTTAAGTTTCGACGTTAAGTAATCAGATTAGCCCCGGAACTAACCTCGAATGCCGCTGAAAACGCCGTCGCGGGGAGAGGAGCCCCGCATTAATCCAGTTGGGCTCCGACGAAATTTCGGTTCCGTAATCGCCACGAAAAAAGCAAAGTCCCGCGATGATATACGAGGGGGAAAGAAGAGAACGGACACTGTCCGTCGCGGACATTCTCGGATAAATGCGAATTCTTGTTCGTGTGAAATTAAGAGAATGTTGTCTCGAATCTCTTTGCTGATTTATAAATATTATGCAAGATTTATCTTGGCGATCATCGAGATTTTTATTCATACGACAAAATAATATTTCCTCTTTATCAAATCCTTCGATAGAGATTCCGACATCATGTCGTGACATCAAACATTTGACATTTTCAAAACCCGTCTTCGTTAAGAGCTTTTTTTTTTTTTTTTTAATAAAGTTTAATAAAAGTGGATTTATTTAGGAAGATCTTCTGGAGAAAAATTGAACGGACGAGTTTGACCTCGCGAATTCGAGGAAAACCGTGTTCGCTCTCGAAGACGAAAACTTGGGCGACGTCACCGTTGATGATTATAATTGCGTTATTGCGCCGTGACGTCCGATCCGACGTCGTCGTCGGCTGCAAATTTTCAAGCGGAGCGCGAGTGTCGGGGGAAATAACCCCGACTTTTCTTCCCGCAGCAATAATTCAGTCGGGCCCGTTCTCGGCTTCCGCGAATTGTATTTCGAGTTAATCGTGTTTCTATCGCAAAGTAAGGGGCTTCTTGAACTTTTAATCTCACAGATTCCCGGGATAACGAAAATACGTCGCTCGTATTATAATTCACTCCTCTTTAACAGAATTTAATTATTAATAAATTAAACAAATTTTCCAGTCAATTTCCCAACTTATCATATATACATAGTATATGTCTCTCTCTCTCTCTCTCTCTCTCTCTCTCTCGATATTATGATAGCTTATGAAGAGCGCATGCTTAAATATAGCATGCATTTTATATACGCCGATCCATTATTTCGAAACTATTTGTGTGACTAACTTTCAGATAATTTTATTATATTAAAAATTACACAATTTAAAAATTTTACATTTCTAAATAAAATATTTTTAATCCTTTATCTAATATTTTATATTCAGTTTTTTTTTTTATATCGGTTACATCTCTTATATTTATAATACATCTCGTATTGTTCGATTCATTAATTCGCCCGCGAAGGCATTAATTTGTACATGAAAGATGCAATGCGGGAAGAGAATTCTGACTACCAGCAGTTCTCCAGATACGAGTTGCGAGTGTCAACAGAGTGCCAACGGGCACCTTGGGAGAAGAGAACTGCCGGCATCGTCGTCGTCGCCTGCCCACCCGCTGCGCTAACGAGGAACTCCTTTAATTGGACGTTAACTCGCTCGACGATGCCGAAGACACACGAAACAAACTTTTATCGGGAGCACGCGGGAATCGAGTGCGTTACCCCGGTCGATTCAACGACGGGCATCATTGAGAACGAGAAAGAGAGAGAGAGGAGAAACATCGAAACGAGAGAGAATCTCGCAGGAACCGGAGTGTTAATCTCGTTCGCCGCCTTCCTGCCGAAATAACGAGTCCGACTGAGCTCGCCGCCGTTAATTGGGCAAATACAGTCATTAGCGGACGCACAAGATAGGGGGAGGAGACGGAGAAGAAGACGAGAATTCTTCAGACCGAAACGACACACACACACACACATACATACATATGAATAATTCCGTTCCGAAAGAGACCGCTCCGTTTTTTTTTTTCGCTGCTCGTTTCTCTACAAATCGTGAATCGCTTCCGGGGCAAAACGGAAATTTATTGATCGTTCCTTTTAAAGTAAAAAAAATTATTTGACGGAATTAGTGAGAATTAAACAAGTTGTGTGCTTTTATCGAGCTTTAAGATTCAAAAATCTTTTCTACGATAGAAAAAGTGTATATCGATAATAATCTTTAATTATTTCAAGAAAGACAATCGATATAACGATGTAAATAATAATTAACGCAGACGTTCAATAATGATTACAGAGATTACGCGAGTGTGATATCGCGTCGGGATCTTTATAATCCAAACGAAACGAATAAAGAACGTTTGTGGCTCTATTTTCCTGCGTGACCCTCGTGACCGTTTCCGGTGTTGCGGTAGCGCAAAACGAGCCAAACGGCTAGTTGTCGCATTATTTCAGCATTAGCTTCGCTCACTCGGCTCGTATCTCCTAGTTAAGTGATACGAGCGCTACTAACTACAGAGAAATAGGAGGGCCGAAAAGAGGGTGGAGGCTGCCTGCCCGTGTACGGCTAATGCACCGCTGTTATTACTGCAGTTTGCAAACAGCAACGGTAATGCAATCAGCGGTGATACGATCACGCGTGTACCATTCCGGTAACTCGGTGAAGCGACATTCCGGAAGGTGAGACGGAGGGGGAATTTTGTAGGGGGAACGTTTCACAAAGATGAATAGTAAGCCACATGCGGTTGCAAACCCTCCTCCATCCTTCCCTAAAATCTACGATAGATAAGAGATCACTCTCCGAATAAACGTGAAACTTTATGCGCCAATGTCCCAAACGTCAAATTTTACCATCCCGAGTTATGGTTTTTCATTCGACGTTTCGAAATTTATTTAAATAACACGCACGATATATATATATGTGTGTGTGCATATATGTTGGAATTCTCTTTTTTCGACGATTTTTTGAATCTTTAGAATAAATTGGTAATAATTACTATATCAACAATAATTATATGCGGAAAATGAGAATTATATATAAATTAAACCGCCATCGTGAAATTAACGTAATGAAGTTATGTTATGTGTCATACGCGAGTTATCATTATTTACGATATTACATAATATCATTATTATTAGTTATCATTATTCATCGACATTATATAATATCATAAATTTGATAAACAGAGTTAATTTACGATAAATGCCGGGCTACGAGTTACAAATTATTAGAATTATAATTGCGTTGCGTCTCTTTTGAAATATTTTGCAAAATTTTCCATTCATTGATATGATTTGTGATAATTAACAATTATTTACACGATTAATAAATTAGTCGTCATATAGATACATTGAATGTATTTAAAATGTTAATAATAATAGAATCGTAATCGTTCTCACTAATTCAATTAATCGTGTTAGTTTTAATACTAACATTTATTAATATAAATTAAACGTAATTTAATTGATTTATATTTAAAGTATATATAATTTACAAAAGAGTTTCCCCATCATCTTGCGCTTAGGAAAATTGTTTTAACACTTTAGTCGGCTTTATTTATTAAACATAATCGCGATGAGAGCAATATGACGGGTATCTCACCAACGGTTTACGCAATGTAACGCAGCTGCGTTACATACGCGTTTCGTTCTATACACATAGTACATCCCGTATAGTAGAGATATAAGTACTACATCCTTAGTAAATACGTTGCGTTCTCTCGCGTATATAAGGTGTTCCGCGACTGTACATTTCAATGAAAGTTTATTTCTTTAAATCATTCTGTTTCCCCCCCCCCCATTCCAAATATCAAGATTAAACGAATAGGTGGAACAACTCGCTAATAAAATATCGAAATAAAAGATTCAAGATTAACCGAAATATTAAACTTTGTCAGGCGTTTATAGGGGATTTTAGGTATGAAAAATATTTCATTTTCTATCGCTTGTCTCTAATTCCAAATTTCCACGTCTGTATATCATTGAAATTAGAATCGCTGCAAGAGATAGACGCAGACGGGAGAGTACACCGGGTAGATGGGACGAAGGAACGTCGGGGATCATGAGAAGATAATTCCGGTGCGGAAAAGACTCAAGGCGACCTCATCTCTATGTTAATCTTCTCCTCTCCGATCCACGAAAGCTCGCGTCCTTCTTACCGCGGCGCGCCTAAGAACGACGTTCTTCCTCCGTCTCCCAAAGACGTCTGTCTCTCTTCCGTCCTTCCTCGCGACTCGTTTTGCAGCCTTAGGAGCTAGCCGGTTAGCCCGACTTCAACCCGATGGACCACACCGACGCGAACGATCCGCGATATTTATTCGCGCGATTGGAAATAGGATACGCGCGCCGAGAGGATGACATTGAACACCATTCGCCATTAGTATCATTCGTAAAGAGATAGGGATGTGAATAAAGGTTATCAACGGATGAATCACCAATCTCCGTCTAATTTATCTATCGTCTGTTATGAATGTAAATTATTTACGTTGTAATATGTAATGTTCAACGTTCATTTTGCGTAGAAATTATTTTATTCGTTTAAAATAAGAAATAATTATCAAGAGAATTATTTTTACCAGAGTAAAATAATAGAAGAAAAAAAGAAAAACTTCAACTAACGACAAATTATTCAAGATAAAAAAGAAACATCAAAGACAAGGATGAGAATATTATGTGTATATCTCTCCTTTAACGCTTTTATTTTTCGATTAAGATTTTCACGAACTATTCAGAGAGAAACTTTACACTTATATTTCTAGCAAATCAACGATGAGAGGAAGATCACGAGAATGCTAGAACGCGGTGAAGGGACGTTAAGTTGGAGAGACATCTTGCCAAAAACAGGCGATAAATATCAATAAACGTTCCGAGAGGAACAAGCGATCTCCCGCGCGTTCGCACACGGTCGAAATTAAAACGGCGCCGATGTCGCGACGCGCGTATTATTTACGACGAGAGGATATCTCCCTCCCGCGCGCGTGCGTTACGCGCGGAAATTACAGCGCGTAGGTGTCCGCCGTTTCTCGATCTGCCCTCGCAGATTTACGGACCGTTAAACGCGACGGATTTACGTGCGCGTCTTTTCGCGACGCTGTTCGCGACCGCGGCTGACTTTATTATCGTCCGTCTCTGCGCCTATACCGATAAATCGCGTTTTAACGGACTGGAGTGACTGAGACGTTTGATAAGGTACGAATCAAATTTCTAAACGATATTCTAGTTTGCGGTCAAGTTTCTCCTCGCAAAAAATTTCAATAAACATCATTGTGAAATTAATAGTCATAATAAATTCCATGATATATTGTATATTTATCTGACAATTGTCAAAGTTTCGTAAAAAAATTGAATATTCATTCCTATACGAATTTTAAGTTTGAGGAACTTTCAGGAGCTCCCGTCAATGGGGCGAGAGGTCAATGATAACGCGGGCGTCGAGGGGAGGAATCGAGAAAAAATTCAGCGCGATATGAGAGATGAAATTATTTACAAGCCCGACCAATATAAGCTATCGGAAAGCTATTAAAAGTTTTCGCCATCTAGAAATAACGTCTACACCCGACCGGGGGGGTTTCCCCCCCACCCGGGAAATAATCCATATCCCCTTCCGCAATTTCCCCTCCTCCCCCGCATCATCACAATTGCGGGAGAGATGCGTGCGTCTGCGGGCCTTCTTCTCTTTTCATTTCCAACACACTTTTCTTCCGACCGCCCGTCACCGTCACTAGGAAGAAGAAGACCATTTCCGGTATACAGAGGTTAAAACGTGCTCGACAGAAACTTTTCCTCGGGAAGATCCTCCGTGTCTTCTTTCTACGCGCGATCGTCTCGACGAACGATTTCTTTTTCCGTGCGTTTGATAATATTAGATAATCGAGGCATGATCGAAAGGAAAATAAAGCATTTCCTTTGGATTTGTCGATCGATAAATATTCGAAAAGTCACCGAGTTAAACATAGAAAATAATCAAGATTCGCGAGATATTGTATTCTAGATTATTAATGGATGTTATCTATATTTTGTTTATTTGATTATATAAAAATATTAGTTACTTCAATATTTTATTTCATCTAAATCTTAAATCTTATATAATAGCTTCTGTGTAAATTTTACTACTCTTTTTTTATACACATTAAGATATTATAGATTACGAATTATGTTTTTGCCTTGAAATCTAGTTTCGGAGCATATTGGAACATTGAACGTTACATAAATCGAAATTTTGAAAATCGGAATCGCGAAACGCCGTTTTTTTTTTTTTTTTTTTTTTTTTTAATGGGAATCGTTTCTCGTTTCACAATCGTTATCGGACCGGCGCATTTTGTTTTCGACAACAGCGTCGTTTGCGATTTTTCTGTCGAAAGCGATTATTAACTCGCTCTCTCGTTTCCCTCCGTCAAATATATACTTTTTCCAGCCGCAATCATTTTTTTTTTTTTTTTCAAAAATTAAAATTCAACACAAAAGCTATATATGTATACATATATACACCCGTCGTAAAAAAAAATTCGCCCGAAAAATGACGTGGATAAAGGTTTAATGTTCGCAATTATTTACGTCGCTAATAAAACGTGTTGGTTTTTGTTGAAACGGATAACGTCGCGCAGCGTGGTCAAATGGCCGACCATTCAGATTCAAATCTCGATAGGTCGCAACCATTGATAGGTATCACCGATTCATATTCCATCCGGTCCAGACGGGCATCTGGACAACGTGGCGCGACATCGAGAGAGGATTATTATTCGTACGATAAACAATCGAAAGCCCTAGGAAATAAAAGTATAAATTTTCAGGGGGGGGGGGACGAAAAAAGAAATTTTTGAGAAAATTTTATCATTCAAATAAATACATATATCTTGCGTTAAAATAATTTCACATAAATTCTAATAAAATTTAATCAATTGGCTTTTAATCGCGATGTGCCTGATAATTTTCGGGCTACTTTAGATCACAAATGCATTTTAACAGATTGATTGGATTTCATTCCTCTAGTAAGACTGGAGAAAAAAATATATCGTCGCGTGTGACCAGAATTTTTTCATAATCTGAAACGAATTTCGCGCGTAGAGAATCAAGGTCAAGATATTTTGGCAATCTTGTCGGATAATCCCTTGAGAGAACGTCGATACTCCCATCTCGAACCCCGCAATTACCGGTGGTAGAGAGCTCAAAGGGCGAATAAGGGTGGCGAAAGTGGTCGAAGGTCTCACGAAAGTGCAGAAACAAAGTTGGCGAACCCTCGTCGTTATCGAAATACGAGGAGGGATATCTCAATCTATGTTATATGTTTCCAGCAGACTATTTTTGTTCACGCGATATATTAATTTCCGCTCGCATTTTAAACAAACACTTTATTATAAGAAGAGAAAAAGCTCAAAGAGCATTGCAATCTGCCTGCATTAATCAGTTATTATATTTAAAAGAATTATAATTATACATAAAAATTTCAATTAATATATATTAAATTATATTTTCCTTCCGTTTTATTTTCGCCAAGAGTCTATCAAGCGGTAATTAAACATATAT
Source organism: Polyergus mexicanus (assembly GCF_030449975.1). NCBI lineage: Eukaryota > Metazoa > Arthropoda > Insecta > Hymenoptera > Formicidae > Polyergus > Polyergus mexicanus. The sequence goes on along the minus strand of NW_027223338.1, from coordinate 5,520,727 downwards.
GACGATACTGTTGTAGCTAGTAATAACGATCACCAGAAGATCATCCGAGTCACCCTCCCGTCAAGATGTCGATCGAATTGCCTAAAACCGCCATCTTCGTCGGCTAGAAGTTACAAACTCCTCTCGGGGATCGTTCAATTCGAGCTGCGCGTCGAAAGGGAAGGTAACGGGATACCTAAAACTCGGCCGTCACCCTCAAGACGCTGTTAAACCACCCTCGTAAGTTTCTTCCCTGCACCATCTCTTCTTCTTCTTCTTCTTCTTCTTCTTAGTTTTACCCCCGCAAGTCCACGAGGAAAGCTTTCGCACGCACGTGTCTCGGGTTTCTCACCGGTACTTTATTAAGCCCGGACACCCCGCCCTTTAATGGAAACGATTTCGGCAAGCTTGCATGCTACGTTAGGAGGGCGGGCTAAGGGACACCTTCAAGGAATGCTTCAGCAACCTGTGATTTCTTAGATACATAAATAATGAGGCTATCCGAGCCTTTCATCTCAAGTTTCGGAAAAAGTTATACATCTGAAAAAGGTACATTTAAATAGAAGAGCTCCTCGAGGTGAACAACAATATATCTTTCAAGAGAGAAACTTTAAATTGCTTTTTAATGGATAAGAATCTTTCTTCTTTGTCTATCTTTTGTCTATCTCCAAGACTTAGATATTTTAAAGGAATTATGAAATATATTAAATATTTTCTACGTTTAAAAAATTAAGACATTTATGAGAATTATCCTCATAAGAACATCAATTTTTCAAAAATACAGAGAATAAATTAACAACAGATTTTTTAAAAAAGGGAGAAATTAAACTAAGATAAAAAATATAAAAAAAGTATAATAATAAATGTATAAAGAGAGAAAAAAGAGAGATTAATTTTTGCGAATTTACACCGCTTTCACAATTTTCGCCACTTAAAAAATGTGTATATATATATATATATCTCAACGCTTTGCACGCGTATAAAATTAATTCTCATTCATTTTCCTACCTTTATAGAGATATTTTAAAGCGCATAGAGATATTTCAGAAACAATAATAAATTACCAATAATTTTATCGTTGAGTCCATAGCATTTTCGACACTTAAAAAAAAAAAAAAAAAAAAATGTCAATCTGTCGAGGTGTCGATGATGCGTCCGCGAAAACGATGGTGAAACGTTAGACGAGCGACGAGAGACGAAAGTTTTATCACATCGCATTAACGCGCGGTCTCATATTCCGGAACTTCCGGCTACCCGAAACTCGCGTCTCGCTGTCGTAGGAACCGTTCGTTATTCGCTGACTTTCGCCGCTCGTAAAAGTATCCTCTCTCGTGGTCGGGAGGGATACGGGAGAGAAAGAGAAGGACGGACGAGACGGTCGGCAGTCGGAGGACCAGGGACACTAATCGCGATGGGCTTAACGAGCGATAAAGCCCGGACTGATGTGTCCATCGGGTAAACGTTACTTGGTTCGCCGTCCGCCGTAAACTCGGTTTAAGTGGAGTCGTGTCGCGACGAGGAAGTTTGCAACGTTTCACAGAGACGAACTGATGCGAAATTATTCGTGTGACATGACCATTCCTATATTAAAAGTTATTCAATCCGGTTCTCTTTTCGCACAAAATCAGCAGGAGTTTTATTTAATGCGATATGTCGAAAGAGCCTGACATAGAAAAATTATTGAAATTTATTATTATCTTAATATCATTGATATTATTATTATTATCTTAATGTGCTGATTAATTTTATTATTTGATTCGTTTTTATTATTTTCTTATCAATATTAATACTTAATTAAATAAATAGGTAGGTAGTTTACTTTAAGCAGTAATCTTGATGATTTAAAGCTGCATCGTAGATTCAAAATATTGTATCATATAAAAAGATAGTAAATAGTAAAAAATAATTTTAATATTTTTTTTCTACTAGTGTTACATGTATGTTGGACGATTTTGCACAGCTAAATCATTCTTAATACAGCTCTGTCGGACAGTAGTATATAAATGCAGAAATGATCAGCATGAAATTCGTAATGAATTACGCGATATAGCGAATATACGGGAAATTTCAGCAAGTCGTTCGTCTACGCGAACATTAATCCGAACAAACGTAAGGAAAACCTTAGCGTGATGTATCACATACGTACTTCGAAAAATGAATCCGCAACACGAATACATTAGTTGATTAAATTAAAATCAAGTTCTTCGTGTATTTTGATCACACAGTGATTTAAAAAAAAAAAAAAATATATATATATATATATATATATATATATATATATTTACGTTAAATATACAAACAACGTATTTTGTTCTTGAAAATATCAATATAAATCAATAAAATAATCGGTTTTAAGCGATGCTTATTTTCTATTTTCCAGAGGGAGCATCTCTCTGCAATTTGTGCGCGTCTATGCAGCTTCGTGCATCGGTTTGTGCCTCCACCTCGTGTCGAGTCGCTGCACTTTCGTTTTGTCTGGTTGTCAGAGCCACGAGGAACAGTAACTGGCACATTCGTTCAATGTTTCTATCGGTTGTTGCGTGTTTGTTTCCATCAACATAATATTTTGCATAGAAATACATGTTTTTTAAAACGCCCGCGAAATATTAGCCCGTTGCATGTAAATGGTTTTCCGCTCCAGAAATGAAAAATAAAAAAAAAAAGGATTTTTTTATGTAGCTTTGATTTTTTTTTTCATTCCAGTATTTTCAAAGTTACGACCGCAAACCAGAATGGACCCATTGTGTACAATTTCGCTCTACATAAAATTATAAATATCAGAAAATTTTTCGATTCGCCGCTCAATTTTTTGGCGATACTGTTTTATACGGTTATTTGTGGGAAAAATGGAAGCATGGATATATGAAAAATTTTTATACAGAATTTAATCACATGCATCTATATTCTGTTATTTCTTGTTTATGTCGCTGGTATTTTTAAAATGTTGAAATACACAGGAATTCGTTAACTAGAATCAGAGTTCTACAGTTGAGAACTAGAACTATTCCCATCATTCTGTGGTTTATGTTAGATCGACAATGTTACGTCTGCTGAGATATTGCAGATTTTTCCTTCTAATATAGTATAAAGTTGATCGTTTAACTTTCCTATTATATAGAATTAATATTTAGTCATTATTAGTTATTATTAATATAAGAATGTGCGTTAATTTAAATTTCAAATATTATTTTTCAGGATGTAATTACAATTTAGAACGTTTCAAAGATTTTTCTGTACGTAAAAAAAAAAAAAAAAAAATTTCGACATTACGTATCGACATTTATATAGTAATTGCAAAATGCATAGGAAAGAAAAATGTGATAGACGACGGAATATTCCATTTGGCAAAATTCGTTTAGTGTCTTTTAATCCTTATAAGTCGTAGCTTCAGGTATCTCAAAATGCTTAAAAAAAAAAAACTTGACATCTGCAGAAAATGATCATGTGCAACAAAAGCTGAAAAATAAATTCAACTTTTTTTTTATGCATTAAGAGCTTCGTGATTCTTTAAGGGTTAATTTCTTTCAAGGGCTGCATCTCGACGTACTTTCCCCCTTCTACGAGATCGAGGATTTTCTTACGAGATAACGATTGAGCGCGACACGACGTTGTTTTCAATCTCTCTCGTTGACCGTCACGAGCCCGTCAGGACGATTCCGGGGTCGTTGGCTAAATCGCTTTTGGCACGAGCGCGCCCGGTATAGAGAAAATAATAATTTTCTACACGAGAACATTTGCGCGCTGCAAGTTCTGCGAGGACACCGGCTCGATATCACGTACGCGTCGGTTTGGAAGAAAGATTCCCGGAATAAAGTAAGCGTCGGACGTCGCGCGAGCGAACGAGAGGCCGCGGGTCTCGCTCGCATTTTCGCTTACGGGCATCCCATTCCCCTTCCTCTCTTCCCTTCCCCCCCCCTCCACCCATCCCACCGCACTTTCCTCTCACCCATAACTGTCCCTAATAACTGTCAGCCGCAGTCGCACTTATAAAACCCCCCGGATCCGGGATTCCTCCAGGCGCGACGAGATTAATCTCGCGCTCAACCCCCGTCCGGTCGAGAGTACGTAACTTGTCGTAACTCTCTTTAAATCCAAGAATAGCGTTTATACGGTGAAGAAAAGACGCGGGTTTCCTTCCTGTCCCTTTCGGAGAAGAAATCCGATGAGATGTAAGCTCGTTATAGCTTGCCGTCGCGTTTTAAGCTCGTATACGTGCTAAAAAACGCGATCTGACTTTTCGAAGAAGATAAAACTATAATCGAAATTACGGTTTACCGATACAACATTCTGTTATTTAGATGCGTGGAATCGAGTGTTCTTTACGATTGACGCAGAGTTTTTTTTACGAAACTAACTTTCGACGAATTTTTATCGCTACGATTCACTATTTTCTTTCTCTATTTACTTTTCTCTTTTTAGTTTACTCGCCGGATTGCGCTGGCTTTCTCTACGCTCTCTTTTCCTTTTCCTCTTCGTATTATTGGCAACGGTATTTAATTCGCGGATGTTCAGCTATCGCGTTACCGTATATCGCGAAAAAATATCGGCATCGCCGATTCGAAACAATCCGCCACGACGACGACGACGACGACGACGACGACGATGACGACGACGACGACGACGATGACGACGACGATCACGGAATCCCGCGTCGTCGAATCGTGTGTCGTTCGGAGTAAAAATAGAAGCCATCCGCGAAGGGTAAAGGAAACAAAGACTTTACGGACCGTTATACGCCGTTCGTAGAAAGCGATAAGAGAACCCAGTGTCACAGTCGACATCAAGTTGCAATTATGCAATCTCGTTCAATTTTTCGACAAACTAAATCATTGGAAAAGGATTAGAAAATTTCCGATCAATTATATATACTATAAGTTTTAATCTAATATATTTGAGTTATTGGTTAATATTATGTATTCCAAAATGAGAAAAGTGTGTACAAGAATTGTTACTTTTTTAATTTGGTGCATCTGAATAAAGTAATCTCGCTTCGACGATGTAATATTTGCTCATTCCGCAGACTCTACTGTGACATGTTGCGGCTGATGGAGAGGAGACTTGTCACCAGAGTATACTCCGAGAAAATAACAAGGGGACTCCCCGTATTTGATTCGGTCCAACTTGTAACATCCGTAGAGATTTTCGCGGATTTCGAAGCGCGCGCAACGTATATAATACTTGTTCTGGGAAACTTGTGTCGAGACTTTCGAGAAATTCTTATCGCCGGGATGCGCTCGAGCAAATAACAAGGAGGCGCCATTTGACACGATCGAAAATGTAATGCGTGTAGCAATCTTTTCGCCGTTTCCGAACGCGCGTGAATAAAATATATCTCGCTGACAAGTTTTTGGGCAGATTAAAATTTCTGCATCGTTGCGATGGACAAAAATAATAAATTAACGACGATTTCATAAATATTTAATGCAACAGGATGCGTAGTATAAATTTAGAAAAGGATTAAATAAATGCAAAAACAAAAAAGAACAAACAATAATGAACGATAGACGAACAAAATAAGAGGCGAGTAACAAAATAAATTGCAACTCCTTGAAATCGATAGAAGATATAATATATAAACGTGCGAGTTTTGAAAAATAACATTTTATGATAGAATAGCGATAAGTTACACCTTGAGAAGAATTGCTCGTTATATCCCGAGATACTCAGAAGAACAAGAACTGATTGCAATTCAAGCGAAGCGAGAAGAAGCGTAACGTACGTTTGACATTTCTTCCATTTCGAAAACGCTACGGTGAGACATTTGAACGAGGAAAGATTCTCATCGCCTCGGAATGCACTCGGAAAAAATAACAAGTATAGCCGCTATCGGAATCGATCGGAGATAAGAGAGCTCGACGAGAAAAATTTCTATCGTCGAGAACACGTGCGTTTTTTCGCGGGATTAAAAGAAGCGAAAAATGCGCGAGTTAGACGTCGACGTGAGGGCGGCGCATGATGTAACGCGGCAGAGAGTTCGCGGAAATGATTATATTTCTCAAACGAATCGTATATCCGAGCGAGATTTCACGACTGTATTGGATTTTACGGAGGATGAGGGCGACGCGCGCGCTCTGATTCTCCGAATTTCGTTCGAGCGTCAAGATGCCTGCCGCGGGAGTCGATGAAAAGTGCAAGAATGTCCCGGCCACGATGCGTTAAAACCTCGGTACGAGCGGCAGTAAAATTTTATCGCCGACACACCGACTTCTCTCTCTCTCTCTCTCTCTCCCTCGAGAAAACACGTCTTCGCGAGCGCACGCTGGAAGGATCGCTCGTGATTTTTATCGAAGCCGCGACGTGAAACGAACCGGAAACGCGAGCGTCTACAAATTATTTCGTAAACATTTATTCTTAATTATACGTCGCATTAACGCTCCCAATTGAATTATTTTTCAAACGACAATGCTTGAGATGCGAAAGATACGATTTGTACACATCATTTTTAATATTGATAAAAAAATTAGGAACTGCACTAAAATTTAATATTGTCAATTCTCTCTTTCGATTATTAAATAAATAATTTCACATTTCTTCCCCCGCGCGGGATGTCGCAAATCCTCGATCGATAATGCGATAATCCGCGCGGAACGGGTCGGTCATCCGCGCGCGGAGAGGTCTCTCTCTCTCTCTCTCTCTCTCTCTCTCTCTCGCGATGAAAATCGTCGTCCGTCGAGAGATGCTTTTAGGAACGGATTCGAGGTAATCCTCTTTGCACCGGGTTGCGCGCGAAAAAGGAGGACAGCGACGATGGTAGGTGGATCAGTTACGAAAAAGCGGAGCGCGATCTTCACGCTCCGAAACTCGCCACGTGACGCGCGAGTAATTCGCACGCTCGCGATATAGAATATTTTCATTTCTTTTTTTCCTCCCCCTTTCTCGCAAACGAGGCTTTTTTTTTTTTCCCCCACAAAACCGCGAATATCCCGAATAAGAATGAACGTTCGTTTCGAAGGAACAACTTAAAAACGGCAGCTTTTTGCGTCCGAAAGTTTCTATTTTTATTCCATTTTATTTTTATAGATTATTTGTAGATTATTTATGAGATATTAACTTCTATTTTTTTTTGTATTCCATTTCTATTTTTCCATTTTATTTGTACAGATTTTTATTCTATTTAAATAGATTGGTAAAAAAAAAAAAAAAAAAAAGACATTTGGATTGCGATTATTACAATTTAGATGCCATGACGTAATATATCTATTAAGAGAGTAGGTACGTAATCATCTTTCTTGTGTATCGAATCTAAAATTAATCTCTAGGTTTCTCGTATCACGCGTTATCGCGATCTCAAGTTTACAACTTCAAGTTTCTTTTCCCACAGTAGCGATTCGCAACCGGCAAACAGACATGTCATTCTCTGCCCATTTCCCGTTTCTCGAATATAAACTTTGTATTAATTCCATTTCTCCCTTCATATACGGTTTCGTCGACGAGAAATGCGAGCTAATCATCCTTGACGATTATTTCACCCGATACATATATACACAGTCGTTGCCTTTCTTACAGTTTCCAAAATAAGTTAATGACAACGACGACGAGGGCGAGTACACGAAGAATGTGACGAAAAAAAAGCTGCTCTCGCTTACCTTAAAAATCCGGCTGCGACTGCGGTGAGACACGATGTCGTCGATTCGCTACGAGAGCATTTCCCCGCCGCGGATGATTTTCCGTCCGCGCACGTTTCCGCCCGCGGCGTGACAGAGCTGCACCACCTCCGTCAACAATTCACCCCGCGCTAACGACGCCAATTCTCGGCGAAAAAATATCGCCGCGCGACGCTTTAACACGGTCGTCACCGATCTCGAAAAATGAGCTCCCGATGGTAAAGATGGTAGAGCGAGCCGAGGAAAGCCACAAAGTTCCGTGAAAGGACTAATCCCACCCCGTGATCGCCGTTATCGCCGCGAGACGCTTGTCGAGTCGGCACAAAGAGCCGTCTGGCCGTCTCCTCCCTTCGCCGTGTCGTCGCTAGGGGCAGCCTCTCGTCAACCCCGTTGCTCGAGGTAAGTAAATTGCGCCGGCAGACGTCGACGAGCACGCGCGAAGCGCTCTTTCGTTTACTTTCCCCGTTTCTCTCGGAAAAAAAAAAAAAAAGAAGAACGGGAGGAAATGACACACGACAGGAGACACACCGAACACTCGAACGCACTCGAGACGCACACTCTTGACGCGCGCCTCGTCGATGAATGCGCGACGCGGTTTTTCTTCTATGTCGCAAAAAGAACAGCAGGCGCGGAACTACTCGCGCTTGTTCTTACTCGAATGAATTTTTTGCGACGTGACGTCGCGATTCGTACGGCGAATATGAAGATGTAGTAAATCCAGGATTTCGCTCCCGTAAACCTCGATCGTTTCTTCGCGTCGGAAAATTGGCACAATTCGTCGAATTGGCGGGGAGGGGGGCAGGAGGGAGAACGTGCGCTACGTCTCTTCCTTTGGCTGTTGCTCGGCGAAAGAACCGGAAAATCCGAAAGGGAGGCGACGATGGATTGAATTTTCACCTTTGAGATATATCGACGATGCCCGAGAATTCCAAGCGAGTATCGTCGGGAAAATCCGTCGGGTTCACTCGCCACCAACGACGAATCCTCAGTCGCGCTCTTTTCTCAACCGGCGACGCTATTTCTCGCGTCTACTCGCCGCACTATTTCCTGCGGAAAAATTCGTCGGGAATCGCTCCTCGAAGCGACGCGCACACGCGCACATACACATACACGTATACACCAGACTCAATTTTCATCTTCACCTCTGCATCGGCAGCGTGTTAAAATCTCCGCCGCTCTACGTTCACACGTCGCCGCACGATATTTCCCTCAATTCAACGAGAGATAACGTAAGTCGTCGAGAGAGAGAAAGAGAGAGAGAGAGAGAGAGGGGGGGGAGAGGGAATTCACTCACTGTTACAAACTCGAGAGGGACTTTGATCTATACGTCTGTTTATCTCACTGTTATTCCGATATCACACTCAGACTCGTCGATGTAGAAAATCCAAAATCGCGGACGTGAGATTCCGAAACTGCAAACCTCGAATTTTCAAGTCGATCGGTGCTTCTCTCTCCCTATCTTTCCTGTCATCGGAGCGACCCTCACTTCCCGGCCGCGCGCGGCACACTGTTGCTCTCCGCCCGATCGTCCGCAGCCTCGAGCCCTCGAGCCTCGTCCATCCCCACCATAACTCAGCCTCCCCTCTCCATTCTCCCACTCCGCGGCGCTCCCTACTACGCACCATTGCGTTGGCAATTCCCCCTCTACGCGCCGCGCGCTAAAGTCGACGGGGCTCTTCTTTCTTCGGGATGCGTGTGGCAGAGGCAGACTTCTTTCAGAAGGGTGCTGGCACAAGACCAGGGGCAGAGGGGAAGGAGGTGGAAAGAACGCAGGCGTTTCGTCCTCTCGATGCGCGTCGTGCACGAGCGTTCGGGATGGCTCGAATTTGTAACGTCACACCGATCTTTTCTCGGATCTTGAGACGACCCACTGTTATACCGATGACTTTTTCATTTGAGTTTTCTTTATATGGGTATTGTTTGCTTGTTTGTTTGTTTGTTTGTTTTTGGTGTAATCGTCGGGGGAATTTTTAGAGTCTAATCGAATTTATATATAATATGTACAAACCTCTATGCAAACCTATGATTATTTTTAATTATCAAAATTACTCTTTGGAAAAGGATTATACTTAAAGTTCGATGTAATTATTGTGTATTTAAATTCTAGATACTCTCTCGTTAATTTCGCGCTACATTTCTCTAAACTTATGCATTTGTTCTTTGATATAATTAATTCGTTAAATTAAAAATTTTTTTTAATAATATAGACTTTTAATAATATCTCTGAACTCTGCAAAAATTTAAAATTAACATTATGCGAAAATGCTTACTTTTTACGTATAGCTTTAAAACGATATATTATTCTATACTGAGCTGAACTTTCTGCGAGTGTCACGTTTCACGGTCGGATCCAGTTTGGCGGATCCTTCAAGCCCGGCTATTATTCGAAGGACCAGCATACCCGTTTGCAAAGTGGTGCCCTCTTGACTGTGACAAGACTCTATTGTGCACAAAAGGATGTTTCGCGTAGACACATGAATAATAACGTCCTCAGAGCTCGTTTTCCACGTGCATGCATTTGTCGAAAGCCATATATGTCACTCATATTGGCTTGTTAAGCCTAACGTTAAAGAAACAGTCGAAATCCTTTTTATATTATATTAAAAAATCTAAAAGGATATATTACAATAATAATGATAATCCCTCGAGAGTTGTGATATCATCGGTACGATTTTGTGAATTACAATAATTATAAAAAGAAATTGTAAGAAATATCCGATCCTCTATTCCGCGAAAGAAACGAAAAGTATCGTCTAAAGAGAGTATAGGTTTGTCACTAAACATCTGGAAATCTCAATTTTACACACGCTCTCGCCGAGTTCGAAGATGCGTTGTAAATTGTCCATCCGCGTGCTGTTTTTTTCTTCGTCGCGTGTTTTTTTCGACGAGGCGAGTTTACATCTCGCTTTTGCTTTTGCCAGCGGTAATTTCGCGTCGACGAGCTCGCACAATGGAAGCGGAGCCGCCGGTAAGAACGACGGAGTGTTCCGTCGCGAGATTCTGTAAATAAGAGACGAGCGAGAGAGAGAGAGAGAGAGCGGGTATTTCACGACGACGAGGTTCGCGTCACCGAGACGACGTTTTACGTTATACGCGAGTATCAGACGAATGCGGTTCAAACAAGGCAAGTCACGTCAGTGCGGAGAACGCATCGATCCCGCGAGGGATATCTCTCCGGCAAGAGTCGATTGTCGAAGGGCAACGATTCCCACGGGCGGTCTAATCGACCGCGCGCGTTTGACGTCTCCGCGCCCTCCTCCCCCCACTCAATCTCCTCCGTAGAAAAGTTTTTCCACGTTCCCTCTACGTACAGATTCCTCCACGAGACTGTAAAAGACCCATCGCCTCTGCTAAGTGATATCGATTGCGCCACGATGCACTTTCGCGAGCGATCTCCGGTGCATAACGGATCACGTAACCGATAATAATCTCGGCTTGTTGCGATACACCTTGTAATTGCTTCGTAAAATGAATTAAAAAAAAAAAAAAAAAGAACATCCACACAGGAAAGCATCTTCCATTTTTATCTCGCGATGCAAGTAAACTTGTAATCTTGAAAATCACATCAGGTTGTAATCGTTAAACTCTGTTTTCCATTTTTATCACTTTTTTTTTTATTCCAGATTAAAAAGTGTATATAATATTAAAATATATAAATTTCTTTCTCCTATATTGGATGTACAGGAGATGAAAGGGTGTAATTTACCAGTAATTTTATTAATAAAATCATATTGCGATTTATGAAAATTATTGAATATTCTTGGCACACTTATCTCTTTTTCGCATGTTTTTTGTAAACTAAAAAAAAAAAAATTTTAATCCGCGCGCGTAAATTAAGTACTCGTGTATCTACTTTAATCGTCCATCTATCGAGATTTATATCTCTTCGAATATCACGATTCTCGCCACGAGGAGTCACACTCGGCCATGTCGAGTATGATATATATTCTTTTATCGGATCTGCCCTTCGTGTAGAGGAAGTCGGATTAGACGGACGGGGAACGTCTTCTTATCGATTTCTTCGCGGCGGAAATCCGCGGATCTCGGTGCCGGAACTCGCGGGATCGTAATTCGACGTATGTGGGTCATCCGGCTCTCGGCGAGACTGAGAAGAACGAAAAAAAGGAGAGGGGCAGAGGAGGGGGGAGGGGAGATATCTCTTCGGACGGGAGATATGCAGCACGCGAAAGGATATCCTCGCACGCGCTCGGGAGACCAGAAACGTGCCCGAGCCTTCGACGCGTCTCGTAATATTACGGAATCCCTCCCCCACCCCACCACCCGGCAGGACGTGTCAGAGCAGCACGTGTCAGAATGACCATTACTCTTGTGAAGAATAAGGAGAATTGTGGAGGAAGAATTTTATATCTCCCGCACCCCCACATGACACGATTTTTCATTCCTTTTATTTTCTCGATTTCTCTCGCACGGAAAAAGCAATTCTCGTTACGGAATCGCGTAAGATGTTCGCGGACGGATCGAGTAAGTTTATTTTATCGCTTAACCCGTGATTACAATTTCGAAGGAATAATACACGAGGCGAGTGAGAGGAGCGATACGCGCGAGGAATCGAAGCTTCAATTTTTCAAGATCTTACATTCTTTGCGAAACTTTCATTTTTCGCGCAATTCGGACTGAAGGCAGTATTGATGTAATTTATCGGCAATGTATTGTACGAGACATTACACTACGTATATTCTGCAACGAAATTCGTTGTTATAAGCATCTTATATTGTACAATATATACGCATTTTATAATTGAAACATATAAGGGAACCCAAAGTCCGCGCACTAACGAAACACGCGAAACCTTTTTGAGAACAATCCTGATGCGCCATTCACTTTGCAAAGTACTTAACGTAGAAAGATAAATACATTCCACGTATGTAAAATTCCCAAGTTCCTTCGTCTTGTACGCGACGAGCATCCCGTCTACGACGCACGCTATTTCCATAATTATTAGCCCTTGTCACGTGACCTACTTCCTCCGCATAATTTCGCAATCTCGGCGCTGTAAATGTTTTTGCGAGCAATTTTTCAGAAATGTATTCGTGATGATGTATGACCAGAAAGCGGATTAGCTAGAGCATATATGTCTTAGTTATGCAGATTATGATTATCTATTTTTTTTTTTTTTTGTATTGTAATTTTCATATAAATAAGTAAAGTTTTTTAAATTTTTCCTCTATTCAAATTTTGTCAAAATTTGTGTATTAAAAAAACTACCATTATTAAAATTAGTAAATCCAAAATTAATTTATTTAAAACTAATTGAGAGAAAGAGAGAATAATATCTAGATAATATATTGTATATACCCCAAATATAAATCTTTAAAAAATAGAGTTATCTAAATCTTATATAAGCAATAATAGTTGTACAAAACCACGTGCACGTTTCCTAGGAGATTAATAATACTTGATTATATCGGAAGTAATATGCGGATTTTCGTAAATCATTATTTCCCTCGTGCCTGTTTCGTCACCGGAACTCGAGGACCAAAACTAAGGAGCTTCGCGTTATTCCGTACGCGCGTTTTCACTCCCGCAAAACCCCGTGGAACAAGCGGCCGTGCCGCGTCGCGACGCGACACAGCGGGCAGGGGAAGGGGATCGGCAAAAACGAAGCAACGGGGATTGCCGGCTGTGTTATACAATCGTAGCGACGCGGTGGATGGAATTAATTAAACGCTACCGTTCCACTCGTTCCCTCAATCCCTCGTCCTACCGCGCCATTTCCCATCGCCGCCGCCACCGCTGCCGTCGTTGCTGTATTTACTCGGTGGGCTTTGAGGATCGAATTGCAGACGCCCCGTGAGAGAGGAGGGTCTCGTTGTTTGCTCCTCTCCTGCCTCCCCCCCCCCTTTCCAGCGTCACCGTTATGACCGACCGTACCCCTACCTATTCTGGTATCAACCCCTTCCCATTTCGCGGCTGGTATTGCGAAACTACCGGCGGAAATCCGCAAATACCGCGAACGAGTATTTGGAAGACCCCCGGTGCATTCTGCCGAGGGGGAAAGAGGGGGAGGAGGTAGAGGTAGAGGACAGAACTGGACGGGACTCCCGGGCTACTTGTGTCCTCTGTTGGCCGGCGGCATTGAAAACTTCGTCAAACGAGGCCGAAGACGGGTACCGGGATGTGGGATTCTTGGAAGGAGGCGAGCGAGATGGGGAGGAGGGGAAGGGAGGACGCAGAGACGAAGAGATGTATTTACCAAGCAGTTTGGGACTAAATCGCCCCTCTGGAGAAGAGTAAGCTGCGCACACAAAAGAATGGACAATGGTGGACGCAGTGTCAAACGTGCCCGACAGAATGGAGAGACAAGCTCGAAGAAGTTGGCGATTCGCGGAGTTTCGTTACGCGTAATATGTTAAAAATTATGTTACATTCGACGCTTAAATATTATATTCGAAACGGTCATGAAAAATTGAAACAGCTAGACGATGAACGATCATATTTGACTTTGACAGAATAAATAAGAAAATATAAAGAGAGAGAGAGAGAGAGAGAGAGAGAGAGAGAGAGAGAGAGAGAAAGGGGAGGTATTTCATAGATTAAATATTAAGCGATTATACTCGATGCACAAACGAATGATTAAATGTTGAACGGATTCAACGGAATCGAACAGAATAGACAGATAGATACATAGGGATAGATAAATATGTAAAAAGAGCGAGAGAGAGAGAGAGAGAGGAAGAGAGGGTAATATCGAGCGCAAATATTGGCGCGATGTCAGATCGATACTCCCGACTCCTTATTCTGGAAGGCATGTCCGGGTAAAGTGTAGAAACGAAGAGCTTTGTTGGCACACATGAAATATCCTTAGCAAGCGTGCTAAGAATGCCGCAAAGATCGAAAGTTATACTTCTCTGTTTAATGGATTTGTTCTTTGGCTGGCAACGCCAAGATGAAAAATTTCCTCCAACTTTCGAATTCTCGATTCTCGACTAAATTGTGCTGAAAACTTTTGTTTCTTTCTCCGATATTCGTAATGTATATAAGAAGAAATCTGTATCGTTTACCGATGTTTCCTTTTTATGTCGGTGGTATAAAATCGAATAAAACGATAGTAAAAATAAATGCGTATCTTCTAAAATCGCGTATTTTTTCATCCGATTCATCAATCGGATCAACAATATCGTCGCGACTCCGGCAGACTACTTTTATCTTTCCTCAACGTTGATAAATACAATACAATATATCGCTCACGAATCTGTCATTCCGCGATTTTGTGGACGTAAAAAGAGATATAAATTTTCACGGAATAATTGCGCGATATGAGATATTATCGTTCACCGCGGTTCGTGCGTTTACACTTCGGCCGGCATGTTTTTCTCGCTAACGAAGAAATGTCGATGGCGATAAAAATTTCGTCACCGATAGGCGCGACCGCAGATGCGGTTGATGAAACGACGACGAGGCCCGGGCGTTGTCAATCGACGCTTGGCGTCAACGACGGATGGGACTCGGGCCAGCCGACTGCAAATATTACCACGTCGATATTACCAGGTCGCCGCCAATGTGTGCGTCGACGTTTCCCGAGGGATATCCTCGGACGTGTATGCCCGAAAAAGCTCCCACGATGTTCATGAAACCGCGGTCGTCGCGCCGCGGGCGACGTTCGATGGATTCGACGTTGGCGAATTCGATCTATCCCGAACTTTAGCGCTAGATGTGGAAATACATCGGGATTAGTTCGAAAAATAGTAGCCTTGTTCGAGAATTAGAAGGTCTCTATGCGTCACCAAACTCCATCGTCGTCCGTCAGTTGGATCGAGAGCGTGTACTTCATCGATAATCAATGGAGAATCTGTCGAGAGACTCTTCGAGCTCGTTTAGGTGGTAGAGAAAAGATCTATGAAAGATCTGTGGAAGCGAGAATTTTACCGGGGATATAATTTAAGGATCTACATATAAAAGATGATATCTGCGGAACGAAACAGATCTGTAGTTATGGAAATAATATATGGAAGAGAAATTTAAAATATCAAAAAAAAACAAAAAAAAACGAACATGATTATATTGAAAATTTAGAAAAATAAGAATAGAAAATTATATAATTGAGAAATATATATTATAAAAATATATAGAAGTAATACATATATAAAAGTAAGAATATTATTAATCTGAACTTACAAGTGACTTTTTTTATTATCGTCCGTTTTCTTGTTCGTACGAAAACTCTTGTACGAGAGAAACCACTAAAACCGCATAAAATACTTTATCGGAACGAAAAGCGATAACGCGATGGTTGAATGCGATAATTCCAAGGACTAACGCCAGTCGTAAATGCCGAAAACGGCGGAAAATGATGCGGAGATAATGATGATGCTGTTTAGCGACAAGATAATCCCTCCTTTTCACCGAAGGGAAAAGTGCATCGATGGCGCCTAACGTTTTTGGATGCCAAAAGCTTTTTTTGGTAGCACTCGAGGCGTGCCTTGTTTGCCGACGACCGCCCCCGTAAGGTGATGCAGCGAATTTCCCGAGTGTTTGTTAAACATCCTCGTCGTCTTGTGTACTATCTTGACGCGAGTATACTTTCCCTAGCACTTTGCAAATCGCGCCGTCGGGACTATATCGTTAATGTATTCTATAAGAAAGTGGACCCTCCCGTATTGGAAAAAATCGGACACGTATATAAGATCGAAGATCCTCCATTTCATCGGAGATCCGCGTAACCAATCGCAATTTACAAAGTTTAAGATATTATCCTTATATCATTCCTGGATCTGTGATGTCTTTTGATGTGTAAATTTCTGAACAAAGATTGTGTCTATATAATTCGAATTTTTATAAAATTTATATCTTGGCCTAATTCTCTAACGTCACATACAATTAAATCGATCGATGGCTAATCAAAATTATGTGATTTATAAATATAATTATTGTTGTAGTAAATAAAATATTTACGCGCAAAGTAAAGCCATTTTCAAGAAATGGCGAATATATAAAACTTTCAAGTTATATAGCTATTTTTTTTACCGTTTTATAACCGTCACAAAATACAGTTACGCAGATTATGAGCGATGATGTATCGATGGGCAAACATGAGTAATCTTCGGTCCCTTCGTATATGCGTGCTGCAAGTTTGCTTAATCTATCTATTATGAAAATAGCTAAATAAGATAATCGCGTATCTTTCTCACCGAAATATATAAAACGTATCATAAGCGATATCACGAGCAAACATTAACGTCACACGAAATTCCACTTCACTCTTAAAACGTGTGAATTCTCTCGAAAATAATTATGACAATAAATTATAGAAAGAATACTTTTGAATATAATTTATTTTGCAATGTTGAAAATTAAGTCTGAGTCACATTTTAATGACAAAAAAGGCACTGTACTAGGTCATAAATGTTATGGGTGATTATAATATATTATAATTTTATATGCCTAATATTTGAACTTGCATCTCGATCATTAATTAAAATATAAATAAATTATTGTTTAATCATTTATAATTCAGTAGAAGAAATAGTTGTTACGTTTATTTCTATTTTTTTTACTTCAAGCATCATCATTTTGCTCTCTTCTTTGAATAACATAATGTACCGCGATTATAAATATTACACATCAAATTTAGAGTAAACACACATCGTTGTAATTTTTCATGGACGTGTTCGTCTGAAAGACAATTTTTACTGTATGAAAACTGAAACGGAGACAGACGTCGCGAGCGCGTTTCTACACGGCGTGTCAAACGAACCGCATGTAAATCTCTTTCGATTTATTCGAGCGAGAGCTCTCTCTCCCTCATTCTTTCTCTATGCTTGGGCCCCCTCGGTTTTCTTCTTTATCTTCCGGCTTTTTCGGTGCCGGCCGTCGACCGTGTTAGACGTGTCGCGTCCCTTCCGCCCTCCCGAGAGAGAACGGAGTTTTGCTATAAGGCGAGTTATCGGAGTGTTATCGGTCGACGAACTGCGCGACTGGACAATCGTCACGACCGATTCTCTCCTATCGCTCCAATCGAATATATATATTAATCTAAAATCAGAATTTTCGATAAAATATAAATACGATGGCTTCAATAATCACGATTAGATGAAATCCATTTTCTCTTTGTATAGAAATATTTATTTATATGTCAAATAAAATTGGGATTACTCTTATTAATTTTAGTAATATTTTTTAAATCAAATATTTATGTTCTCGAAAAATAATTTTGTTATATACATTAATAGTTGAATTGGAGTTATACGATTTTGTATTCTTCATATATATCTAATAATTTCTTATACACACACACACACACACACACACACACACATATGTGATGCGGGATATTCGATCAAGCAGAAATTAATCCTACAGTGCTAAGTATAAATTGACTATCTTATTCCGTCTAAATTTACCAACCTCCACGGGGTCGATTCGAGTTTCTCGCCATTGATTAGTTACGCGTTAAAATTAACATTCTCGAACGTCTAGCACATTGACGACACACGGGAGTCCTTATCGATACACTCGTCGACATTGTCGGACACACAAGTTAAACGATACTCTTTGACCCAACTGTGTCCTCTACCCCCTCTCCCGATGTGTCGCAGGTGTCTATGTATGGGAGAGTCTCTCGGTTCACTGATTTATGGCGCAAAAAGAAATCGCCGGCGTAGGTGGACGATGATTTATCGTTCGGGAATAAATTGCGGATACCTACACAGCTGCCAGAGATCGTCACTCCATACACGAGGACGAGGCACGCAGTTGCAGAGAAAGGGGGAAGGGGGAAGGGGGAAGAGGGAGAGGAGACTAGAAGAATCAGGTGAAATTCATAGTTACGATCGACAGTGGCGGCTACATACGTACGCGTACACACACACACACACACGCGCACTCATATGCACTCGCGCTATACGCAAGAGGGGAAAGGGAGAGGGGTCCTGGTTTATAAATTTCTGAGACTCCCCCGATGAAACTCCCGCGAAGCCTTGAAACGCGCGCGGCGCGGATTTATCACCGGATCCGTCGCGCCCAGCCGCTTTCGCTGAAACGCTCCTCTCTCTCTCTCTTTCCACTTTCTCCATTTTTGCGTTATTTTTTTTCCCCCTCTCCTTTCTCCTCTCGATACTCTCTTCCTTTTTTTTTTCTCTACGCGCTCTACGTATCGCCGGAAACTTAATAAATGGCGAGTTTTTTGTTGCAGCTGCCGCGCTGCGTGTCGGACGCGCGACGGTTTAGCAGTTTTATTCGCGCCCTTTGGGAGTAAATACTCCGGGGGTTTGTTTTAACGTCGCGGCTATCTGCGATTCGGCCGTATGTTGGTGCGCGCCGTTACCTTCGTTAAGGATGCCTGTTCTTGTTTTATGATCAAGAACGGGGAGAAATTGCGTTACGCTCGTTACGAGGGACGCGTAATCCAGTGGAGTTTGTGAATAATCGATACTCTTGATTAAAACAAGGCGGCAAAAAATTGCGAAAAATATCATATTAGACATCTATATATACAAAATATATTTATAATAATGGAAAAATAAAAATTGATTGTAAATTATTTAATATGTAGAGATCGCGCAATAAATAATAATATGATGAAAATAAAAGAAAAGATAAATAAATCATTCTTGTCTGACGTTTTTAATATTCCATTTAATATTGAAATCGAATTTCAACAAAGTATTAGTCATTGTCCATTTTAGAAATCCACAGTCGCGTACTTCTTCCAATTCTTCCATTAAATAAAAACGCATAAGGCGGTGCGGAGTTATCGGAACGCAAATATAGAAGACCGCAGTAATATTTTTCATCCGCAACGAAAATGCTCCGGTATTTCGAGCGAGGTTATTTGCAACTGCATATATTTCGACGATACTATATTCGTTCGCGGTCGCGCAATATTTAAAAGCCAGATTTGGCGGTCTCCGCGGCGAGACGTGTTTTGCGAACGGACGAGAAACGGCGTATTCGCCCGCAGAATCCGCCGACTGTAACTCATTCCGGCGCGCGATATGAAGTGGCCCTTATGACGTGTGTCGGGTGTACAAGAGCGAGAAGGAAAAATGGGGGTGCCCTTTCTCCCGTCCTATCTTCTGCAGATTTTACCAACGGCACGTGAGTCGCGTTTCCGTGAAAAAGATACTTGACGTTTCTTCCGCCTGCTGGTTTACCGAACATCTGCGGGCGGTTTCGTTTTGATAAAAGCGCGCGGCGAATATAATCGCACGAAAAATATCGATTATTAACGAAATCGTAACAATATAAAAAGATACCAACGATATTATAATTGCGATACGTAATTCGCTTTGACGAGATATCGATGACTACTAACCGGCCCATAAACTCACGATTCACACCAGAGTTTTATCGATCAATATATAAAATTGATAACAATAAAGTATAAAACTTAATTATATTGCGCGTAATATTGCCTGAAAAAGTCGTAAGGATAGCTTTCCCATATAAACAATGGGAGAAGCTATTCGAAATATTTCTGGCGTCAATTGTTTTTATATTATCCTTTTTAATCGAAAGAATAAAGATATTTGGACAAAAATATATTTATGCAATTGTACTGTAATTAGTTTTGTAAAAAAAAAAGTATTATATCATACCATAAATTATAAAATATTCTACTAAAGTATAATAGACTCATAAACCTAAACGATTTTATAAACTTAATAATGTCTACAATATATTATACCAATCATTATAATGGCCTATTTGGTTCCCAATCAAAACAACGCGCATAGATGACCGCCGAATTCTCCTTTTCCTCCTTTTATCTCGCTTCCTCTACTCTGCGGTTCATCTGTATCTCTCTTTTTTTTTTTTGACCCGTCGCTCGATCGACTTCACGGTGCCGCCAATTAGCCACCCGCGGACTCGGGTGCGACCATAAACGCATAAATCCGTCAGACAGATCTTGTGGAATCCGTCGACGGATGCCTCGCGGAAAGATCCAGAATGGCGGATGAGAGTCGCCGCGGGGCGTCGACGCGGGAACAATGTCGCGGAGTTCATCCGCATCTCTTTTTTTTTTCTTTTTTTTTCCGGCAGTCCCGCCTCTATCACGAACACGACCTTCCAGGAAGAGAGCGTTCACGTTTAGGGAGAATGTTGTATAGCTGTCCCAATATCGCGGTGTCTCGAAGGGACGATCGATCGTCCATTGTGAATGAATGCGATTTTGTCACACTTTTCTTCCGCCGCTAAAGATATTTTTTTTCGCATGTCTCTTCAATTTTATAAATCGTAGCGAAAAAAATGCAAAAATTGAAAGAGAAGATATAATTTTACTCGTTCTTACGTTAGGTTTATGTCGAAAATTTTTAATTGACGTTTTTAGTTTAAACACGCGAGACATCGTATCGCGTTGAGCATTGTAAGTTATTTAATCGTATTATTCGAATTTTTTTTTCGCTCTCTTCCAATTATTGAGATATGCGTCTGTATAATTCTCGGCTGATTTATTTATTTCCCTCGCTTCCTGTATTTTATCGTGCCCGGACGCTAAGAAGGACGCGCCTTGATTTTCCCCTGGCTGGTTCTACAATCTGGCGTGCCGTTAGCCTATCCATTTCCTAATCCCTCGAAGAAGGGGTAAAGTCGCCGTGTTGTTCTCTGTCCCGGGATAAAATGGCCGACGCTCTTAACGTAAAACGCCTCGGTAATTCGAGATATCCGGCGTCGTTTCGCGCAGCGAAGGAAGCAACGGAAGTTCTCTTCGAATCGTGGAAGAGAAGGCCTCGTGGAATTGCCATCGCGAGAGAGTAAGAGAAAGAGAGAAAGACGAATTTCGGGGATGATGGCGGAGTAAGGGAGAGAGGAGATTATATTCCGGTGAGAGTAACCGGCGGTACATCCTTAATTGAACCATCCTTCTTGCACGCCTAACGCATTCGTGAGCCATCCTTCTCTCCACAAATGTGCGCGCTCGCATGCAAGCTTATTTGGAAACTTAACAAAGCGGTAAATCGTGCCGTCGGGACTCTTTCGTCCTACGTGATCCACGCACTTTGCCGTCTCGATGTGAACTCACATCTCGTATGCTCGCGAAGATAGAAAGAGAGAGACCCAAATATTTTTAACTTTCTCTGTTGGGATAGATTTATCGAAGCAACTTTCGAAATCAGTTTCGATTGATCTTGGAGCAATTTTCTTATTTAAGTTTCTAGTCAAATAACGTTACAATAAATAATTATGATATATATAATACGAATGTAGAGCGATGGGCATATTTTGAACATAGATAATTATAATAAAAATAATTTGTTTCACTGAAATATTATTTACAAATTTATTTTCCGGTGAAAATGATATATATATATATAAAATATGTATAAAAAAAATTTTATTTAAAATGTAATAATTAAAATTATTGATTAAAATAAAAATTAAAAAAAAATATCAGAAATATTTATTAAAAGTAATAATAATAAATATTTGATATTCTCAATTGAGCATACATTTGATTATTATATTTCAAGTGTTGTTTTTCTATTTCTTGCTTTATTTGAAATATTATTTTAAATGATATATATGTAGGGTATAATAATAAAAGGAAAATAATTAGAAAAGTGAAAAAAACCAATACATATCCATTTCCAAATTATCCAATGTATTGTATATGCAAGTATTATATTTTCAAAATTAAGTTTATGGATGGTCATGATCGATATTCGTCGTTAATCAATCGATAAAACTGATTATAAAATATCGTGTAATATAAATATATGTTAATTTATACACAAATCTATTCATAGAGATTCAAGAAATATATTCAAGGAAAAGTGAGAGTACGTTATCCTTTCCTCGATGTGATCGGAGAGAATAACTGCCTTCAGGAAGAATTAAGAGAGACAATGAGATTCATTACACATTTAAGATGTGAAGTCTCACATTTGTACGCGTCATTACGTGCACGATAGAATTGCATTACGTTAAAATCCTCTCATCGCATGTCCACCTTCATAATGTCATGCAATTATGTAACTTTTGATGAAAAATGAATCAAATAATGCAATGTATATAAGATATTAATATTATATAATTATTAGAAATTTATTATAATATACCTTTTTTTATATCAACTCTCTATAAAAATTAAAATCTGTATAAAAATTTAAGTACGAAATAATAAGTGTAAGAAATGTTAGTATGAATTTTAGTAATTTATGAGCTTTACGAAAAAATTAAAACTTTTTTCAAAAAATTGATGTAACATTTAATCATATTTTTTTTTAAACATATTATATTTTTTCGTCGTCTGAGTAAAATGAACGAGATTTTGTTTTCGAGCATTGTCACCGCTATAGAAGATGGCCGTGCCGTGGAAGAAATCCCTGAAGATCGATCCGATGCGAGATACTTCACACGCCTCGTCGTAAGTGTAATCGCCGTTCTAAGCGCTTTAATCCCTTGGCACGGCTTCGATCTTCGATGCTTGGGACTCTCAGCAGGAAGACCTCACGAGCACACTCTGCTCGACTCCTCATCCCTTCCCTCACTCTTGTCCTTGTCGCTCTTTGTACCTGAATTTAGCTGGAATGTTGCCTTTGATGGTGACCGATGATCGCCATTCGCACTTTTAATGAGATGGGAGAGAAGGAAGTGTACCAAGTATTTCATAAAAAAAGTGTCACGCGTCAGTTCGCAAAAATCGGTTCATTCCGAGAGAGAAAAAAAAAAAAAAAAAAAAAAGAATTTTATATATCGAGAAATGAAATCAATAGTTTGATAAGAATTTTTGTGTTTTTATAAAATAATTTTCTACTCCGAAACTGTTTCTTTCCCTTATATTTCTCTCTGTTCCTTTTCTTCCCTTTTACTTTCGACCTATTAATCGATTCTCCATATAAATCTCATATATGTATCCTTATGATTATCGCCGTTCGCTAACATTATTCCATCAAAGGTTCTTTTTTCATTCATTCTCGACCATCTCTTGAAACCCTCCCCCCGTTTTGCCCTGCTGTTCGGTCAGTAATCGCCGCTTTATAATCTGGCCCGCTTTGGGAGACGTCAGTTGGCACGCGAGTCCCCGAGGCAGCCTGTGTGTTGTGCGATCGACACGGGTCGATCCTCCTCATTCACCCGGATTGCTTGGGAATCGGAGGGATGATATCTGAATTATCTTTCCCGGTGTTTTGGGCCGAGGTGGTCCGTTAAAACGCTGAACGTTCGAAAGGCTGGGGGTGAGTTGGGGTGAAGGGAGAGGGACGAAGGAGCAGTTGGGTGAGATGCAGGAATAATTGGCGGTCGGGTATGCCGTTCGGTTGCAGAGCCGCTTGCACGTATATTCCCTTCGACGTAACTTTTTTTTTTTTAAGGCAAAGATGTCGATCGCAGTGAATGTACGTTACAATGGAAAAATTTTGTTGCGCGAATGAAAGGTTTTTTTTTTCCAAATGAACGTAAAAATCACGCAATCGCGCGTACATGGTGTAAAATGCACTGAAAGCAATCTCGCCAAAATGAGAGCTGCATTTCCATTTAAATCGCACTTCGAAAAGCCATTTGTATTCCAATTTCTTCACGCGAAACAAGCGCATTTTCCTCATTCGAATAAATCGCTCTCTACGCATAGTTAGAGGATTGGGAAATTTACGATACACCTTGTAGATATACAGAAAATGTTGTTATAAGCGGGTATTAAGTTGTAGTTTGCGCCGCAAAACCGCGCGTGGCCAAGTACCACACACTTCCCTCGTCGTGTATCTTTCGGGCTTTTGTGTATTTGCATAAACAGAAGTTCATCGCGAGGGCCCACGATGGAACCCGCGAGTGCAAACATCGCGGAGTGCATTTAGGGTAGCAGGGTCAGTCTACAAACACGTTCCCCGAAAGCACCGAGGGTCCGCATGAACGTGCGGATAAAGCCGCCCTACGGAAAATCCTCGATAAAATGTCACTACGACGAGGCTTGTCCTTCGTTTGAAGGGACGGGAAAAAAAATCGAAGGCACCTGGCAGCTTAAAAACTGGCGAGAACGATCGATAATAGTTGGTCGATGCATCGAACGAACGCGACGCGGCGAACAATATTTGTTCATGGGGGGCGGGGGGGGGAATGCAAAACGAGGGATTTGTCGGCGGATCGAGCGACATGATTTGTGCACACGCACATGTATAATACCGACCATTAATTCCGATGTGAAGATCTTAAATTTGTCATGGCTATCTAATTCCAATATGATCGGATCCTTTTGGATTCTTCGATGCTAACGATGCTCGAAGGAACACTCGCGGTTTAAAATCACAAAATCTCTTCACTTGGTACGTAGACTTTAAGCCGCTTGATTCTGGTATTCCTAGATGCGTCTAAATACTAAAATCCGTTCGCCACGTCGGATTTCCATTTCTTCCAGGATTCCGCTGGAAACGCTCGCGGGTCAAAGAATTATTAAAGCGTTACAGTGATTAATTATGTCGAGATTAAACAGATTAGCGGCGAGGATCGGAATTAAGGTAGCACGAGTATGCCCTTTGGAAGAGACCGCGCGAGAGGGTAGATCGAGCGGTCTTCATTACCTGCCGTCCGCTCATTATGCTCTCAGCTTGAATTCTCTTGCCTTTCCAAAGCTGCCGTGTCACTTTCTGTGCCGCGTTAGTTTCCAGTTTCTCGCAACCGCGAATAATAATCTTGTGGTTCTTTCACAGCTAGATCTCTCGAGAGAGATACCTGCTAGACGCTAACTGTACGAAGATTTTCGTAAGATAGAAGAACAACACGAGAGAGAGAGAAAAAAAGCGGGTGGAAGAACGCTTGACGAGAGACCAGATTTTTTATTAAAATACGGGGCATACTTATTTGATAATATCACAATGATGAAAGAGAGAGAGAGAGAGGGAGAAAGAAGTAAAAGCTTAGTTATTAATGGCATAAAATATTAGTTGGATAAACTTGCAAACCTATCTCAAAGTTCCATTAATCATAGCGCTAGACGATGACTAATACAATTCAGCCACTATTTGAAGAAAATATATGTCGAAAAGCAATTAAAAGCTAAATAATAAATATAAATTAACTAAAAATATATATTTATACTTAATTATCGCGAATATGTGTGGAAAACTGTGAGTTATTTATTCCCGGCAATTACTCGTCTGTATATTAATCACGATAGCCCTAATGAAACGTAATTCGTAGGAGCGATATTTTATCATTTAATCCGCGCCTCGGATTATACACACAGACCGATTAATAACGCGATTACGATCGCGCACTCCAAGCCGGGACGATATTTCATCGTTTGATCCTGCAACTATCCCGCGCGGAATATAATCGGGGCCCCATTACGACTCCTAACCGGTCGTGTGCACGAACGGACGGACGGACGGACGGGCAAGGTGTTGTGTAGCGTCCGCATGTAATCATCACGGCGGCAGCGAGCCAACAGGTATAAGCCGTCCCGTTGGTGTTCGTCGTGTCTCTCCCGAGATATAGCTTCCAGCTCTCGAGAGAGCGTCGGCGAAAAAATTCTCCGCGGCAGCCTGGTTCGTTCGCCACGGAAGATCCTCTCGCGAGAGAAAGAAAGAGAGAGAGAGAGAGAATGGAGCACCTGCGGAGTTGTACCTGCTGGAACAAAGGTTCAGCTAACTGCCGGCCGCCGTCGTTGGAAGCTGAAACGCACACGCGCGTACGGGCGCGTGCACGACACGCACACAAAGTAGCCGGGAACGTGAACGCTGTCCCTTTCCTTGGCGTCTCTATTAGCGTCGCCGGATGACGCTACGCCGACCTCGGCCCGGTTTCTCTTGGAAACGATATCGTTTACGGGAAGCGGAATGTCTCTCGTTTTGGATAACTTCGACGTAGAGAAAGGATTTTATATCCGAGACGGAGGGGGGGGGGGAGAGAGAGAGAGAGGGGGGGGGGGAGAGGGACGAGGATCGATCCCGGAGACGGCGTAAGGACACCGGAGTTGGAAAAGATCCTCTCACATGCAACCAGTCTCGTCGGAGTTGAAGCCAGATACTAGTCGAACGATCCCGAATCCGAGACGCAATCCGAGTCGTTCCTCGAAACATCGGACCGTTCGCTTCCGTGAATTCCCGAAAGTCGAGAGCAAGTCGCTCCAGGCAACGTATTATAGACATCTTAATATTAAGTCGGAATCTCGTACGAAATATCTTTTACAAGATAAAATAATGATAGAAATATATATAAATCATATATAGGAATTTACGAAGAATTGAATTGTATAATTAAAAGATATAAGAAAGAGAAAAAAAAAAATCGAAAGCTTAACAATTATAATATCAAAGATTCTGTGTAATCTTAAACATGTATGTATATGGTATATTGTATATATAAAATTTTAATTTATAGTTTTAATTTAATAACGGAGTATTTGCAAATTATTCAGCTAGTTTTACTATTTGCTTCTTGCCAATTATCAAGATAATATATAACTATTACGCTACATTGTCTAAATTTAACTCTACGATAGTAAAGAGAATGGACGTTTATATGTGTATGTTTATATACGCATTATATGATATTGATGTTTATATATTTTTTGCAACTAAAAACATTTTATTTCTTGTTTTTTTATTTTTACGCTATTTTTGTTACATTTTTCGCGAGAATATCTAGGATGGATTTTGCTCCGCAGAGCTTTCGCTATTCGCGTTTAGAGTGACAAGTGTTGCAGCCGGACGGTGGTAGGCCGCGTTCGCTCGCGATAGCGTAATCGAGTTATCGCGACGGCGCCGTCAACAGAAATTCCCTCGCGTACGAGGATAACGTCCAGGATACATATGAGGAAGAGAGAGAGAGAGAAGAGAGCCAGCCAGCAAGACTCGATTTTCTACCGCTAGAAGGGTCGACGAGCTTTTAACCGACACGTACGGTCCCTTTCTTCTCGGGGACACGACTCGTCCACTACGTGCATATTGCGTACGCCGTCCTTTCGTAAGCGCTATATTATCTTTATGCGCCCCGATGACCTTAGCTTTTGCTTATTCAGGGTTTTATTAATGTGCTTGAATTCACTGCGCGACCGGAATAAACCCGGCACATTGATGTCGGATATCCCTTTTTGCGACGATAAGGCGATATTGCAGAGAGGTCGCCCAATAGCATTGTGTACCGCGTAAACCGAAACGCGTTGGTAATAATGTTAAATATTATTTAACTGTCTTTGGAATATAAAATATATAATAATGACAGAGAAGATATTAACGATAATGTAATATCATTTTCTTCTAATATATGAAACAATAGGCACGTATAAATAAGAAATAAATTAACAATATTTTACTATTGGTCGACATAAAATTATGAAAGGATTACATTAGAGTTTCGATATAAGATTAAAAATTTTAATATAACGTAAATATAATTTTTATATATTAAGATATATGTGTGTATTATTATTTTTAAATATATTAGAAGATTTATAAAAAAAAAATCGTGTATTACGGAATTTTTTTCATTTGATACTAGACGCGCCAAAAATTCTGCTATTAAAATTAAATCTATTGTAGCATCTTGTAATAATCAATTAAAAAAAAATCTCTCTTTCTCTCTTTCTTCTCATTAGAATCAATAATTTCAATCTTCTTCGTACGCTCGCGCGACAAGAATGTTATAATAACGCCCGAGCATCGTTCGAAGCTTCGAGCATCGAGAATCGAGCTCGATGCATCGCTATTATCCTCCCCCCCCCTCCCTCCCCCCCCCTTCCCCTTCTCACCGATCCTCCGATCATCTCGCGGACGATAACCCGTAATTTTTTCCCCTTCTTCCATCACCTGCCGAAATCACGGGAGACAGCAACCCCTCTTATTGTTGCCTCGCCAGGCCGTGCGATTAAGCCGACACCGGAATTAGGTTCGCGGGGGGTTTTCCCTCGACGCGGTTCTCCGACCGGGGGGGTTCCAAGTCGCTCGCTGCGCGCCTCCATTTAACGCCCTCGTACGAAATACGGCGCCGAAACTTCCGTCCCGTCGGCCGTTTCTACCTGATGCGCCGAACAATGGAGACCCATCATCGCCAGGTCAGAGAACATGCCGCGGCCCCCGCCGCTCGTTAGTCCGAGAAACACGAAGATTTAGGCCTCGTCCAGAGGTCGACCGATCGTATCTTCCTGCGGATGAATTTTTAGAGACGTGTAATTTGTGCGCCCGGCGGACAAATAACGAAGAGCGCTCACAAATTTCAAATCAAATTTATCTATCAAAATTACGCACTTTAACACTTTCCGTGTCTGATTTCCCGAAGGGGGAAAAAAAAAAAAAAAAACCCGGTGTTCAATATTTTTTCGCACATAATTTTCAAACGCAATAATTTAATGATATCTTTTTATTCGTCGATTATTTTTTTCTCGATTTAATAATTCTTTTTTAAAGCGTTGCTTGAAAATGGCGATTAATTTCTTTTTTCATTTTGTGAGAATTGAAAAAGAAGAAATTCACATAAAAAAATATGTGATTATAAAAATATTCCATCGATCAATCTTTATCGTGTCGTGCTCTTCTCACGATATCTCTCGGCTTCGCGACATCATTTTAATTTCATTTCAGTCACGCGTTACATCCTTCCTCTTTCTCGCGCAATGTCCACGAGTTCCTCGATTCGGTTATCGAAATATGTATTTAACGTTAAAATTCCTGCTGCGTTTCCGCATATCGCGCCGCGTACTCGATCCCGTAGCTCGTCTGGCGATAATCATCAATTTCGTCCGAATACCGCGTCGTATTTAATTAAATCATACCTCGGCACCGACGTGCAATCGACGCATCTTCTCTCGTCGTTCGCGTCCGATGAACACCGATAATACACACGAATACGCGCGCGTGTACACACGCGTGCGACGATAATGCCGCAGCTAGCGAGAGGAGCACGTTTCCGGTGACGCACCCACAAACCGGATATTTCTAATTTTCTTCGTTTCCATCGTCCACCTTTACGTAATGGATATATCGAACTCGTGCACGATTGCCGCCAGATTGATTTTTCCGATGTAATCCGTATTTACACATCTTCTTCTCTAATTTCACTTTCATTTTCTATTCGACCCGGCGTGCAATCCTAGGAGCGTAAAGTTTGGCATCAGGCGAATCGCGATATTTTCTAAATTTCGCTACAAACGATCGACGATTGTTAAATTAAAATCAAAATTGAAAGCACAGATATATGATCATTTCGTTAAATGCAATCTGTTGATCATTCTGAAATAAAGTATTTCATTAAATATACGCGTTTATACAATGTCGTTATACAACACATATTGTTTTGGTAATTATTTCAATCGCTACATTTATATTCAAACTGATAAAAAATAAAATAAACATGTAATGAAAAAATAAACACGCGTAATTGTTTTACGAAAAATATTATTATTTCATTAAAAGAATAATGGATTTCGATTGCGTTCGCGATTGCATCGGCACGGGAGTCGTGACCGTTGCTTTCCGTTGGCGAGCGAACTGGTTGCACTGACAAGCTCGTTCCACTTTTGCTGCAAAAATCCTTCTAATCTCCGGCCGTCGTCGTCGGTCTGGTTCACTTTCAACCGCGACATCCGCTGCGATGCATTACGGAAACAAGGAAAAGAGAAATATAATCGAGGCTCCACGATAACACTTTAAGCCTAAATCGGACGGTACGATTTCTGTAACAGACTCCTATCAACTTTTACAATTTATCGATGTGTAGTCTTTTTTTAAATATTTTGTTAAATAAATCAAATTTTTTTTATATAAAGACCGAAAAGTGACGTTCGCGTTACGTGATCATTTCCAAAAGAAAGATCCATTTAGAATCGGTGGCTCAGTCCGAGAGCCATTGTTCCGTCTGTTTTACTTAGGCTTCGCGCTCGTTAGCGAGCGACAAGTCGCGCGCTTCGAGATCTCGCGGCCGGAAAAGGAGAAACGCGTAACGCGCGTTTCCCATACACGTGCGTGGCCTACGTGCGTGGTAAAAGATACGTATCTCTTTCCTAGAGAGATTGTTCTAGGGCGAAAATACGCGCGCTGTCTCCTCTCTCTCTCTTTTTCCCTCTCTCGTTGTCCCTCTACAAAATAAGTTAAAAAGAATGTCGTAACCTCGCTTGTGGCGTAAGCCCGTGCCTGCGACACAAAGCCGGACGATTTCCATAATAATCCGTCGGTCTTTGTATCGCATTCGAACCGACGGTCTTTCAAAGACGTCATATCGGACCCTCCGCGGGAAACTGGAGCACGAGTGAGTCCCGCCTGCAAAGCCGGCTTTAGATGTGTCGATGCTCTTATCCAAGTAAAAATTTTATCCTTTCTATGGTGTATATGAAATATATTTGTTCATATTACGCGATATTACATTTGCATATATAGCGTGTTACGTTACATTTATCACGCCAAGAATTTGATTATCTACTTGAATTGTCGAAACAGTTGTTCTTTGTAAAAGATACCGATATATTTGAATACGTTCTTCTCCGAAGCTGATACTCGTCTCCTCTCGATCAATCCGATAGAGCCGGGTACTGAACTCAACCGGAACCGGTTCGAATATTATTTCACGCACGTCTCCGGATTAAAAGTCGCGCTGTCGTGTTTCGTGGGGTCGCAAACGACATAGCGATAGGTCGAGATCCTAAATTCCGGAAAAGATGTCGCGTTCCTCGCGCGCGACCTTTCCGAGAGGTTGAACGGGCAATCAGGATTTCGAAATCCCGGAGGACGTGACGTTCCCTTCTTCCCCCATTTTCCTCGAGTTAGACGAACTCGCGAAATACGTTTTCGAATAATTTATGGCGAGGTCAGAATAATTCTACATAGCCATCCCCGTAAGAATGTAATATTACGATTCCACGGCCCGATAACGTCCCGGAAATATTCATCGCAATTTGGTTTATTTTCAAACGATTTCCCGGTTTGCCGGGCGCGGTCGCTCCCGCTTCTGAAGGATAGACGGTTATTTTACGAGAATTTTCAGCGCGCGTGAAAAATGCATCGTAAAAAAAAATAGCGCCGCGAAACGCTTTTTCGAAATTTGACAAAATATCCCGCGCGGAAACTTGCGCCAAGTTAAATCAACGTCAACCGCAGTCTCTCCCGTCGAGTTTTGATTTACGCTCTTCGTTCATTAAAATGTAACATTTAATTATGAGAAGATTTTCTTTCGCGAGATCCATTCGTTAAATCGCGCAACGTAAAGTTACTTCCGCTCTTTGCGCTCTATAACGTTGAATCCTTCTTCGAATCATTCCGCTTCAGAGGCAGTCTTCGATTTTCCGGAAATCTCGCGCCGACGATATTATCGTCACGCCGGAGACACGAAGCTTTTCCTCATAATACAGGAAAAACGTGCTCTCGCTGCCGAGAAACATCAGCCTTATGGTCTCTTCCTCTCCCGAAAGTGCAGGAGGTAGAGAGAGAGAGAGAGAGGAGCTCGAGGAGGAGAACGGAGATCACGCTTCTTCGGCTCGTTGGTGCGCGACGTAAAGGCGAGTAAGGAAGTCCCGTGGAACCGGTCCGGATTTTATTTCGTCCGCGTTTGTCTTCCGCCTGGATTACGTTCGCGGCTATAAGCGGAAGATAAGATACGTCGAGGATACGTAAGGTCGCTGTGACATATGGCTGGCGTACGAGCTTCCTCTCGGTCCTTCTCTCATCTTCTCTCTCTCATTCTCTCTTTCCGTTTCCCTCTCTGGACTTGATCTTTTCTCTTAGTCGTCGTCCCATTCTTTCTCTCTCGCTCTGTTCCTCATGCTAACCGCTTCCTCGGTCTATCCCGCTGCCATTTATGACAGCAACGCGATCAACCCGCTGCCCATCTAAAGTTTCATCGATCGGAAGGAAACTCGCACCAGTGGATGAATCGTTTACAGGAAGGATGTTTCTTCTCGAACGAGTCGAATCGATCGTCGAATATAGTTACCATCGATTACCCGCGCAAAGCGATATTAAAAAATTTTTTTTTTGGGATGTTTCGATCAATTCTATTCAACGATTGAGCTTAATTCCGCTGATTTAATTCGATAGATTTTGATATTCTAAATCTTTACTCTCTCTCTGTCTCGGAAATTTTTCATCGCTCTCACGTTCGCGATATCAGTCGTTGACGTTTATGGTCGCGCAGTGTTTCTTTCGTCCGCAGGTGTGGTCGCGTAATGCGGCACGCAATGCATATCACTTAAAGGTATCCACGAATAAAGTATGCAACTACTTTTTTTCTTGTGCTTTCAAATCAGATTCTGTACAAAGTGTTTTAAGATGGCACAAAAAAAATTACACAAACTTAATCTTTTTAAGAAATCCAACTTTCTAGTCTTTTATTTTCGATTAAACTATAATTTTAAAATATCGATCCGATTTAGCGTCAAATCAATTTGACAACTTGAATAAATACAATATATATTCAGAAAGAAGCGACACTATTTAAAATATCTTTTTCTGTACAATTGTTAGATTTTAGAAAAAAGAAAAAGTAATTTTAAAAGAGGGAGGAAAAATACAATGCATACAATATATGTTTTTAATTTTTTAAATCAGTTCTCCTAATCATTTTGCATGTAAAAATGTTAAGATACAATTGTCAAAAAATTAATAAACTACGATATATTTTACAATTGATTTTAATATACATCTTAGATTATACGACATTAAGTGATTGAAAGCTAATAAATTCGAAAATTTCGCATATATTTTATATATATATATAGTATACATTTTGAAATCACCAAGTTTAAATTGTTTTTGTTTCGATTCGTCGAGACGTATCCTATTATTTTAAGACACCGAGTACGGGGAGCGAATGCCATCAGCACCGGCGACTCCTTTTTATTGCCTTTTCGGAAGATGGCGTGCACGCGACGGTCGGCATCGGACGTAATTAAGTGATTATCTCGTCCCAGGGTGGACAAGAGAGTCGGTCGGGTCGGTGTATCGCGCGTTCCAGTCGGCCAATAAAGCCAAGACCAGCCGTTTTTGCCGCGAGCACCGTCATCCTCCACCCGCTCTCATAATTTTTTACGCCCTTTCCCGTTCTGCCTGTTTCCCGTGAATCCCGTCGTCATTTTTTTTCTCGTTCTCTCTCTTTATCTATCTCTTGACTGGAAATTGCTCGGATCCGCGCCTGGAAACACCGGCGTGATCAACACCTGGCGAATCCGGAAACGGCTCCATCGAAACGATTTAATCTTTGGAGATTAAACGTCTTCGAATTTGACGTTCAAGGCATGTACATCGTAATTTTGTTCACGCTTTAATAATACGCTTTTATTATAATCGTCGAGATACAGAATTTCGAATAAATAAAAGTTAAAATAGAGACATTATCATAATGTAAAAAAAATTCATCTTTGTCGAAAGAAAAAAACTGCAGTTTTTTTCAACAAGAACGAAATGTCACAACAGGCAGCGCGTTTAATTTCGAGGGGTGCATCCCTCGTCGGGTGGTGCAAATCAAGTTTCGGGATGCTTTAAAGCCTCGTTATTGTACGACGAATGAGATTATCGCGTGTGAAAGGACACATTTTTTTCTCGACGCTGTAATAATCCTGTCCGAAAATTTTCGACGCTCGGTATACTACGAGAGTCATTGCGCACCGTTGCGTACAGAATGCAATTTCGCTGCCATTCACAAAGATTTTACTCTTTTATTCTCATATGAAATCTAGGTCGTTGCTAATTCTATTTGCGTACTCTTTTTAATTATTTACAACGGTATACAACTAATAGAGCTGTTACAGCAGCTTGTTGCGATAAAAACGGAAACGCGAGATGAAAGATCAATGCGCCGAGTTATAAAAAATCGCGACGAGATCTCCCGGGGAATAAATGGATCGGGCGCGCTTTTCACGCTACGCGCTTTTCGCGCTCAAAATTCTCGTTGCGGGATTCCCCCGCTAACGATTCCCTCTCCCTCTCTCTCTCCTCATCCCGCCACCTCGCTCATCGCTCGGTGTTTAATTAAAAGCTAAAAAGTTCCGTCCGATCGATCACGCAGCCAATGAACTACCCATTTTGCGATTTGCCGGGCCAAAAAAAAAAAAAAAAAAAAAAAAATATTTTTGCGGAACGCGAAGCGCGCGCGCGCGATGTGCTTCGCGCGGTTGATGATCCGATATATGTAGCCTCGTTTCGCGATAAAACTGCGCGCACGAAAACTCCGTCAAAAATTGGTCCGAAAAATTTTCGCGGCGCGAACCCGCCACTTTGCGCCGCTAAACCGACAATTTCATTTCCACCGTAATCGTCCAACGTCGAATTTGCCTCGTGTCGACACGCGTTCGCGATCGCGTCGATCCGTGGAATTTTTTCCTCGGCCGAGATAACTTACGGATGATTCGCTCGCGCGAAGCTATCCGCCATTGAAACTCCGCGCGAGATCAGCGATAGCTCGATATATGATGCTAAAACCGCAAGAATTTTAATATGTCGCTAGAAAAGATTTTCTTGTGATACTAAGAATTTCTAATGAGCAGGATTTTTCTGCAATCACAATAATTATATCTCGATATACGGATCTGATTATTTTTAGCGTCGCTCTTCCAAGGATCTAAACAAGGATCAAGGCTAACCGGTTCGCCAAGCGCTCCAAAAAAAAAAGAAAAAAAAGGATCCTCGCTGAAATCGGAAGGCAGATCAAGTATAATTAAAAAAAATCCAACAAACAGTTCCCAGAATGAAATGGTCGGTACGAACGACACGGGCGTGTCGTCGCGTGTCGTGCGGAGACGAGTGCGTTAACACGATCGCGCTGAATTCTTTCCCGCGACCGGTCGTCTAGCTCGTAATTGTCGCTTTCGCGTGTTAATGTCTTCATCCAACGTTGGACATCGACGGCTAACCGGTTTGCCAGATGGCACGATTCCCAACGACAGTCAGACAGTCAGCTTCTCGTGCATCGCAGCGGGCGACGTACGCTTATCGCACGCGAGTCCATCGATTATTATATATGTAGGTGGCATAATTATTCGAGACGAATATTGCCGTATTACGCTAATCGCGTGATAGCCGATTAAAGTAAACGATGTATAATGTATATAAATACAATATATATTTTATAAATCTTATCACACTAGAATTAATAATTTAGCACTATATTTTTTTTAAGCGACGAGACTAATCTTACATCTATGTATAAAATTCACTGTGCGAATGCAAATACCCTCTTGAATCTCTTTCGCAATAATTTACTTTTACACTCCTCGGTATAATTTATTTAATAGTCCTTATATATTAAAAATCTTCTCTTTTTAACTATTATACATGTCTGCATCCTATATTTCTAGTTATTTCTGTATTTTTTCAACTTGTCAAAGTGTGTCAATTTCTCAATAAATAAATAATAATATATGTAGAAAATGCCTTGAGAGAGATGTCGGATAATGTTTTGAGAATCTCATAACTCGTTAAAATTGACATTTAATTTTTAAGATGAAACCGCTATTATATTTTCGTGTATAACTGTTAAAATTTAAGAAATGAAGAAAAATCTTTAAAATAAAAGTGTTAAGATAATTAAGTTGTATAAAGAAAAATACGCGCATGTTTTTCGTTATAAAAATGTCTATCGGGCTATCTTTATGATCTTTTATGATACAGCTGTGTTTCATGCTAATGTTTTAGAGTCGCGTTTAAGATAAAACGAGCATTAATATTGAAACGAGACTTTTATTTCTCCTGCACGATTTTCGAAGAGACACCATTATCATTCTCGTGGCGAGCGGTGCGAATCTTATGAATTTCTAATAGCGCTCTCGTGCTTAGCGTCAATCCGCGGCGAATTTAAATCTCGTATTAACTCTCGTCTTCAAGGCGGTCGATATTTCAGCCACGATGCGCACAAGTGGCCTTCGGCAAGTTCGGAAAAAATTTACACCACAAAGGATGCACAAATTTTAATAATGCTTGAATATTATCTCTCTCTCTCTCTATCTTTCGCAACTTCGTCCTGTCTCTTTCTCGAGTTTTCCCCGACCTTTTCCCACGCGCCCCGCCGGGGTGATCCCGATAGCGCGGCACATCGGATGTTCCTCGGGAATAACGTGGCCGGAAAAATTCAGTCGGGCGCGATTAATCGAGTTAGTCGTTGGCGGATTTTCCGGCGGGATGCAGGCGGCTCGGACGATGTTATTATATTCGATGGAATCCGGTGGGACGGGAGCGACGGCGAAGTGGTTTGAAACGAGAAGAAGGAGGAAAAAAAGGATGCGAAGCGATGAGCATCGACGAACGAAGCCA
The DNA here is from genome assembly GCF_030449975.1 of Polyergus mexicanus. NCBI lineage: Eukaryota > Metazoa > Arthropoda > Insecta > Hymenoptera > Formicidae > Polyergus > Polyergus mexicanus. The sequence goes on along the minus strand of NW_027223338.1, from coordinate 5,484,021 downwards.
AGTCCCGCGGAAAGCTCCTTATCGAGGGCGGCGCGGGACGAATTTATTCGCGCCTCGACAACTTTGAAACTCTAATCTGTCGGCGCCGGCTCTTTCAACCGTCTTTTCGCCGATCGCTCTCCGAGTGTTTTTAAATGCGTCTGGTTGTTCGCTGGTTGGGCGCGGAAGTGCGAGACTCCGTCGATGGAAAGTTTCGTTTTTATACTTTCCCGGAACGAGACCAAAGTCCGCGTGCTTTATTCCACATCTCTTTCAATAGGATGCCGTTTTTAATTACTCCTCAGCAGTTTCACGATCGGCTATGGATCGGTCCGGACGTTTCGTCCAAGTTTCCTAATACGCGAGAGCATTAATATCGATCAATGTGTAATAATAATATAATTTTTTAAAATAATTTACGATAAAATGAAGAGACACAAAAACAGATATAAAAAAAGTCTAAGAAAGAAATAAATTCGATATATAATTATTCTCTCCGTGGAGATAGTTTTCAAATACAGTATTTCTCCGCTTATGTAACAAGAGAAATATAATTATTTCAATTGACTATTTAAGGTTTTTATTGGTACACAAAGGTACACATTTGAAACGTGTACTTTTAATTCCTAAAATAAAAAAAAGAAAGAAGGAAAAATTAAACGATTCAATCATAATTATAATAATTTAATTAACATAGAAATGAATTTTTATTTTATATTAACACGTATTATATTATATTATATTTCATAATTTAGTAGAAGAAATAACGTGTGCGTATAGTAATTCTATTTTCTATTAGAAATACTATTTTATCCACTTCAGCAATCTTTATACACAACGAGAGAGAATAACATATATAAATATATTAAATGCTTTCATAATTATGATAGCAAGTATAATAATGCATGAAACATATTTCGTGGATAATAGCGGATCTTATCCGCGATGCGAATCGAGGTTCCTGCCGGAACAGGATGTAGAACATACGCGGATGGCACGAGTTTAGATTCACGAGGTGGAAGGTTGCAAAATGTATGCGCCGATACAAAAGCTCTCGGGGGAGATTCGCGCGCGGGAAAGAGATCGCGTGGAAATACGGCGCGCACGCGCACACACATACACGCGTATATGTATTGTTTATATATATATATGCAAAGCGTAGACTTCACGTGATAATGCGCGAATCACTTGGACCGGAAATTCCGTAAGATAGACAGACGTGCGGAGGAACGAGGCAAACATTAATATTCCATTGTCTTTGGCGAAACGGACTGACTGGTGCGCCGAGAGAATGGCGCGGCTTTCGGTTCCTTTTAAACGCCAACGCGTATCCGCACCGAATTATATTACAATAACAATGTAAAATTCTAATATTCAATGGACTGTGACACTGGTACTTGAAATGCTAATTGCGAAGGAATCTTTTGTTTTTATATGTAAATTTTTCGTTTTCGTTATAATAATATGTTTGTTTTAATAAAATATTTATTCCGTTTTAATAGTATCTCACTTTGTAATTCATTTTAAAAATATTTTCTTCAAATTTATTACATTGATGGACGATTATGCCGATTTAACGTAGCAATAAATAGTGATATTTCACATAATTATTATCGTCATTTATATTCATTTTAATATTAAATTGAATAAAATCAAAATGGCATCGTAAATTTATATTTACAACATTATATAAATAGCAACGCTTTCTAACTCTAATAAAAGAATATTCAATATTCTTAAATAATATTCTTGTGTGTGCTACACACAACCGGCTACTCTCGAGCTCGTTTGCGAAGAATCGTACTCGCGCTATCGCGTCATCGTGCACAACTCCAGCTGCGAAGTCAGCGGGGCGAACAACACGCTTGTACACGGCGAACATTAATTCCAGCCGCGGCTTCTAAAGATTCGACGAACCCGCGAATTAGACGAGACGAATATCTGCGGTTGAGGCCGCGCGTTAATCCACTTGTTATCAAAGTCAGCCGTCGTGTACAAGCCCTCGGTTCTATCAAATCAATGCGCATAAGCGATACACGAAGCGACTCAATGGGGGACGTGCGTTAATTCTCTATATCCTACTAGTCTGGTGAATCATTATAGTTTGTGTCTCTGAGATCTGGGTCTCATTCGTGTGACTAATATCGATGCGATGTGCACGAGCGATAGTGCTATATTTGTTTTTCCGTCGAATGTATTGTATTTCTATTAATTAAGGGTATTTCTATGATTAATGGATCAATTAATTAAAAATTTATAACATAGGTATTTTCATATAAAAATATAATGTATATATAATAAATTTAATTTCTACAAATATTAATTTTTTTATTACATCGATTATATATCATTTAATATATAATTAATATAATCGGGCTTTCTAATTTCCAAAATAATCGAGTACATCTTGTAAAAAAATCTGAGATTGTTGATATAAATATTAAGTACTTGGGTATCTGTTCTCGTCTCGATTTAAGAAAATTTTCGAAAACTTAAAAAATCAGAGAGAAGAGAGATTTCTCTCGATAGAAATACAATATCTTGAAATTCTTTGTTAGTATTAAAAAAAAATGGTATCGATTGTCTGTTTTTTTTTAATTTTCTCCTAATAAATTAATTCCTTATCGCAAATGTTTTTCAATGACATTTTGCTGTAATTTATTAAAAATATCGTGCTCTATCTTAATCGCTACAAATGTGTCTTCGAAGCCGCAAGAAATTCTGTCTTTCGTATCGCGCATGGCAATCCTATCTCGCATCTAGTTTGCTCAGAGGTCTAGTATGCGATGTGGTGAAACACACTGCGGGCTAAACGCGAGGAATGGATGGAGCACTTCTGGGATATTATGTGCGCGAGGGATACGAATGCGGTCACGAAGTGCAACGGTGTCGGAAAGCGCCGCGAGGCATCGAAGGGTGCGAGAAATTCCCGATGGAATACATTGGATACGCGCGTTGTCATCTCACCATAATCGTAGGTTTTTCGTGCACGATAAGGAATTGTATTGAATAGTAGAGAGAGAGAGAGAAGACAGTGCACGAAGCAACGAGTTGTTAGATATTGTCTTATTGGGCTTACCGCATGGCGATAATGCGTGCGTATATGTGTATTCTCTCTGTGCGTGGCCGAGTCGTGTTTAAAATATATCCCACGAGGCGGAACGAGACGATCGGTAGCGCGTAGCGGTGCTCAAAGTACATCATAATGACGTGCCATTATAGCGACCATTTACGACTAATTTCACCAATATATATTGCTCAACTTTGATCACGATTTAAAAAGCTAATTGGGTTTATTATTATTTTTTTTTATATCTAAAACTAAGAGAAAACGTATAAAAAGTTTGCGAGGTAACAATTAGTAAAATAATCGACCAAGATTCTTGATCAAAAATGTATCTACGATAACGATCCATGTATGATGAAAAATTCGTCGCGAGAACGTCCGCATGGATTATCGTCTTGAAAGTCAAGAAGACTAAGGAAAACGGGGAAGGGGTTAACGATGCCCGAAAGTGAATCTCGTGGCGGCCTTTCGTGACTGACAAACGACGACCGTCGTTGTCGTTTTTTAGGAGTGCGACGTCGGGCCATCCCTTGCGAGAGGAGGGACAAAGGGCGAAGGGGGGAGGCTGTCTGGCGCTCTCCCCGCGGAAAATACCGCAGCGCAAACTGAAACTCCGTCCAGCAGCCGTCGCTTATTTATGTATGAAACCGTAGCCTACGTACACTCTGGTCCCTCCCGTTGTATCCGGCTTCTTCGCGTCGTGTCTTTCGTGTCCACCGGCGAATTTGTGCGTTATTCATACGTCGCGACTGTGAATGATGAGCGACGTCTATCCCTTTGCCTCCTCGGCCTAGCACACCGTGGAAATTTCGCCAACAAGTCGGAAAGTCACGCACGCGCCTTTCATCATAACTCGACTAAACCTTAAGAACGTGAAACGCGTCTCTCGAACGAGAGCAGTTGCGGCGGTCTTGAAATTTTGACAGGGTTGGGTGTCTGGAAGTTGTGGGAATTTTTGTACGACAAATTTTTGGACACTATTATTATATATATATATATATATATATATATATATATATATATAAAAGATAGATAAATTATACAATATTTGAAGATATATAGATTAGATTTAGATTTAGTATTATAATGATCTGTGGATTATTTCCTGTCAATAGATTTTAAAATTTTTATCAAACCAATCTGGAGAGAGTATAATTATTCAATATCAATTCCTCGAAATATATTAGATCTTCAATTATCATGTTACATTTAAAATCATTTAATTTCTTTACAAACATTTAAATTTCAATTCTCATAAAATTTTAAATTTTTTTAGCAGACGTTTTCATAATTAATGCCATGATATTGTTCCGAGTTATCGATTGTATGCCATCTTATTTCAAACTCTTATTTTATAATTTTTAGATCCGATAGAACGAGAGATAATAATAAAATAATAATAATAATTAAAAAAAAAGAAATCTTGCGAATTTCGAAGAAATTTATTGATCTCGAAGAGAGGATGTGCCCTTCGAACCGCTGGATTTAATCGGGTGTTTACGCGCGTCTTATTTACGCTTGATATCGCTCGACTCCCGGTACTCTCGTGATCGCCGGAAGCACGAATTCATGAATAGGATTTTCGTTGGACGCATTGCTTGCTGCGCTCGCGGGTGTAATAACGCGCGTCGCGTCAACGTTGAAAGCAAACGAAAATAACTCCAAAGTCCCGACGGGATGATACTACTTCGCTGACCCAAAAATATTGTTTAAATTTTCGCGTTTATATATATATATATATATATATATATATATTATCCCGTTTACATTGAAAAATTAAATTTACTAACTTGTTTAATATGAGCAAAACATATGCGCCATTTTAAATTGCTCGCTATTTTATCAGCAAATCGGGAAATCGCTGAAATATTCACAATAGCTTTTCTAAGACTTATTCTATAATCAATATTTTTGTATTACGATTTAACTTGTGTGTTTTATAAAATAATAAATCGGGAAAAAAAAAACTTTTGTTCCCGCGAACACATTTTTTTTTTTTCTATATCTTTAAATTCAATTTGTTAATAAATTTATAGCCATGCAAAAAAAATATAAAAAAAGCATGTTGGTCATTAAATGAAAGATGTGGCTTCATTTATGTACATGTATATATAATATGTATAATATATTCTCTCTCTCTCTTCTTTCAATAAATATTCCCAAACTCATTCGAGACTCCGACAAGTTCTAGAATGAAGCGAGCGAGTTTAATCGTGATGTCGAGTATATCGATCCCGGAGGAAAAACGTGAGGAAACGAACAAACCGTGCGGGCAAAAAAGTCGAGGTCGATGCGGGTGAGGAAAGTGCCGTTCGGGATCGCGGGTGCCCCCCCGTCAACTGGACGCAAAGTGCATTAACGTTGGGGGTCCGCAAAACCGACACCGTCGCAAAGTACCGCGACCGTGGCTTTTCACAAAAAGTTCGCGGCAACTACGTCGATGTAGGTAAGAAGCATCGACGAGGGGGTTAATCGTACGCTCTTACCTATACCCTTCTCCCCGATAAATACATCGCGGACTTCGTTACTCTATGCACGTGCGACCAAGTTCGCGGTCGTTCTAATTCGCGTCGTAATCCCCGGAAGTGACAACTGCTGCTCCCAGATTGTTGCGTATGTTTATGTCGCGAATTTCGGACGGATAACGGAACGAAGAGCTTAATTATCTCTATGCGCGATGCGTCCTTACTTATTTAGTATTGCAAGTTGTAGGCATCGAAGATTTAGCGTGTAACGTTGACTGATGGAGATCTTCGTAGGTCTTTAGGATAACTGTTGTAATTATTGACATTTGTTAGATTGGCTTAATAAATTCTCGATCCGCGTGGCCCTTTAAGCGGATAATCCAGAAAGCTATTTCTATCGACAAAATATTTCGAAAATTTGAGTAAAGTATTTTACACACACGTTCATATGAATAAGAGAATTTTACACGTGTTGAAAAAAATATAAAATCATTTAATTTTTAGACAATTTTCTCATCTTTTTCATGTCATTCGTACATTTATTGCTATAACAATTTGGAAAAATTGGATAGAGATCAAAGACTCGTCTCTCGAGCTATGACATCGACCAAGGAATCGCTTATAGATAGTTTCTATCGCGAATATTGAAGGATAATCGATAAACATTGGCAATAAATTGCGATATTTTTTTCGAAAATGTAACAAAATGCCAAGAGCGGCATCGGTGGAGAACGAGGATGAGGCCGAAGAGGAGGAGGAGGAGGAGGAGGAGGAGGAGGAGGAGGAGGAGGAGGAGGAGAAAGAGGAAGAAACGGTCGCGGATAAGCGGACGAGCAACGTTGCCGCCGGACAGAGTGAATTATGGGACAATTAGTTCCGGCAGATATATAAGCCCCGGACTCAGAACCGCTCCTCGCCTCTCTACCCTCGCTCTCGTATCCTCTCTTGGCCGCTTGTCCGAAGGGGGGGAAGAGAGGACTCGTGTACTCGCCGGCTCTCGCGGAAAGTGCTCGCGAGAGCCCGAGCTTTCGCGCGTATCCGAAAACTAAGGAAAGGCACCGGACGACTCGTTAACCACCGACGCAACGGTTCTTTGTGTCTCATCCAGATCTGGTCTGACTCTTTTGTGCTCTTGTTTTCTTTTCTCCGTCGCTTCCCCATGCTCTACCGTGTTACGCGAGAGTGTTCTGTACGACCGGTGAATTTTTTTGAACGTGAAGAAAATTCGCGATTTCGATGCTCTCAGAATTTTCAAAATTTAAAAAAAATTCACCGAGAAATTTGAAAATTCTTCTTTGAAAAGTCAAAAGTATCCATGATTTAAAAAGTCGGGAAAATTTACAAGTCTCTCTAAAATTTAAAATTAAAATAATTAGCAAAAAAAAAAAAAAAAAGAATCGTATGATCTAACGATTAATGATATGATCCATGAAATAATTAAAAATTACAGAGTCAAACGTTGCAACATCGTTGAATATAATCTTCAAGGACCATATATGTAAATAACAGATAATTATTACTCGACGAGTTAAAACTGATTTAATCGTCTGATACTTTTAGATGAACATTTCGACCGAGAAAGATGAGTGCGAAAATCTCGGAGAAGATCTTATCCAGGATTAGCGGTGAACCTATCTCGGAGCAATGCGGTTGTGCGCGATCAGGCAGATGTGGGGCGTCCCCGGTGAATGTCTCGTTCAATTATGCAGCGACCCGAAATACCTGTCCGCTGACGAGCCCGTCGTCCCTAAGATCGGAACGCGCTTGTAATCCTCCAAGGGACGATCCGTCTCTCTTGGCGACACGCGCGATCTTTGGAATTTCGACGGAGGTGCCCAAAAGCACAAATAGACCGACGCACGCGGTCACCGCGATAGAGTAATTCGCCAGATGACACTCCAACGTTTTATCTTAATTGAGAGAAGCGCGACTTTATTAAGTTAACAACGTTACCAGTTTTATTTCGCGACCGATTCTGATTCGTAAGATTATCCCGATTATATTAATAGTTTACCGCAAATAATTCACTCGCAAAATGTCAAAGTGTATAAATAAAGTCTATATTAAGTTTACATTCACAAAATTAATTCGTGCAAGATATTCCTTTCTTTGACAAGGATATCTATCGTTGCGCGATAACAGAATTTTCAAATTTTCAAACTTTAAACGTGACTAAATCTGTGAATAATTAACCGAATCGTCTAGATTCTCAAAATCTCTTCCGTTTTCACAATGAAAACATATAATCCAAGTATGTTAAAAAAAAAATCCAATTTCAATTTCATCAAAATATCTACAGTTAAAAAAAAAAAAAAAAAAAAATGATTGGTTTGATATATCGTATTTAATAAAAATTTGTATATATATATGTTACTGTTTGAATAAAACCGAAACATGTCGATTCGGACTATCGGCAATTTCGTTGAATTTTCGCGTATGACCGCCGAAAAGGCAATCAGCCTTTCTCGACCATCGGCATCGAGCTTTATCCGCATCACGGGATCATCGTTGCGCGTAAACTGCAGTAATAACCCGCCGCCGGATGACGGGAAGGATCGTCCATCTTCTGGGATTCGGCTAACCATCGCACGGTTATTAACGGCGGTTTGGTAATTTCGACGGTATGTTGCGACCCCGTATCGTGGAACTATTTTCGTCGTGTCTCTCGATAATATCAAAAATAATCGTACGAAAAACAGTAGAATCTGAAGAATAATAATTTTAACTGAAAATATAATTATAATATTTCATTATTTACCAAAATAAGTGTGTCTTATAATCTTTATATTTTATATATAAAAAAGAATATATACTCGAAATAAGTGGAAATACATACATGATATAAATGAAAATAAATACTTTTCATATGAATAAAAATGATACGTGAGAAAAATACAACTTTCGCCGACAAAAACCAATCCTGTATGCATTAAAATTATCCAACAGTTTTTGTAAATCTACTTTTGACATTTTCCACAATATCGTCCCGAATTTTTTGTTTATTCATATTGTCATAATAAAAACGCAATGTGATTTTAAAAGCCTTCTAGCTTTCGCAACGTTTATCGAATCGAGATCTTCCACATGTGTCGAAAGTCCACGAATTACCCTAATAACGTTTATATTTAATACAAATGTCGCGCTCCATTCAAATAAGAAATAATTTTTTGGAGAGCGGTTTTGTTTTTTTTGTCAAAATTATGTATTATTACACAAAATGTACTATATTATCGAAGATCACTCGCAAGTTAATAGAGTCGCATCATCGATACTTTTCATTCGATATCGCTTCTGGGATTGTCGATACCCCAGTTATAACGCAAGATAAAGCAGCATTATCACAGGCCAACCCCGTTTCTCATCGTCAGTATCAAAGTATGGAAATATCGATACTTTGATATTGTAACAACCGCAGCGCCGCGCGAGCGTCCCTTGTAACTCGCCTTGATTGAAAATTTCGCGAATAGTCCGCGGCATTTCGCTGACGATGATTGCGACCGCGAAAAAGTGCAACCGCGAATGATGGTCGCGGGACGAGAGAGGCCCGGCGTGGACCGCGTTGACGTTTCTGCTCTTTTTCACGGGGCGTATAGATAAATCACGGGGAGATCCTCGTCCAGAGTATACGCAGCCTAGTCGATGTAACGTGCGACGTGTCCATTTGCTCGATGCGTTTTACGGATAATCGGGAGAATTATTATTTTTGCGTAATTTATTATATATAAGAATACCATCTCCTTATTAACTGAATTATTATTATATTTTATGCAACGCGGCTCGATGATAGAAAAGTATGGAGATGCGAAAGAGAATAAAAATAAAAGAATATGGTTAAAAAGAAAAACAAAAAGAGTGACAATCTTAGACATTACGATTATTTGAAGTCGGCAAAAAAAAACTGGATATTTTCGTAACTACGAGTCTTTTTCGATTGAGAGATTCTTAAGTTCCGAAGTTTACGGGAGCTTGAATGTTAATCCTTCGGATCCTTGAGATCCTGGATTTATGAGTCTCGATCGAAAATCCTCGGAGAGATTCTGAGATCTATAGAACGCAGTCTGTGTGTCTGCAATGTTATATTTTCAGGCTCTCGAATCTCCCTCGCAATCTCAACTAATTTTATTGCTTAACGCACACACATCAATTATGTACGAACGTTAAACGATGTAATACACAAATATGTTCCTTCTCATTTGATACTTTGCAAGTAATAAGTGCGCCTTCGTATATAAGGCTTATTATTCGCCATGTAGATTCTTGTTACATCACGCGTTCTTATTGACGGTATAATTACAACGTACGACGTGCCCTTATCCGTATTAGAGTTTCTTCGTCTTCATTCCATCGACGAGGAACTAGGATCGGACCGCAGCTCGCGCGCACGGTCCCTTCAGGGTGGGTCGGGTCTCCTGATTAATGATCCCGCTAATCAAATAAACAATCCTACATCTGTCGACCGAGTGTGTTACCGAGTCGCGGCCAGACGCCCGTCCCCTCTGTCTTTTTCCGGTACGGTCTGCCCTTCCCCGATCCTGAAGAAGACATAGTTTATCTTCGGTCCCCGACAGTCGTCGTCGATTCGTTCGCTCTTCAGCGCACGACTCGAGCGTTCTCTCCGTACCGAGGAGAAGCGATGCAAGAAGCGGTGGATGCTAAAGAAAAGCACGAGCTCGAGTTCGAGAGTGGATTCGGGAGGGCCCGGAAGGGGAAGGCGGGAGTCTCGAGGAAAAACGCGCTCGCCTCGCGGCGTGACTCTAGAGTGGCAATTAGAAGGATTAATGATTCCGTCTCGGGAGTCTTTCCTCGATCTACGTTTCGTCGTCGTTGTCGTTGTCGTTTCGGGGGCCTGACGCGGGCCGAAAATCGTCGCGATTAGATGGCGCGAGTGGAGCCGCGAGCGCCTTCATAAATCAACGTTCCGTCCGTTTAGCGTCGACGAGAAGAGACGACGCGTGTTCCTCGACGTGTGTTTCTACCAGAACGTCGACTCGTTCGGCGAGCGTGTAATGTGGTCAACGCTTACGGAGGATCCTATAATTAGGGTGGCAGGGTGGTTATTAATCGTTCGGATCGTGGCTGTTACACCAATGGAATTCAGAAGCTTCGGGCAAAAACGGCATACCGCCACCAAGTGACATAATAAGTAGCTCGTTTGCTTTTTTTTTTTTTTTTGAATAAGCGACAGTTTGTGAAATTCTCAATGATTGAAACATAATTTTATTATACAATACACGTACAAATATATTATACTTTTTTATATTGTTTTATACACACATGTTGAGATAAGAGTAAAGTGATTTAACGATAAAAGGCCTTGTATGAAACTTTAACACGGCTATACGATAAATAAAAAAATTTTGTCGAAATTATCGCGATTAATCTCCGAGGCTATTCCAACCGGACGAAATAAGATTTCGCAAATTAAAACGAAACACAACTCATCCGAACGTTGCCTGAGAGCGAGTCTTCCTCTCGTCGTTCTTTTTGTCGTTTCGCCGGGCACGCAAGGCGATTTTCACGGTTTCGGCCACGGCGGGCGAATCGAGACGTCTCTGTTAAGCGAGCAACGAGTTTCGCCGTCGACGGGGAGAGCTCGGAACCGTGACGACGCCCGGAACCGTGAGACGTCTCTCTTCGGGTCGACGACGACGACGACGACGACAACGACGACGACGACGACCGTCGTTTCCTGGAACGAAATTACGGCGTTGCGCGCGCTCAAAGTAGATTTACGAACCGCGAGCATGGGCGCCGGGCGAGATACGCAGATAATTTTGCAACTCGATGAGAACTCGTTTAACCATCTACTCTCACGACCCGTTATACGCTCAACTATTACAGTACAAACAGCGGTCTCTCTTTCCCGCGGCTGTACTTCTTCAACATTATAAAATCTTGCAGTTATATATCTCGCTATTTGTATAAGTGTCTTATAAAAAAATATTAACGTAATACGAAGAGGTACATTCGGATAAATGTACTCTCTATGATATCTCATAAAAGATAAAGAGTTTACGTGCAAATCATATCTTCCATTCATTTTTTCTCCGTTTTGCGCTTTTTCTAACAGAGTGCGCGTTAAGAGCAGAGTATCCGTATTACGCTCGAAAGTGTTTTCAATTTATAAAAATTATATTTCTCGATATATTCTACAAGATACGCTTCTATTTTTCGCTTTAAACGCTTGTACGTATATCTTATCTAACTTCTTTCGATATATTTTTAAAAGAAAATTATATATATATATATATATTTTTTTTCTATTTTATATAAAGTATATTTTATTTATTTATTTTTAATCTATTCTTAACGGGAAAGAAATCCTCTAGTACAGACTGTTGATAGGAAGACATTGATTGAAATTAATCGGTAAAATATAATTAACAGAAATTCACAACTTAAATATGAAATTGCAGCATACGGAAAGTTGAATGTTCTGGAAAACAATACTTATATTTAATTAAAAAAGAATAAATTAGTGTAAATGTTCATTAAATGTCGAGATTTTTCGCATGTCAAAAATTTATATAAAATTTAATTTTTTGATTATGATCTACAGTCTACTTTAATTTACGGACTTTAAGATCACATTGTGAGCGACATCTCGAACGTTCCTGATTTATAGCAGGCTCGGCCCGGCCGACGACGATCGGCGTCGTCGCGTAATCGCGAAGCTACGTCGTTGCGTCGTCGCCCACTCTCTCGGCGCGATGCCGGACGGCAAGTAAGATTAAGTCGCTGTTAAGCCGAAGGCGGCCACGTGCTCTTGCACTCTTTTTCTCGCTCCGTCTCTTTCCCTACATCTACCTCGGCAGTACGTAAATCACTACGACGGAAGCACGGACAGTTACGAGTTCACCGATACAAACGATTGTGTTTAGCCCAGCTCGCGGAACACGCGTCACGACGCGAAGAAGCGAAGCGACCTATACGGGGTGCTCTAAAAATACATATATCCGTGGCAATGTATTTTTGGAACGAGTTTGCGTCTTGCTCGTTTTTTTTTTATCAATGTCGATGCAGAGGATTAATTTCTAAGTTATTGACGGTCGAGAATTTCGAGGATTAAGAGACGAGAAAACAAAACTAAATTAAGTATAAGTGGTATAATTAATTAGAAAATATACATTTAAAAATATTCAAATTTTGTCTATAAAATGTTCGCAATCTTAAATTCTTGAATTTTAAAACTATATATATTATTATTGATATTTATTAATTATAATCAGTATTGATTATTTCTCTCGAGTTTTTAGATTCGTAAATTTTCAATTAAATCTTTAAATTATCGAATTTTAATTTTTGAAAATAAGTTTTCAATTGTTTCAATTATTTTATCGAAGTTCACGCCGATGAAAAGCTCTAGATGTGATGAAAAGTGAATTACCCCGTTACACAATATTCTCGGGACACCCTGTACAGTCGGAGAACGAGGATGTGGAATACAGAAACCAGAAGACGGGAGTTATCCAGCTGTCGCGACCACATCAGAGCGTGTCGCGTATATAACGCGATATCCGTCTCTTTCCGTGCAATTTAAATGTTTCTCTGTCCGCGTATAAACTAATCCAGTATATCTCTCTCCATCTCTCTCTCTCTCTCTCTCTCTCTCTCTCTCGCCACTGCCATCTTATACTCTCTCGTAAGGCACAGCCCGCGACAAGAAAGCATCTTGTCAGATTCGTATAGTTAAGCCTCTCGCACAAGTTCGATTTCTAGATCTTTATTCCAGATATTACCTCATCTAATAATCTAAATTCGTTAATTAATCGTCCATTTCCGCAGGATTTAAATATTTTCTCTGCTAAAAACAAATCCAGCTGCTTCAACAGGCTTCGTAAAAATATGCCTTTTTTTATTCGACAAGTACGCGTCTTAGAGCTTCAGAGTTTTATAAAACCGCTTTTATAAAAAATCATGCTATTAATACTCGCTTTCTTTCGTATCGGAGAAAAGAGAATATCCATTCTCCTTCGCTTCTCTTACGTAAGTGTTACGAAGAGGCTTCGTTAAAACGTGCAACAAATCAAATCTAATCTTTGTTATCACGCGCGATCGCGTCCCTTCGTCTTTCTTCGCGGCGATTCTTCGCTCCAATTTCCATCGCGACTTCACCGGCGAGCTTTCTTCGCACCACCATCCCCCGACGGGGCTATTTTTGCCGTCGGCAAATTCTCTCCTCTATCGTACGACGACACGTACCATCGTTGAAAACTGTCTCCCGGCATCGTGTCGTTCCGCGTTTAATATTTTAATCCTTCGCGCCGCGTCGGCATTCATTACGCGAGATCCTTTACGCGATGTCGAGGATTTCTATATCGGTAAAGATATAAAATATAAAGTCGAGTATATTCGACGAATATTAATTTCGTCGCTCGATTTTATTATAAAATAAATGATAAACGGCGGGGGAGCTTGGACGATATAAATCATATTCGTCGAATGTTATGGAGCATGAAGCGCTACGTGTCATATTTTATCAAAACTTTTTCAACCATGTGTCATCGATATAACTATCTGCCGGCCATCGGACGAGAGGATTTTCATGGGGTGGATTAATCAGGGAATCATAAAATTAGCTGTCGTCACTTTTCATCTCCATCACGTGAAATTTGGCAAGCACGCGCGCGCGCGCGCACGTGCATCGGTCCATCTCAACGAGGTGTTTTATTTGCAGCGCATGAATAAATAGCGACACGCGGAACGCCATCGAGAAATCCGCGCGACAGTTGTTTGAACGTGGCAGTGCGTTCATAAAGTACGATTAATCCTCTCGCGTGCAATTTCATCAGATTCCCCGTTAAAAGATTCAAAACAATAGCAATAAAATATTGCACGGTAATTGAGATCGTCGGATAAAAAAAAAAAAAAAAGAAAGAAAAAAAAATTTGCGCGAATCGTCAATTTTTGAAAATCGACCTCGGAATCGGGTGTGACGTCGAGAATAATTTTACACGAAATGGCAAGAGTTTTTCCAAGAGATATTAGCATTATTCAGATTTTCTTTTTCCCCCTCTCGCACCCTTTGTCGCTCGCGTAAAGATAAATTGCGTGTAAAATATCGCAACTTATGTAGTTATCGCATTAATTTATGTTCGTTTCTAAAGTTCCGCGCGCTGGTATCGATGAAGGACGCCGCTTCTCCAAGTAGCTCCCGCATCAATTAATTAGTGCGATCTCGAAGGAAACTCGAGATTCGGATTGTGAATCGAGCTACCGAACTCGATAGTTCTTCTTCTCTCTTCAAGTTACATCTCGTTCCTTTTTCGTTTACGAAATAATACCGCAGATAGTCTTTTTGCACGATAGGGAGAGGAGAGAGGAGAAGGGATTGTTGAAAAATCTTTCTAACGGTTTTACGTATCTACTTCTCTTTCTATTCTGGTATATGTGTGTGTGTAGTAAATTTAAAATCAAACTCGCGCGGCCAAAGCAGATCGGAAACCGAGTGAAAATGTTCGCTAAACATTTTTCCTTTCTGCAAATTGAACTTTACCGTTAGCATCCGCAATTTTTTGCGTTCAATTTATAATATTAATTTACATCTGTCCGAATGTAAAGGAAAACTATCCGGCTCATATTCGAAATATAAAAGCGGGATTAAAAAATATTATTTTACGTAAAGATATTTTCAAAACAAGCTAAAAATTCTGCAAATTAAAAAAAAAAAATTTGGCATATTGCTTCTTCATCGTATTATTCCGCTCGCGAAGCTTAAGCTTCCTAAAGCAGGCGAATTTTTCAATTTTGGCTTCCTCGGAGGAAGCTTCGTGAGCGAAATAAAAGGATAAAGAAGCAACGTGCTATTTTCTAATTTGCACGCATTTTTTATTTTCATGCCAAACGTAAATTTAATCCGATATCTCAAAATTTGCGACAGTTAGAGCGTGTACAGATACTCGTCGAAAAATTCAAAATTTTATAGAAAATCAGCCCGACAATTTCACCGACATTTTCGAACATTCTGTATTGGCATGAAAAACTGGCAAAAAAAATTTTGTCACCAAATTTATGAATATCTCCGACGAGGAGAGAATCTAACGCTTAAATCTCGTTGATCCCTTTAAATATCTTCCTATATACATAGCAGATGATGTGAAATCGATCTCGAGCGTATCGAACGACGAAGCTTTCTAGGCTTCGGGGACGCCGTAAAGGTCGTGTCAATTGCAGATCGCGCGGCGCGTAATTCCGGCATAACGACAAGCGTGTACAGGGTGTCCCCGCCTATAATTAAGCTGACAAGGCATGACGACGACGTACGAGGGCATGAAACAATGGCGGGCGACCAGCACGCTGTCGGTGCACGAAAGAGGGAGAGTTCGGGGCCCGCAACGTCACGGCCGTGACGCGCGCGTCACGCGACACGACGCGGCCGTGTCATCCCAAAATGTACTCCGCGCGACACACGGGGTAGACGAGCGCGACGACGCGTCGCGATTATTTATCGGAAGGCCGTCGATCGAGGAAAGCTGCTATCGACCCGAATTTGGATCTGCTCCGTTGCCACCCTTCGCCTGATGGGATGGAATGGTTAATGGAATTACGCGGGATATCGCGCGCCAACGAGACATCTTGGATAATTCCGTTAACGAGATGACTGTGCTTTAATGACAGATGCCGGATTTTAATGATGGATATCCAGATAGAATTGTCCCGTACATAAGGCACGCCCGTATCACTCAATACGCACGCAGGAAAAAAATTCTACATAAAGTAGGAAGATGTGTGTAAAGAAAACTATACGTAAAGTATTGTATATACAAAATATCAAATATATAAAACTTAATTTTCCGTCAAAATTTCGATCGGACGATTATCCAGGTATTTTTAACCCTGGCAAATAAAAGAATTGCTAACTGTGTATGTATGCATATTCGTAAAGTAAAATTAACTTTAAACGATATGAAGAAACCGTCGTAGCATGCGTCAGTGGTTTTCTAGCTGCATAAACCGTTCGTAATTATTTTCATCCGGTAGATTTATGGACATCCCGCGAGGTCGCGATACGTACAAAGCGAGAAGGGGGAGGGGGGAAAAAAAAGAAACAAGTACGTACACTTTATACTGCTGCGGACAAAGACTTGAGCGAAAACGACGAGACGATGCGAGAGATGCGGCGTTTGAAACGCGAGATAGGATATGTAATTTATATCGCTGTTTTATTGCGAGAACGCCGGGCGTTGGAATCTTTTTACGTGCATTTTTTTGCATGTAAATACGGTCGCTTTCGATGCGAATTGCCCCGGAGGATGGTATTTGTATCTTTTTGTCACATATTCTCGCGTGTACACACACATACATACATATATATATATATAAAATGTGATAAACATGTAGAAAAATGTACAAGAATGCTGCGATTATATTGCGGTAATTATTTTAATAATGTACGAATATTTATTTTCGTTGGCCATTATATGATAGTTGGATTATAACATTTCGTTCCTGATATCGTAAAAATCGGAAAAATTGTGATAAAGACGAAGTGAATGAAAAAAAATGAAGAAAAAAGATACATCGTGTTGATAATTTCGTTAAATTCGTGTATTATTAAAAATCTGTAGAAAAATAGACAAATATATAGTTTATACTCTCAAAAATATGTAAAAACTTTTTTTAAAAGTACGTTGAAATTTTTAGCACAAAAACAAAATATATATTTATTTCTTCTCGTGTTTTTCAAACGCAACTAAATTAAATACTTAGCAATTTTTTTGTTCGATATAATAACTAGATGAACAATATATAGATTATATTATTAATTTTCTCATATAATTTTACTATTGTATCTCAACAAAGAATATCAGGTTACATGCATCCGTACTGGAAATATCATGGAAATTGTTGTAATTTGTAGTACAAATTTCTATATAGATGTCAGCGTATTGTGTGTACTGTTGTCGACAAAAAAAAAAAAAAAAAAAAAAAAAAAAAAAAAAAAAAAAAAAAAAAAGGTGAAAAACAAAAAATTTATATGCAAAAATCGCCATATATATTGTTGAAGATATTCAAAAAAAAAAATTCAATAAAACCCGATAGATATCGCACACGGGTATAAATTTATTTTTTTCCCGAGCTGTATGTTATCGTTTCCGTTTAATCGATTCAGTCCCGTATCACTCTCTTTGTAAAATACAATGTGCAAAATAAAATTCCATAAAATAGTATCGTAATTGTATCGTAAAATAGGAAACAATGAGAAATCATGCTATATACAAATACATGTATGTATTTTAATCTTTCATATTTTCATATATTTTTTCACATATACAATACATATATGAAAAAAAGATTTTGTTCCCTCGCACAATTTTAAAGAACCTCCATTCAAGCTTGATCTTTAAATATAATATTTTACTAACAATCAATTAAATATCTCCTCATCTCGACGGTTAAATGTCGCTGCAATTACCATAAAAACCAGAAAAATATTACCATATCGTGAAAATCGGAAAAATGAATCGGCAAAATGTCAAGGAGAATTACTTCGATATTGCTTTGTGTTCCGAGTTCGCGACTCGCGCAATGAAAGTAGATAGAGGTGAACGAGAGAAGGATATTAAATGCTCGATGTGCATCTCAATCGACACGGAGAGCGGAACACGTCGACGAACGAGGGGAAGAAAGGCGAAAAGACGATGACGGGTTTGTCGAGAGAGCAGATTTCGAGAGTCTCGTCCTGAACGAGGTCGAATGAGAGAGAAGCGATCTCGCGCGCGTAGTTTCCATTGTCGAAATGTCGTGGTCGACTCTCCACGGGAAAGAGAGGAATAGGAAAAAGGAGCGATAAAGACGGGGCGACGAACAAAACGACGGTTCTTGGAGTAAGTGGAGATTGGTCCGGGAGTCTTCAAGGTACCCCGCGAAACGGGGTTGATGACGGTAAACGCGCACGCCGACTAGAGGGGCTAGTTAAGACGAGCCAAGTTTTCCCGCTGCTCCCGATTGTTTTCCAGCATATCGTTGAAGGCAAACCAATAACGGTTCGTTTCACGATTCGATGGAAAATAAACGCGGAGGATTGACGATACTCTGAGGGTACTCTGTGACATGTATAAATAAAAATTACGGTCTTGTAAGAAGTTGAAGAAACTGATTGTCTCAATATATTTGAACTCGTGGATCCAGTTTGCTCAAAAATCGAGATAAAGATACAAAGAGGCACCGAAAGACAACGTATTAGAACCGTTTGAAAAGTTTTCATCGCAAATATTATATATGAGTAGGTATAATCTTACTCGATAACAAGAGAGAAAGAGAGAATGTCGTCCGGTCTCACCAGGTGACATCTTTTAGCGGAGATTAGTTATCTTTTCTTATGATTTTATACTTTCTCGCGTAAAAGCTTTAGTGACATGAGAAAATTTACACGATAATAATCATGTTAAATAATAAAAAAAAAAATAGTAATTTGCGAAAATTCAACTAATTAATTCACAAATAAACTCGGAATTATAAAATTCAATGCAAAAAAATAGAATATATAATAATGAGTTATTTAAAAGACCAGCACATAGATCTTTCCTACATATCGAAATATTTGTAAACTATCTTTTATTCTCCAACGTCTTCGAATAAAATAAAAAACGCTTCCTCTTAAGAATCAGGTCGTAATTAGACTCGGCGACTACAAAATCGCGCTTTTCGTTTATTCCTAGACGCGACCGCTCGATCCTCTCGAGATGTCTCCGCTGCACTTATGTCCCGTGACGAAGACGAGGCCCCGGGATGAGACACGGTGTCTCGCCGACGAAGGGGAGGAGACGCGCGTGCATCGGCCGCGAAGATAATGGCGTGCCTGAGCGAGGTATTTTTAACGCGGTGAAAACAATAACGGTGCTGTCTGGGATCGCCAATCGTGCACCGGTGTTCCCAGAAGTGGAGTTCCGCGCCGGCTCCCAGGAGACGGAGACACAAGAGAGACCTTGTGGCGCGTACCTGACGGAGGCACTTGCGTGCGTGCGACGACTGACCACTTGAAGGCGCCAATTGACTTCACTGTGGGACCCCACTGTCCTCGCGTCCGACGCTGTATACTTCACGTGTCGAGACGGGCCGCCCACGTGGAACCCGGGTCCGCGATCACGTCATTGGAAAAAAAGTCACGAGAGAGCCAAGCGGAGAGCTTGAATTTTCGGTTAACTTAATTTGAGAGAATAAAAAGAGGAGATATTTTGAATCAAGGTATAATACGATGGAAAAAGATCTTTAAAATAATCTTAATCTCTTGTAATTTCAATAAAATTCATTACAAATTATTGGCAATTGAATTATTTCTTATTGTCCTTATTTGCATAAATTCTGATAAAATTTTCAGGCCTATTTTCTTGTACTTTTATATCCCAGAATGTAGAAATTTTTCAAAACGAAGAAAGAATTTTTTATTTATATACATACGGAGAAATCTTATATCTCTTTAACATTTAAAAAAATAAAATACACGAGCAAATTACATCTCGTTTTTATCTCGCATCTATTTTTATTCTCAGCTTTACTCATTGCACGGCGCAGAGTTTAATCCAAAATCGCGATAAGCAGAAAACCTGGTAATCGTGTAAATATATTGCCGTTTAAACAACATCGCGACGGTCATCGCGAATATCGGAGACGCGATAATTCGATAACGTTTACGGCATGTGTCGAATTACCAACTCGAGTTCAACCGCCGCTATCCATCGTCCACATCTTTTTCGTCGTAATTCCCGAAATTTGAATTCATCCGATCGGCCGGGCCGCGATTATTACTCTCTCGGTAATTAGTTCCGGGTTATATGTTGGTATGTATTGTATGTATCGGGCCGTCGACTCGGGCCGCCGGCAAAAAGAAAAGGAGAAAAGGAAAAACGGCACGATAAACGTCGATTCCGCTGCCGATAGGCAGTTCGCGGAAAAGAAATCGCGTGCGGATAACGAGCGCCGGTTTGCCTTATCCGGCGGCCATTGGACGACGAAACGCGAGCTTCCTCCCTCCGAACGTCACGATCGCGGAATACGGGGTTGTTTCCTCCCGTCGTTTTGCCCCCTGCTCGTCCCCAAACCCCATCTACTATTCTATAGTTCTATTGCCTGCACCCTTAGCGCTTATGAAACTCGTTGGGGCTATTCCATTAGAAATCATACGATCGTTTGAAAGTTGCAAATGTTCCGAGTTTTGTCCAGAGCTTACGAGATTCGTCGCATTTCCTCTCGTCTCTGTGCATTCTTTGATCAATTCAGAGACGACGAGTCTAACTCGGTGAGAATGCCATCGAATGTCATTGTATCTCGCAGCTTTTCGATATTTGATATTGGATATCTCGATACGCGAGATTCAAATTTTATTTACCTAGTTAATTTACTTTAAAATTTAATATATATATATATATATATAGACAAATGTGTTTGTCGATTACTCATCAAATTTTTTTTTACAAACATTCAGGGTCTCTAGGAAAGACTGCTAATAAAATGGTTCTAAATAAAATATAAAAATCTGTCCTAAAACATTTTTACGCGCGAAGGACAGAAATAGAAAAAAAATATAATATAAGTGGGAATAACTTTTTACAATTGGCGTGTTTTAAAGCAAATATATGGTAGTTTCTCAGTTAACTATATCAAACTGCACAAAGGACGGATACGACGCAATTATCTGTCCTTTTAATATAAAAATGATTAGGATTCCTTTTGCAAATATATTGTACATAGGACTTCTGCAAAATCTATTTCCACCCTTCGACACACATTCGGCGAATAAAAAGTTCCGCGAACGAGCACCGTCACGGAAGGACGGGCAGATTACGCGTGTCGCCGTTTCATCTCAAATTTTTCTACCGCAGACAAATCCCCGACGAATGACGCGCGATTGAAGCGGGTATTCGCGAATAGATAATTTCAGGATTAACGTATAAATACGATCCATCGTATACGCGTGGCGGATTCGCAGAGTTATTAATTATCCCACCCTACGACACACAAAAACCCTTTCGAATATATACACATAATAAATAACTCAATTCTGTGTCGCGAAGAGAGAATTATCGCGTAATGTACTTTGCAAGCATAATACACATTTGACGGTGATATTTCCTGAAATGCTCGCGAGAATTTCTCGCGAAGCGATATTTTCCACTTTTCGTTTGATAGCCGTGACAACAGCTGCGACGTATAACTCGGAATGTCATACACGGATCGATCGCTACTATTACGACCTACGACGAATGCCGCCGTGCTCTATGACGTCTCAATGACTGTAGCGTATTCTATGACGATGCAAATATGACGTCATTGTACGTCGCTCATAGGAAACCTTCAAAGGAAACTATTTGCGGCCGGCGACCTTTCGAAGCGTATCAACTCGCTAGGCGTTACGTATTCATACTCTCGTCCTGCTTTTCCCTACACGCTACAATGTGTGCGTAATTTTGGCGAATTATGTTAACTATTGGCGGATATGGAGAATTAGTTGCGATTACAAAAATTAGATCCACAATTTAGAATCTGTCGTCTCGGATCGTCGGAATGATTTTTATATTTGACCTTTTCGCGCCAAGATTTCGATAGCGTTTCATTGATTGACAGCGCGAATTATTTTGACTTTATGAATAATTAACGGTGCATACTAGATTTTGAGAAAACGTCTCGGAAATGGCGTGCGTTCGATTATAGAAAACACTCTTATCATCCGTTTGATATGTATAGCGGCGTAAGATTACCCGTCTTAAAATTCCCAGAACACGAGCTTAACTACTTCTGAAAATCTATTAAATGGCTAAGGGGAAAGGCTTCACGTGACTCCGTTTGGTCTCGCGACTGCAACCGGCTGGATGGAAAAAAAAAAGAAAAAAAAAGAAAAAAAGGGATAACCGCGGCCGTAGTGCAACCGCGCGATATCTGCCAATCGCTATCACGAGTTTATTCCTTCGGCGTCCTTCTTTGCGACGATCTACTTGAAAAATTACAACGCGCGGGGACGGTCGCGCCCCGTAATTGCATTGCATACTTTCTCAAATCGCATTCTTATGCATTATCTGCGGCACGCGAACCAAACTTTCGGGTACCGTACTTTATATATTTCCGTGAAACGCCACGTCACCCCACTCGCCGATACCACGGCAATCGAAGAAACATGAGTTCCGAAACTTTTCCCGTTCTTCTACTCCGAGATGACATTCGAATATTGTCGGTATTTTTCTCCGAGAATCATCTAAATTCCTTTGAAAAAATTCATTCTCCATTTATATACTCGCAAGGAAAAGGCTACAAGAGAAAAAGAATCGAAAATTTAAAAAATTATAAAATGTAAATGTGTAGAGACTATTTTGGAAAATATTACGTTCTCTCTTTGTTTGCGTACTGTCTGAATTTATTTTCAGAAGATAAAATTAATATAATTACCAAGTTTAAAAAGTTATCTCTTTTTTAATTAGACGCCTCGATTATTATTAAGTATTTTGATAAAATCGTAATTTCTCTCTCAGGCTTGGTAATAAATACATTCTCAAATATAAATATGATAAAATTGCATTCAACCATATTATACTGTCTTAGTTTCTAACTAAGGCCGCTTAAAGATTAAACAAACGATTACTATCCGAAAGCTTGAAAGGGTTAACGCTATAATTCTCCAATAACGTTCTAGCGGAACGGGACGAGCTATTTTTCTAACGAGAACCGACAGTGGGAGCGAAATATCGATTCGACTCCGTCCGTGCGAGCAATATTTCTTCCGCGAGCCAATATCGCGGTGGCCGCTCCTTTCTTCCTTCTTAATTTCGATCGATATCTCTCCGATCTCCTCGCGTGTCTCGACCTACTTAAGACGATCGGCTTCCGTTCGCCTATCGCCGATAACGTTAAGGAAAGAAGGCGGAACATTAAGGAAGAATCAGTGCTCGCCCATCTCGGTGTCTCGAAGGAATCTTCGATCGCGTTTCATTCAACGAACGATGGATCGCCATTTCTTCGTCAGGTGGTACCGAATGCGCGACGCGCGTCCATAAAGTTCCCGATGACGTAGCGAAGGGATTGATTCGATTGTTGGCGATGATGCCGAGGTTTACGATGACAAGATCCGAACCGTGGCTCCCGGTAGACCTCTCACTGCCGGCTGGTTATATATCATTCCACCAACTTTCAAGATATTGCCGCGAAAGAGAGAGAGAGAGAGAGAGAGAGAGAGAGAGAGAGAGAGAGAGAGAGGAGCAAAAGGAGAGAACACATCATTCTTGGAGTTCGGTTCGACACGTGCCCGCGATTGGGTTATATCGTCGTATCTGACACATCCAAATCGGACGTTATGTCCTCATAAATGGCGGATATTTTCTCCGAAGCTTTACAAGCTTACAGCACACGTAGTAGACACGCCGTAAAATTACGTGACGGCGCGATATACTCACTCGGAGATCATGCGCTCTTTTTGAACTAATGGCATTAGCTTTGAACGCGAGAGTGACTGGAAACATGTTATCGCGCCCCAATAAAGTTATTATTATTATTTGTACTCGGAATTTAAATTTGTAGAATAATTAGCGAGATGTTTGTATAATATTACAAATTTAAAGATGATGTTGGATTTTTTTGCCAAGTAAAAATTATGCATCTCTTTAAAATGCGCTCTTTAAGCTCTCTATGATTTTTAAACATTCGAGTTTTCTAGATTTAAAAACCCAACATCTTCAAAAATTTTACGATTATAAACATATGTATGGTAAATATTATAAAAAAGGATTACGTGTAATAATGACAGCTTTATTGGCTGCAACAAAAGACATAGCGTAGACAAAATTAGAAATAATTATGCAGCGCAAATAAAACTGTACACCAAGGGGGTGAAACGTGCAATAACATAAATATCAAGCAAACGAATAAAAAATATCAATTCGCTCTTGTTTTCGAGCGATCGAGGGTTATTATCGTTCCTGGGAATGAGATAAACAGTATCGTTTCCATTTCGGAGATTGGCGAACGTATTCACATAGAAATGACCGAAATCGGCGAACGTTCGCTCGACGGAACATAAGTGAGTTATCTGCGTTTTCGCTCGAACGAGCGCCGTTCGTTCTGTGTCCGAACTGCTGCTGACCAACCCCCCTGCAGTGTGCAATTAATTATGCCAATTGATCGAGCGGGTATCGGCCCGGCACGGCCATGCATGTTAATGTGCGAAAGGACATCTGTTTCCCCTCTGCCTGTATCCGCTTCAAACGCATACGGAGACAGACATATATATACGAGACGCACAATTCGCAATTCGGTGTCTGTCCGACGTTTCACTGAGAAGTGAACACGCCTGTGACGCGTACACGTGTGTGACACAAGTGCGCGCGTTCCAGTTACGTGCGAATGCATTTGAAAGAACTTCTGCCAGACATGTGACTCTTTTTAATCCACTGTCATTATTGTTTTACCTTGACTTTTTGTAGGGTGCGCTTGTAGGGGAAAAAAAAAAATCCAAAAGTAATGAAGCTATCTGTCGGAGATAATCGTATATCCAGCCCTCGCGATTATACTTTTTGCACAAAAAATAAGAAAAAAATTATAAAAATCTCTGATCGAAAGAATAATTTTGAAAAAAATTCTGGGGATACACGTTTTTGTATAATTCATAATTTCTCTCTTTCAATTGTTTAACGTATCCACTATATGTTTAAAGTATATCTGTCAAAAACTGGCTTAATCTAAACTTTCTTTTTCTTCAATTATTTTTTTTTTAGTAATTCTTTTTTTAAAATTTTTGATTTTTGAAAAATCTTATCGTTGAAAAAATTCTACTTCTATCAAAATACATTTTCTGTTTCTGTCAATATTTTTATTCCGATTGAACAGATAACGTTATTATTTTAATCGTTCTACTTTATGGTTATTAGAGTAATTCTCAATTTAGTATCGTGCTGTTGCACTGATCATACATATCTACTATGCAAAACGCATTCGCGCAAGCGCGTGCATGCGCTGTACGCTTACATAACAGAAGGAGATCAGGTGGAAGCTCACAATAATTTTACGGGATGGGCAACGATGTCCTTGAGCCCGGGGACATATGCTGCGGATTTTTATGGCCGTTCTACCCCTATACATGTTCCACGTATGAATTTACCCTCGCGCGATACACGAGCGAGTCGCTGACGCCATTGTGTGGCTCCCGCGTCTCGACGCGGGATCATCAGCGCTCATTGTCATCGACTAATCGAATCTCGCACCGACCGACCGAATCTGCCCCACGTGAATTGCCCGCATGTGCATGTGTAGTTTTGTCGTAAACACGAGGGATAGAAGGTTTTCGATCTCTCGATGCTCGCGGTGTCAATGCGCTCGTCGACGCACATTTCGAATGTTTATGGTTTTAACATTTCTATCCTGATTGAACGGAAAAAATTATTCATTATTCTCTTCACAGATCTGAATTATCTTGAAGAGATCATTTCGCTAAATTTCAATTAAATAATTTCTACTCTAATTCTTTTGCTTTCTTATCAGGGGGTAAAAGCTTGCTTAGATGAAGATTGTTCCGTGTCGTATTTATCGATAAAAATTGAACTATATTTCAAATTTGTCCGACTTATGAACATAGTAATGGAAATGGTTGAATTTTGCTAAAATAAGAGATTCGTTAAATATTTCATATTTTTTTTTTTTTCCATTTTTATTAGATATTTTCATGATATAATTTTATTTATTTCTTGCAAGAATGAGAAATCATCTTATTTGAATGGAGATTAGAAATTTCTCTGATAGAAAAATTTAATACAATATATGTCGCGTATCACATATTGCTAAAATTAAATTGCATATTAAATCTTTCGGCTTCATGAACATCGTAATGGAACTTGTGAAATTTTCGAAAAATATATACCTATATATAACGTTGCATTCTCATACTAAATAATTTTGTAACGCCATTTTTTTTTTCTCTTCCTATCAAAAGGATAAAAATTTTTTTCCATAAACATTAGAAATTTTTCCGATGGAAAAACGTTTTTGCTGCGAAATATTGAACCGCACTTTAAATTTCTCTACTTTCGAAGTTAGTAATGGAAATTGCGCGATGTTACGTGAAGATATCGCGAGCGACATCGTACGAAAATGTACCGGATGCATAAGAGGCGGATAGCGTTATAAGCCGCGATGCTCATCTCGAACGAACGAATGTCTCGTATTTAAAAATCACCGATACCGCGAGCGTAACTTCTATGGACCAAACGGCCCGTTTCGATCCTTACACCGGTTCCACTAGGATCGGATTAACATTGCGGTAAACTTTGCGGTGGCGTGGCTCAGAATGCGGAATAGCGAGGCTTAACGGTATTGCGATTACCTTGTACAATAAATTTGAAATATCTATTCGTTAATAAAAAAGTATTCCATAAAATTCAAACTGTCCAAAATCTATTTTATGCGATTTCGCATAAAATTATTCTATTTCGATCTAATCAACATTATTTTCTCTAATAACATCTCTCTCTCTCTCTCTCTCTCTTTCTCTAAAAATTACGAGGATGCTAAAAGAGCTTCGTTAGAGACCACACACCGCGTGTCTATTTCCGATAGCAGAGTCGACTACGCGTATACACTGTGCGTGTGTGTCAATGTTTAAATATATTCGTCTAATTATATCGACGTTATTGACTGGACACGGTAGATTTCGCATTAGCATTAAACATTAATATAATCGATAATTGAGATGGCTAATGAACGTGAATGAAGGTATAATTAATAGAGAAATTGTTAATTTCAGATTAATCCGGGATCAAACCGATCCTGAATCTTTTGCGACAACCTATCACGTACCATATATACGAAGTATCACGCTGCGTGAGCACGAAGCAACACCTTTATAAGGATACCGTAAGAAACCTGTGAAGGGAGGTTATAGGATTTCATATGGCACTTGACAAACATTCTGCGTTATGCAAAGCATCGACATCTTCCGGAATATCAAAATTACCTTTACTACGCTAATACACGAAAAGATCAACAATCTCAAATGTATCCCGATATATTTAAAAACTGATCACTTTGACAAACAGAGGATAAAAATGGCGCGACCGATTAAAATTTATTAAAAAAATTATGATAAAATATATATTTCTATTCTATACGTATGATTTCGATTATATAATGTTAATATTATATAATATTATAATATAATGCTATAATATAAGCTAATTAATAGAATAAATATGTAAAAATAGATTGTACGTATATACATTATGGTATGTGTATATGTATAAGAAAATGACGGTGAATTAAAATTTATCAGATAAAAAAATCATAATGCGCACTCTTATCTTAATTCTTTTGAATATTAAGATAATGCAATATAATTAATAAAATCAGATAAGGATCGATAAAGAAAGATTTTCGCGATCTCGGGATCTTAGAACTTGGGAGAGTCAGATATTTGTGATGCGGAAAAAAGAGAGAGAGAGACACGTTCTCGGCTCTCGCCGCAGCACATGTGCACTTCGGTGTATGGCCATTTTTGAAGCTAAAGACCGGTATGTGTATTCCGACCCCCGTCGTATAATACGCAACAACAGCGTATAATACGCTTCCGCGTGCAGTAGCTATTAAATGACTGGTTACATGGCCCGACAGGCGCGGCGTAGTCGCTTCCTGGAGTGTGGAACGTAAGAGAAACAAGAACGGAGTAAGGAAGACGATAAGGGAGAGAGAGAAAGGATTCTTATAGAAGTTCCCTCGGGGGCCACCTCGTCTATGGATCCTAAACAGAACTAACACAAGATGAAGATAGATACGCATGGACTGTGCAGTGCTACTTCCTTTCGTGGGAGCGTTTCTGGCAATTGCTGGTGTCTGGTTAACAATATCTTTAGAGAAAAGTGTAATGATAATAATATTTAGTATATTTATATAATATATAGTATATTTTTTTCTTTTTCTTTTTTCACGCTCTTTTTTCACTCAAAATGCAAATAAACAACAGCCCTCGGAAGGATTTCTTCATAATCTCCTCTCCTCCTTCTTATCCAAAAATTATGTATCGCGATATAACCGGACTTGGATTTTAATCAGAAAAATTTAACACAAACCCACGCAAATATGTTGTTGAAACAAAAGCACATTAATTAACAGAAAAGATTTTTATTTGATTCTTCTTTGACATTTTTCGGACCTTTAATTCGTTCGTCGGACGATTGAGACTTTTATCGGATTAAACAATTGTTTCGACGATTGGGCGAGAATTGACAAAGTAGTTATACAATCGGATAGACGTGCCCACTCCTCCCTGCACACACACATATATATATATATTTTACATATACAAACACACATTTCACTCGTGAACAAAAGGAAAACTTGCAAGATACTCTCGAGAGGTATCGCGCGGTCGAACTTTGGGTGGAGAAAGATGAATATCCGTAGAAACATCAAGAATTGTTTTCTTCTTTCAGTATCTTTGCTCTTTTTTCTTTCACTCCCGTCCAAAGTGAAAGACGTTGCACTATATTTTCCAACGGAATGAAAATTCATCACGCTCGCGATACGATGCGGCTATTATAATCGCACTGCTTCGATATCGATTAGGAGTATAATTACGCTGCCATTGTTAACAAGATCTTTTTGTCTTGAAGAAAAACCATCTTCAGGATCATTTCAATTGTAATGGAGTCTTTGTGTTCTTAAAGATACTTGGATGTTGAAATTCTTCTTCCCGAGTGGAAGAAATCAAATTACGCGTTTTATTAATGAAAAATGTTTATTAAACACAAGGATTATTTCCTTAAAACAATTTTTATTCTTACTCTTGAAAATTGTTCAACTTTCAATGCAACGTGAAATCTGTGTTTTTTGAATTAATTATATCTCGATACAATAATAATAATAATAAATTCTCGAGTAAATTCTAGAATAATCAATAAATTCTTCTATTTATTCTAAGAATCTTATATATTTAATTACAGATTTAATTATCAAAAGATATAATGTTGAATAATAACACATCTACAAATGCGCGTGTGCCAACGAAATTAGTTTTCAATTAGAAAAAAAAAATTGCAAAACAAGTTGCATTTTGTCTCTTTTCGAGTTTCAGCTCGTTCGTCTTATCATCAGGAGTCGATTTTCGAGAAGGTCCCCTATATCACTTTCGCGAATATATAATCTCTAAATAATACTCTCGCAACTTTGTAATCAATATCACAAACGAACGATCCATTTATTATGTTCGATTTTCGAGAAGAGCAAGCACGAAGGGTCTTTCCCGAAAGAAAGAGATAATACAAAGTTCCTTGGATGCGATACTTCGTACGCGAAGAGGGAGACGGATATCGTTTACTACCCCCGCCGACGTTCCTCTGACGCGTATCTAGGGAGCAGCATCTCGTGCCCGGATGGGAGACGCTCCCGAGTCTCGCGAAAGATCCCTCTCCCCCGGAACGTGCCGATTTTATCGGAAAGGGAACCCTTTCGTATCCATCGCTTGTCAGACGGATTCGACTCACGTATTACTCGACCGTCTCTCTCAACAAACTTCCTACTCCCCCATCCCTCCACCGTTTTCGACCGAGCCCTATCGCTGTTTATCGGCCTGGTCTAAGGTCGCCCGAAGTGTCTGCGATTATATTTCCGCGAAGCTTCTCCGAGCTTGTCCGATCGAAGAGTTGTATTTCATGCCAACCGATATAGTAGATACACATTTCAATTGCAGATTATTAAAAATATATATATATATATGTACAATTATTTAAATAATTTCTTTTAAATAAAATATTATTCAAAAATTTTTTTTTCTCTAAGATTAATAGGCCAAATACACGAAAGAAATATTTATCGTGTTTATTTATATTAATCGCAATAATTAAAATATCGTTAAAAAATTAAAATTATATACATTATGTATATTGTATCTATATAATGTGAGAGAAATAATTATTTAAATTCAGATTGCCTAAAATCCAAAGGCACAAAAACATAAAATACACATTTAAAAAAATTTATTTCTAATTTTGAAACTTAATTAAATAATATTTATTGAATAAAATTTTAATTGATCTATAAATTAATATTTAATTAATTACAAAATTTTTACTCTACATTAAGCATTTATAATTAAGTAAAAAAGAATATTTTTCTCTTAAATATTTTTACTTTTCCATCGTAGATATTTTTCCCATTTTTCTGTCGCTGTTTGAATAATTTTCTACATCGTTAATTTTCTAGTTAAAATAAACAGGTACAGCAGTGTAAATATTTATTAATTGAGAAATATCTCATTATAGATACAATGGAATCTTTTTGATCGATCGCAACATTACAAATTTTCGTACGAAATGTTTCGAATTAGTAAGCAGAGAACGATACAATAAAATTGGCGAAACTACACCCCCAACGTCTACCTAAAGTTTAGCAAGTAACCTTAATTTCTGATACAAGTTACGCTTCAGTCAGGCGCTGCTCGTAACTTGGCACGACGAAAATAAAAGCACAGAGATACTTGTAAACTCGTGGAGAGAGGAGTTGCGATGCGAGCATCTCGATTGCCTCCGGTATCGCCGCGTCGCGTAATTTACCGTTGACGCTGCGAGCGTCGCGAGATGGTTCGCGGTTTCGCGATGCCACGTCGTTGCTCGCGGATGCGAGCGTCATCGAATTATGGAAATGCGTCCGTTCTAATTCTCTTTTATTATTTCCCGACAGAATTTGCCCGCGCCATCTCTATGATAATGCGTAACGGCGCATTTTTCCATTCGGCGTCCGAGGATCGCGAGAGGAGTCACCGTCGGAATCGCGCCTCGTCGTGTATTTCTCTCGCAAATGCATCTCGACGTTGTCTTCTACGAGCGCATTCGTGCCCATGACGCGAATGACGGTAGCCGGCTATCATCCGTCCCGTCCGTTATCGGATCGGCGTCGGTTTCTCCAACGAAAGCGTCACATCCAATGCATATCCTTGTAATATCTTTCGATAGGATCGAAAGACGAGGGAATCGATTTATCGTAATTTGCGATCCGTTCCTCTCGCGCGCGAAATGTCTCTCGCATTCATCGGAATTACATTCGTTTAGAATAATTTATGTTGGAAATTTAAATATAAATTTTATTATTCTATGGTAGTGTAATTATTTTTTAAATTATCTCTGATAGCTTTGCAATTGTAAATTGTACGTGTTTAATTTTGAAATAATTAAAAGAGAATTTAGAAATTTATATTCAATGTTGAGAATAAAAGCTATGAAGTGAAATAAAAAATTAAAAATAAGAAATATAAATTATTAATAATTCACAGCGTTCATTGTCTTATCAAATGACAATTTATCGCCGTTCGCGATGGCAGATCGGAAGAGAACACGACATATGGATTTAAGCTTACATCGGAAAAGCATCGCGTTTTTAAATTCAATGCATAATGCAAGATCGCGGGAGGTAGGTTTGAAAAATTCGCAGTTTGACGATCGAATGATGTGTCTATCGTGTTTCGAGGGAGGGGAAAATGGTGGGTATGTTAAAAAATTCGCAAATTATATTGACGGTTATAACAAAGACAGATTTTTCGTGCTCGATAAATAAAGAGGAGAAGGATCCGTAAGATAATTCAAATGGAGCTATATAAAATTTGAGAGATCGCCCCGTGAAAGCATTTCGGACTTTAAAATCATCGGACCGGTTGGCTCGCAAAAGCGTTCTCTCGCAGATATATGAAATATCTTAAATAATTCCCCAGGGAACACTGACGTTTTATCGACAACAAATCACTCGCGCATCCTCGTTCGTTCGGCAGCGATCTTGAATATTTTCTCCCGTGCCGTGCCTTCGCGCGCATTCTGCATTCTCTTCGGTATGCCCCCCCCCCCCCACGCGTTCTATCGGCGGTCATTCGGATCGACGCACACGTGCGCATACATACACACGCGTACACGTACGCCAATACCGGCCGATAAAAGTGCGTCTACGCACGTACGGACGGGAGAGACGAGCACAAATCACGAGAAGCGCGTTCGGGAGCGATGCATCGCAGAAGCGTACTATTGATGGCTGTCCCCTGCAATTGACGTGTGCGAGCGTCGGGGCGGGAGGGGGGAGCGGGAGGGGAGCACGCTACGCGCATCCCGATCGCGGGTGCGCGCGACCCGACGCCCTCTCTTCCTCCTCGTCTCTTCCTCAACCGCACGCGAAGGAGAGAACGATATTTACCCCGTGATGGATGCTCCATCCGTCAGACGTCGGGCGCGCGATATCTCGCCGTAACGCCGTCGATCCGACGCGACCTCGCTCGCAACTCGATGTACGGGCGTGCACAATCGTTCGATTATGATTGTGGAGAAAGATGAGGATAAAATTTATCTTATTAATTAAAGTATAAGTCAATTTGTAAGATATAATTACGATTAAAAAGAAGTATATTTAAACAGAATTATATGTGGAATAATATTTTTAAATATGCAAATTTTTCTATGAATAAGATATATATATATATGCACGTTTTATATTTAATTTCCAAACTCATTTTTAAGAATCAATCTCTGCTCGATCTATAGTTATCGCAAATTAAATATATGAAATATTTCAAACAGTGAATTATAAAATTGATATTCTTTAGGATAAATTTAAAGAGGGCTAATATTTTTTGACAATTGTAATAAGAAAGAATTAAAAATCTGGAAAATTCAGACAAAATACGCAAAGGTTTACATAAATGCGACCGGCTAAGCCGATGATATATTATACAAATAAATTACCGCGGCGATGAGACTAATAACGGGAAAGCACGCATTTATTATCATACATACATTCGCTTTTCCGACAATATCGGATATTACGATAATAGTCAATGCTAATCCATCGATTATCGTTCGTGCCGGCAATAACATTACCGGTTAGACAATAATAATTCGATATATCATCAAAGGCGTATCCCACGGGAAACTGGCAGGGAGCCGCTGCAGCTTCCACGTTAACCACCGACAGACGGCGGACTCGATTGCCCGATATCGATCGTCGCCACCACGGTGTTATAACGCAAATACGTTACGTCAAATGCGTTATGTCGAATTCGTCCGTCGATTAATAAAGCGGTTAGTCGTGAACTTAGCACGTAGCTCGTCCCTCGAGTAATACGGAATAATATTATCTTTAGTACGAAGATCAAAGATCCATCTTACATCAGTTACTCACATCTTTAGAAGGAGTTAAAATTTTTAAAATCCTCGCTGAGTTTAAAATAGAAATATGTATCCACAAGTATTTATGCCCGAGACTGTTTCGTACTAAAGATTTTCAATTTTTATCACTTTAAACTTTTTCGAGAGCGATATATTATTAAAAATATAGAAACATGATAAAAATCATTGTAAAATGAAATAAAGATTTAAAAATTTACAACATGCGCGCGTAGAATAAAATACCACCGAAAAAGATATTGCACTGTTACCGCTATTTAGATTACATAATTCGATAATGAAAAATACAGGAAAAATATTTTGGATTATAAATTTCTGATGAGCAAACTAATTAAACGGACTAGTTCGTATTAGTTCGTATAAGTTTGTATTTGTTCGAACAAAACGTGGCGTGTAATTAGAGAAACGGGAATATATCAATTTAAGAGACTTACAAGGATTTTGCTTTTCCTCTACTTTTAAATTCGCGTCAAGAGTATATGAATCTCTCACGAGTATATTAATCACTTCATTTAATAATCTTCGATTCGAAACGTAGATATGCCGTCACGTGTCGCTTATAACTTTGCGAAATCAATCGGGAAGCCGAATATCGCTCCCGAATCGTGTCCGACACGAGGGTTTGACGAGGAACCCTCGACAAATTCGCCGTCAATTCCGCAGACAGTTGGACATGAGTTAAGTAAGCGGGAGAGAGAGAGAGAGAGAGAGAGAGAGAAAGTTACTGCCGGATCGATCTGAAGTCGAACAGCAGTTCGGGCGCCGTTGATCGACACCTTCATCGATACGCGTCCGAATGCGCGGGACACGCCGCGGCCTACCCTGACGTTAATCCGGCCGGATGTGGGAAACCGGAGAGAAACCGCGACCACGGCGGAGTCAGACAAGCGTAATTGGGGGATCAGAATCCCGGTTAGCGGACCGACCGACGAGCCGACATCCGGTCTCCGGCCGATCGAGCGGAAGAGAAGAGAGAGCTCCACCCTTCCCCTTGTTTCCCTCATCTGTAAAGCGGGAAGAGTTTCCTCTCGCGTGCCTCGAACACGCGATATATCATCGAGAGTCTACATCAGAAGTTTCCTGCGGCGAGTTAACGAAGTTTCGCCCAACGTATAAATAAGAGAGAAGGATATTTCGCCGAAAGTTGCGATCGAGCTTGATGTCAGGCTCCAGCGCGAACATCATTTCGCTTCAAGATGTCGACAAGAGCTGCTACCGTTACCGCGCAACCAGCGTGCGTTATAAGCGAGATTGGCCAATAGCGAATTACGGGAAAATATTCACGAAATATTTTATAATATTTCTTATTCTCGATTATCCCTTGGAATATTCGCCAACTCCCTCTCTCTCTCTCCTCGCATTATTCTACGGATTTTATTTTTTAAATAATTGTTATCAATAATAAAAACTCTTTATCATTT
Organism: Polyergus mexicanus; assembly: GCF_030449975.1. Lineage (NCBI taxonomy): Eukaryota > Metazoa > Arthropoda > Insecta > Hymenoptera > Formicidae > Polyergus > Polyergus mexicanus. The sequence continues at coordinate 5,448,965 of NW_027223338.1, read as the reverse complement.
GAAGACTTAAATTTCTATCATTCCATCGTCAAATCTGAAATATATAAATATTGATGTTTTTGGCACATTTTTTCTCTCTTCTCGACGCTGTCCCTTTGCGCATTTTTTGAATAAGGTGTCATTCGTTCATCCATCTAGCCATATGATCTTTATTCGTCGAAGTCTTGGGGATTGTAGTTTGTTTTAAGAAATCGGATTCCCAAGTCCGTTAGTTTTGCTGTGTATAAAAGTGGGACGTTTTTCGAGAAATAGCAAAGATCTATCCGTATCTCTCTCTTTTCGGATACGCTCCGTATAACTCCGTCGATTCGCATGCGACCCATTTTATAGCGCGGAATCATGGCTGTAAAGTTATCGAAAAGAACGAAAGCGAGAATCTCATTGTCGGATCCGCATCGATGCTTTACGAGCTCATAACCGATTCATAACGACAAATGTACGACACGGGATATACACGCGCGCGCGTCAAAGTAATAGCGATTGTCCTCAAATCTATTTGCGGAACAAAGTGAATATGTATGCTCGTTTTAAGAGCACTATCGATAATGCATTTTCAGACGATATTAATACATCATCGTACGCGAATCCCGCGAGAACTCGAACAAGTAACTCGGACAAGTCTCGGATCGATTTCATTCGCAGAGTTGCATCGAGGCCGCCTCGAATGAAAACAATCGCGCGTACCATTTCACGTGTTTGTTGCACCGACATTTACCGTATGATTGACGACGAAATAAAAGCGGCATTACTATATACACTACTCATATTTGACATCTCTCCATCGCTTTGATTACACTCTGATATTTTATCGATTTTTCACGGCTTTGTGACGAATTGATATTTTTTATTCGAGCGTTATGAAAAATGAATATCAAGATTATTCTGTCAATGCACTGTCATACGCTAGTCATAGTATGCGTATATTGTTATACTAGCTGTTCTTTTTCTTTCATTCATCAGTTTGTCGATCAGTTTAAATCAGTTGAAAAGGTATATTTTTTATTGACAAAAAAAAAAAAAAGAAAATAAATAAATAAATGCAAAAAAGCATCGCGTTTCTGCATAAAAAAATTCGCCCTTTTATTTCAAGATTAATTTGCGAAATATCAAAACGCGTAAGTATATCACGCGAGGAGTTCGATGCCATTGCTAGGCGCATATCGGTTCAACGTGATCGCGAAGAATTATTGGAGATCCGTTTGGCGCGATACACAACCGAGCACTGTAATAAACTTTATGTCGTCGCTTCCGATCGTTGAATGCAGCTACCTGACGACGCGATACGCAAGGCCATTATGATATAAAGGATCGTCAATATGTAGAGTTCCCACGTTGTCACGCGCTTCTCTCTCCCCCTCGTACACACTCGCTCTCGCATATATCGTGACTCTCAAAAAACGGATTATTATTCGGAGAAATGGACGAGCATCGCGAGAAGCGGAATTTATTGTAACGACCGTTTGCGTATGTACAATGTAATTGCGGCGAAAATTATAGTCGTCATTTCACTCCGGCAAATTATCTTCGTACACAAGTCATTGCGATATACACGTTTCGATGAGTTTTGTCCGAGAGTAATTCTCGTTCTCGACGCGAACGAGAATCGCTTTGTAATTTTTTACCGTCGAAAGGAAAAATATGGCCTAATAAATAATATATAAGACCTCGACGATATAAAGTCTTTAGACAAAACACACTAGTGAAAGATGTTTAAAATAGAAATTTTTGAAAATATAAAATTACAAAAATATAAATGACTTGCGCTTGGTCTATAAATCATTTCTTTATCAAATCTTTGAATAAAAGTTAAAAATTTTTTTATCCACCTATTAAAGAGATATGCGAGAAATGCAGATACGCGAGATAGATTACTTCGCAAGTCCTACAGATTGATGGATGGAGATTGGATAATTTATAAAGGATTATCGCGATCCGCGAGATCATGTTCCGGCATCCAGCGAGATTACGCGGAACGTTGATGCGGTGACCGATAACGCCGAGGCGGAACAATTAGAACGCGCGGAAAAAGTCAGAGATACGGGAGTGAGATAGGCAATATGCCAGAGAACATTGTACGCAACAGAGCTATCGTCGTCCACACGCGATGCGCTCCTCCGTTGCGCCTTATCGAGCATCTCGTTTTCCGAAGAATTCTTTGTAATATACGATATAATTTTTTTAAGAATATTATGACATTTGAAATATCTCGACACCTTTATAATTTAGAAATATCGCGACAGCTGCGAGATGTGATAACTACCGCAGAATGTTTTTATGACGACGTAGATGCATTGGTAAAACTAATTCCAGGAAAATTGTGCGATAATGTTTGTGCGCAAAGAACTTGACTTTAAAAATTGTCAAAATTATATTTAACTTTATTTATTTATACGATATAATATTTTTTATTTTATTTCAAAAGTTATATATATATATTTTCAAAAAATATATTCACAATGGTACACGAGTTGCATTTGAAAAAGATTGTCTAGCAGGAAGTAAGATGCATCTTGCGTCATTTAATACGTTTCCGTTGCAGTTTTTTCACATTGAAAATAAAACAATCAAAATTCCATTTTGAAGATTATGACAAGGTTAAAAATTTTTTTTTTAATTTCAAACGCACGCAAACTTTAAGCTATTGATTCAATGGCGGCAAAAAAAATATGGCAAAACTGAAGAGGCATCATAGTAACTAGATCCAGTGTAGGCCAAAAGATAGCGCAATTAGTGCGTCCGGAAAAAGAATCAATCTCCAATCTCCATTTAAATGCACATTGTGTATATTAAGTCAATTGAAATTTTTTTATTTGAAAGTATAATCTCCTTGATATTTTTTTTTTAATCTGCCGTAAGCGAGTATCGCTTAACCCTTGGTTTTTAATTTTACATATCCATGCATTCTTCAAAAAAATATACATTTCAATTCTCTAACTTTTATTCTTGTTTATAATCGGAATAAAAGCTATTTATTTTAAATCATATTTATATTCGCTGTAATTTATTATCAAATTAAATAATCACATTAAATACGAATAATGCACAAGAAAAAAGAGTAACATTGAAACGCTGACATAATGAATACATCGCATATGTCTTTTTTCTATTATTTTTATAAACTGCATATAAACTGCTTGTTTTCATAGTAATATAGGTCAAACTCGATCAAACAATGGCGAAACATAGAGTTTGTGTAAACACGAGTCACAATGCTATCGATCAATATGATATTCGTATAGAGGCTTTACATCACTTTCAAAATAAATGTGCTTTTATTTATTATTATCTTTCTTGTTTTTCTCCAATTCGTCATTCTCATAACTCTATATATTGTATTTTAACTATACCGGCTGACACATGAGACTCGATGCTGTTTATTTAAAATAATAGTAAAACATCTCCACACACACACACACACACACACACCGTACGATCACAGCGCGGACTAAAAGAAAATATCAGGCTGATTTATCGATGGCGATTAGAAAAACAGAATGGATAACGATCGAAACGATGCGCGAGCGTCTCGGCGCTTAATTGCGCGGAGTGGAGATGAATTTTCCGGAACTAACGAGCGTCTCGTCGTCTCGCCACGATAGCGACACGGAGGATCGAACCGCGTCTCTCTCTCGTTCTTCTCTCTCTCCCTCTCCCTCTCTCTATCTATCTATCTATATATCCATCTTACTTCACATTCTTCGCCTTCTCTGCCTTCGCTCTATTTTCGAGTGCTACGCAAGACGCCGCAAGTTGGCGGGCTAATGGGCGCCTCGAGTATTTCTGCGTTCGGCCCGTTAAACGGGCCAATTTACGTGGCTTTCTGATCTCGACTTAGGCTACGAACCGCGACGCGGTTCAACGGCGAGGGAGGTCTCTGAAATTTACGGATATTCCGGCTCGAGTTGAGATTATAAAGTACTCGAACGATAAATCAGCAGATTTGATACGTTTATGTTTTAAATTAATGTTTGCTTTTAACAGGATTATATTATCAAGAAAAAAGCAATTAAATTTATGAAGAATATTAAATGTCATTGTATTGGATTTTGTTGAATTTAATGAGAGATATATAAACACACATATGTATATGGTACATTAGATATACAATTTTATATCTGTCTGATAATTTTGATAATAGAAAAATCAGAAAAATATTTGAAACAAATCATGGATAAGATTATTAAATATTGCGATAAAAGTAAAAGATTAATTTTCTAATTTGATATTATCAAGGTAATTATTTCTGACTTGTTTGCTGGCGATTCATTTTTTCCAAAATGGCCTGTTAAAGAGATACTTTACAAACGAATAACCGGAATTTTGCGGGATGAAAAACGCTCGAGATCTGGTAATTAATTAATTTACGGTTTTACGCGCAAAGGTATAAACTTTATACGGTATTCATCGCGCATGTTGTTTCGAGAAGTTTTTCGAGAAACTGCGTACTTTACGAACGCCATTCGTATTAACGATGGCGATTAAACGCGGAACGCTAATCTACGTTCTCGCTGTTCCCGTGTCATCGTGCCGCCAATGAGGCTCGCTTATGACGCGGGCTGCAAGTTGCAGTTCGGCGAGACGGTGTGTTCGGAGCTCCAAGCCCCGAAATCGCGTTAGAGCCGACCGACTAACGAAGGTAGACTTTCGGAGGCGGTATTACGTTAAAGGCAGGGCTTAAAGCCCGTGGTTTAATCCCGCTTACAACATACGCGCGCATAAAAGCGCCGGTACTTGCGATGTTTTCTACGTTAACGAGGGCGTTACGCCCGGGTACATCCATCGTAATATAATTGCGACCGCGTAATGGAAACATTCGAGGCTTTCGACGTTCCAGTTAATGTCAACCAATTTGTATAAAATACATTTTGACGTTTGTCTGGAAAGTAATTAAATTAAAACGGGAAAGAAAATAAGCGAGAGATTTTATGAATTATATTTAAATTAAAAAAAAAAAAAAATCTCTCTCTCTCTCTCTCTCTTTAATTTTACAAAATTATATATTATATTACAAAATTCAAAACTTTCTCTTTAATTTTATCATTGCCGGATAATCATGCTCGTGTATTATTTATACACTAAATCGCAATGGTGATGCCGCGTCGAATTTTCGTTAATCGCGAAAGCATCATTCGTGGCGCGCGTATAAATAAAACGTGAATTACGCATGGAATAATGAAGTCAATGGTAAATTATGATTAACGCGATCGGATCGCTGCGCGCGTTGAGCAAATAATGAATCATAAATAATACGTCGGCGAATAAACTGTAGCGCGAATGAGTTTTAAAACGTGCGTAAATGAGTGTAAACGGATCGTGAGACGAGTTTTAAGCTTAATGATAATTTACAATCGCGCTTCACGTCATATCTCGATTCGCGCAGGTTGGTGCGCCTCGTTTCTTTTTCTTTCTTTTTTTTTTCCCCTCTCTCCGAAGATCGTCCCGCCTCGCGACGAGAAACGTGGGCCCCCCGATCGACGAGATTTTAATTGCTCGTTTCGAGTCGTTTTTTGCCAAAGAAAAATAGAAAGACCGACGAAACGTTCCGTCGTCCTCTCGCATCGTATTTCGCGCGTAGCGAAATTAATTGGCCGATGGCAACCGTCTCGTGCGGGCTCGTTTCAACGTTGCTTTCAATTATTGAGGGCGCGCGGCGTGCTTTTGATCAACGTCGAACTGAATTGCATTCACCTGTCGGTTTCTAGACGATATTTTTAATATTATTAATCAGAGCAATGATTCAAAACTTGAACATTCTCCTTAAGTACGATAAACACGCGAGGTATGGCTTTACTTATAGAGCGAATTTTGTGTCAAAATGCTGATCGTTTGTACGGTGATAATACGATAACATAAATCTACATACCAAAATATAATAAATTGTCGCGCACTGAAATAAAACTCAAATTTAGTGCTTACTTATTTTATGTCGAAATTATCAAATTTTATTTGATTTAATAATAATAATAATATGTATTAAACGTCTTTCGACTCGCGTAATAAATTTTATGGAATTTTATTTTCTAGAATAGGAAAAACTATAAATATATTCTCTTTGAAAGAAGCGTGCACATATAATTTTTTGTCAATTTTCATCTTAGAATCTCAATAATTTATAATCATAATTATTATCAGCTTATATTGCTCTAGACATTCAAATTTTTCTTTCTAGCCTTTAGCGATTATTCTCTATGCTTATATTTCCTATTTATGTACTTAATATTTTATTCTACATTTTGTTATATTGTCAATTTATTATTGTGAATTCTCCCTTTTTTTAACGCGGCATTTGTATCTCCAGACGATAAATTAATAATTAATCGTAAATTATATACCGATTAACTTAGCTTGCGATCATAAATTCGATATTTTCGAACATAGGGCTAGTCTGCCAGGTCGGTCTCGGGCATTTAATTTTAATTTCATCGATCGTCTAAACGTGTTCCGCTGCATCATCACAAAGACCTGCAAGATATTTGCGCGGCGTGCGCGATGATATCTCGATACTCGACGATCTGCAACGTGGTGGATACGGCCGAGTGCATCGCCGGCGAGCAAGCGCGGATGCTGCCTCAGCAACATTGCCTGCATCCCCCCTCTCTTTGTCTCTCTCATCGTCTCCGCGACTTCCGCGGTCCCCCGGGAGAAGAGGACGCCGTAACGGAGAAGACGGAAGAAGAGGTTCGGTAGAGAAAGTGAAAGAGAGAGAGAGAGAGAGAGAGAGAGAGAGAGAGAGAGAGAGAGAGAGAGAGAGAGAGAGAGAGAGAGAGAGAGAGAGAGAGAGAGAGAGCGACTCGTCGCCGCAAGGCCATAGTGAAACAATACGGGCATCGATCGATTCTCTCTCCTTCTCGAATTGCCGTGTCGAGTTAACTTGTCCCGGTTCCTCTTTTCTCTCTATTCTTTCCCTCGTCGCCGTTGTTCTCGTTGACGCTCGGAATTTACCTCGCGCGCGGAATTTCTCTGCGCGACCGTGCTCGCGTGTCACGGCGATCGTTCAATTAAAGACAAAGAGGATAGGGAGGATCTCGCTATCTTGGCCGCAACTTGCGATTGACCAGTGGGACTTCCGATAAAAATTTTGCGACTCGCGCGCACTGTGATTCCGTATGTTTTTTGGCCGATGCGACAGATAGACGGATTTTATTAAACACGCTCTAGGATAGTCTTTGAATAATCTTTTGAGCAACTATCGAATGTGCATATTGGAAAGATAGTTATGCAAGAAAGAAACGAAAAAGGAAATCACATTAAAATAGTGATGGATATTTAAAACAACTATAGATAATTTAAAATATGTCATATTCTTATTAATTAATTTGTAAAAAAAAAAAAAAGAACAGAATATAATTATGCCAACAGACCGCGTCGACGATTTGTGATCCATTTTGCAAGTAAAAAGACACTTTACAGATAGAAATAAAAAATATATGTAATTTATAGTTTCAAGGTAATTTCAAAAACTCTTGATGTACGACTAAAATTTAAAGTTAAACTATATCAGTCCAGATTTCTATTCGATACAAGCGATCGCTCGATCGTAAGGACGGCTGTGGACTAACTCGTAATCTATCGCCAATTCTTTTTCCATTTTGTCCATATATCTCTCTCCCTCTCTCTCTCTCTATCTGTCTTCCTACACGATCCAGACCCCAGTTATTTCCAGAAACGTCCGTGTCGGAGAATCCTAAACTAATTCCCCTCGAGCGAGGTCTCGTCGCTTTCTTGGACGATGTCGCAGACTCTTCCCTCTATCTCCTTCCCTCCTAACTCTTTTGCTAGCTCTCCCGAGCTCGGGTATCCCGGACTGGACATCTCGCGGGACTGCCCGAGTAGCGCGGAAAGATTTTCGTCCGGATAATCTTCCGTTGCGCTCCATTGCTAGACGTCTCGCACTTATCTCGGACTTGTATCTCAACTCCTTCCGCAAACGCTGGATCTCCTTCCGGCTATTCCGCGGCGGAGATTTTAGAGCAATACCGACACGTTCGTCGCCCAGTTTGAAAATCGCGCCGAGAGAGTCAGACAGGGCGACAGCTTTGTGCCAGGAGAGAACGATGATGGTGACCGATAAACGCAAAATGTTTCTTCAGAGAATGTGAAAGCGCCATTCTTGAAAATGCAATGGAGATAGCGAAAAGTTTCTATTATTACACAGTATATCCAAATTATTCAAATATATCCCTTCCTCTTTCCCTTTTACGGATAAATTATCCCCTTATATAAATAATAAATGTTGCTTTAATAAATAAAAAAATTTCTGCTTTTATCATTTATAAAAAAATAATCACAATTATTAAAACTTTGCACGGATATAAGATAAGATAATGTAGAAAATCTTGTAAAAAAAAAAAAAAAAAAAAAAAAAAAGAACTTTTACTTTCTGTATCAGATTTAAATTTTATTCATTTCTATTTATCCATCGAAACTTTAATATGTATTTTGTCGCGGATCGACAGTTTACTTTGACAATCATTAAGCCCTTATATTGCAAGGCAAATCCGTAATAATTTAACAAAAAAGTTCGTTCTATTTCAGAGCATAATGGATGTTTCTTTGCTAGCCGGAAGGTGCCATGACGATAATTAGCGTCGTATCCTGTCGCAGGCGCGTCGTAAAACATGCGATAGTCTCTTCCATTCTATGGAAAGGGGATCGTTCTCAATAAAATAACAGCTGATTCATTCCATCCCACGTTCTGTCGCGACACGTAAACGCGCCTCCACTCGTGATCAGTCCCGTTTACAACTTGCCGACACTCATTTGCCGCGGCTCTTGTAAGGCCGACGCGCATACATCGCGATAAAGCTGCACCTTGTCTTATTATCTTTCATCCATCGCCGCTAAATGTCCAAAGATACAAGGGGGAATTAATGGCAAAAACTTAACGCAAAACTTACAAATTAGTTTGTATATAAAAAAGCCTAACACAATTCCATTTAAAGACAATATCCACGACATTGGTATTTTATAATGAAACGCATGATATAAAAAATTTCTTTCCAGAAGCACATCACATTTCACGTTAAAATTATATACTTTTCTGTAAAATGTGAAACAACATTTAATAATTTAACAATTTAATAATTCACTATAATTTAATAATTGGAATAATACGTTAAAATATATAGAGATATAATATAAATTCTATTATTATTATTGTCAATACATATTATTATTAATATCAATAAATTAATAATACGCGTTATTGTTATTATTATTATTATTATTATTATTATTATTATCAGTAAAATCCCATTTATCCAATTTCAAATCCTCGACGAGAGACAATCTCGTAACGCGTATCCTCCGAGCGCGATTCTCGACTTTCGTTGGGCGCGCGATTGCTACGGGAATAAGAAGCTCGTTATAAATTCTCGCGTCTGTCCTGGCAATAAAATTGCGCGCGCGTCGACGTCGGAGAATCCCGTTATTACGACGTTATTCCGCAGGTTTCTTGCGGCGGCGATTAGCAGCGGCGCATGGACTTTATAGCGTGCTGGGAAATGCGCTTTTCCAGAGCGCGCGAAAGAAACGACGACGAAAAGAAGGGTGTCATCGCGATAAGGGTATCCCAGCCAGTTTCTTACCGTCCCTACTCGCCGTCATCTCCCCGGCGAGGCCGCACGCGGAGAGGATAAAAAACACAATCGAGTCTCGGTTGGCCACGCTCGGCGAGTAAGAAAGACCTGGTTCCTGCGCCGCTGCCGTCGGGAAGAAGCGAGAGAAAATTGGGAAAAAGAGGACAAACGAGAGACGTGCGCGGAGTGATCGACGGAGGTTGCTCGTAAAACCCCGCGAAGCATCTCGTGGCATTCGTATTATTCTTTCGCGAAACGTCGTTAGAGAGTGGTAGAAGGCGAAAGAAACGCAAGCGACTAGACTAGTGTTATCTGATGTTTCCTCTCGATGTTGTAAATGACAATGTCGCGTGTAATTGTGCGCGCAAGTAACAGGGAGTACGCGGGGTAAATAACAGCGATTGGTGGTAGTTAATGACTCGAGCTCATTGTCCTGCGAATAGGACAATTGTTCGCCGTCTTGCTGCGTTAATCGACCACGAGATAGATTCCGAAAAAAAAAAAAAAATCACGAGTAAAATGAGAAACGTCAAAAGCGATGAAATAAAACTATGTAATAGCATGCCAAGTTACGTGAGATTTTTAAGTAATATTTTGTTTCGCGTAATATAAAAAAATACTACATTATTTTAAATCCGATAAAAAACGCAAAATATTACGTTATTTAACGCTTCATAAATTTTAGTTTTTTATTCGGTTTAAATAAATATATTATTATTTTAGACAAGCCAACACCAAAATAAGTTGGGTCGCATTATTTAATATAATAATGCGTGGAAATGGCTCGCGCAAACAGTAAATCACCAGATAAGCTAGGTAGGCTTTTTGTAGAAATTAATTTTCCCGTCGTCGACCATGATCCATTAAACATTAAATAATCAATTGATTCATCGACGTAACCCGAAGACTTGAGTCGCGAGAGTTTGAAATGTCAGCGGAGACGCGTCCTCATCATTGCAATATTTTGCTGACTCGTCGTTTCTATTTATAAAAATCTTGTTGCCGATTATCACGATTAGCGAATAAATATTTCTTTTCAAACTATTTATTATTATATACAGGATTTTATTATATTTCCGTTTTCTTCATTGTATGTGATTTAAGTAAAATACATTCGCGCGTTTAGTGTATATGTTTCTTTCCGTATTTAGACTTTCGCGTAGGAGAGTAAACTCTTGTCTTTTCGTGTCTCTCTCTTCATCTCTAATTAATAAGTTCAATCCACACCTTTACCATTCTTAGATCGGCGCGGTTCGCCTGTAGCATTCGTCAAAATTCTGCGAGTGGCGATATCATTAAGCACCCTTTCCGAGGTCCCGCTAATGAGCAAAACTTCTCGCGCCTCTGTCCAAGGGGTTGACACCCTGCCGCCAGAGTGTTTTCAGCATTTATTGCCGCGATGAATGCGAGGTGTCGCGCAAAGGAAACGGAGAAAGAAGGAGGAAGTCGCCACGAGGGTGGTTTTAAAAGAGAGAGTACGATGCGTATCCCCCTTTTCTCATTCTCTCCGGATCCTGAAATCGATTGAATCTCTTTCCCTCTTCCCCGTGTCAATCGACGATCCTGAAAAAAAAAAGGATCCCCGGAAGAAGGAACCGCGAGAATTTTCTTAGCGGATCATTCGTTACGCGCTCCTTGCTATACATTCACGAGGGATTCGCCGTAAGGCTGAGAGTGAGAGAAGAAAAACGGAGGGGGGGAAAAAGAAGAAGCATCGACTCGGTGTTCTGACAACCGACACCGATCGATCTTCGTGCGAGAGAGTCAGTGTTAGGGAAGGAAACCTTTTTTTCAAATCGCATCCGTTACGGACTCACTCGCGGGGATAGTTTTCCATACCCTTCGAAAGAATGAGATGACTGTAATGATGTTAGAACGGGCTGATTTTAAAGCTGCGAGATTGATTGATGTAAAATGCGTGGATGGGCGTTAGGGTAGTATCGGAAAAATCGCAAAATAAAAGATATCACTGACACAGAAGGGTCATTCAGAGTTATTGCCAAAATTAGGGAGACTCTTATTCTAAGAAACGTCGTTGTCGATTTTATATCGAATTATCAATATTTTGTACAAAATTTGGCATTGAAATACTATTTATTTGAAATAAAAAAAAAAAAATATTTTTAAATAAATTATTTCTCTATTACTCGACTCGATTTAAATGGCCGATGTGAGACAAAATAAATTATTCGTGCACTGATTATTAAAAAAGTCCGTTTGGGATACTGAGTTGCCGTTACTAACCAGAAATAAATATTTTAAAAATATATTCGTCTCTTAAATCCAGGTCTCTTTATTTTATTAAATTGTATTTTTTTTGTGTTAAAAAATTAACATCAGAAATAAACAATGTTTTTGTTTGAAATTAAATGCATATTTATTTTCTCAATTTTCTAATTACTATTCTAATTAAATAACATTTGCAAAATATTTGAAGTAAGAATAATATCGAAAAATATTTAAAAAAAAATTAATTTTAGTTATAAAATTCTCTAAATATTATTTCAGATCGAGAGATTTTTAATATTTCTTTCAAAATTGTTATTTTAATCAACAAAAAATTTCAATTATAACGTTTAAATAAATATCTCTTAAATATTTACATCTATCTTTCTTTTACAAATAAAATTGATAAATCCTTTAATAAGATTTTGCATAAACGATAAAAATATTATTTAAGTTTTTAAACATTATTAAACACTATTTAAGTTATTTTCTATAGTTTGCATTTAAAACGTGCCCGGCGCCAATGCCGTTTCGTGATTATTTATATCTTTCTTTGCAACTATCGGTCATATATTTTTATAAAGTTCAGATCAAATAATCGCAACTATTGTCTTTCCTATATACATATAGATACTCCGATGCAGTTCAATCCGATCACAATGAAATATGCCGGTGCAATTACCCGCGATTCGTTACCAGGAATTTCCGCGCGAAAGCTTCCGGGCGAGGAAGGATAAATCGCCAGTGAAATCGATGGTGGAAAAATTTAGGTCACGTCGCCATTGATATACATTCATTTTGCGAGAAGAACGACCGCGGCCACCATCGCCGCCGCGTTTGATTCATCGATCGCAGAGAAAGAGAGAGAGAGAGAGAGAGAGAGAGAGGGAAAGAGAGAGCATTCCTCTCTCTCGCCACGCTTTCGGTAAATGGTGATGTGATTTAGGTAAGAGCAGTCACCTATCTACCTCGACGAAGCAGACTGGGCAACTCCAAGTTACCGATGGTCGGAATTCAATTAAGTCTTAAGCGTATCTCAGAACTATCGCGCCGGGTAGGTCGCGGTGACCAGGTGGAGCGTCTCCTCCGAGAGCTGAAAACGTAGACGGTAGATAGCGTACATATGTACTCCATTAAGATGCGTACCTGTCTGCGCGATCAAGTAACTAGGGTATCTAATAAAGGTTACTATATACAGAACGGACCGTCTTCATTGCATCAAATTTCAATAATCAAATTTCCTCCACAAAGCTAGCAATCTCATCTTTTTAATAAACTTTTAAACATCTAATTTAAATATTGATTTTTTAATGTTGAAAATTATGGAAATAATGACAGCTTTCGAAATAATGTCTGGTTATATTTCATATTAACATATATGTATATTATTTAATAAGAAAAGTCGAGTGTTTAAATTGGCCATTATTTCAGATCGAATTTGATAATTCTCTTTGTTGTAAGGTAAAATTTCTCGTTCGTAAATATTAATGAAAAATTAGCTTAAAATAATTGATTAAATAATTTGATAAAGAAAATTGTTAAAAAAAATAAAAATAAAAAAAAAACGCAAATCCGTAATTTGTTTATCTTATCATTTGCATCTGTGGGAATTCATGGCAAGGCCGTCGTGGATGGATCACGCAGCGGATGTTGCGTAGGCGATAAGTATGTGAGAACACGCGGGCAGATCAGGGGTGCCCAACCGATTTTGTCGCTTGTAGCGGCATATATATATATGCTTCATTGTCATATCTTATACGTTTTATCTGTTTCGAGCAAAGCGATAAGAAAGAATGTTGCTTGATAATAAAACAAACAAATGTGTATCTAAAAATTGATTGTCGCTTCAAATGATTTTCACGATAAATTTTAAGAGATATATATATATATATCCTGATTTATTGTTAGCGCAGAAATTTTGTATATATAAAAGATAAATTTGGAAATCTCGTTAATTATATTATATTTCTATAGAAATCGAAAAAATAATAATTTTCTCTCGTATAATAAAATAATATAACAAAGCGTTAGACAAATTATGTTTTAAATTATTTTATGTGAATATGTTATATCATGTAATAATTTTATTCGATAATGTAATACATCTTTCCTAGCGGTGCTCATAGAATACAATCGAAAAATTTTGACTTTTAATTATTTCGAATTATATATACATCAATATAATTTTATGCATTATTATTGATATAATAATAAAAAAGTTATCGCTTAAAATAATTCACTTTTGATGAAATCGATAATTCAGCGAATATCAAAAGAGATTGACCATCCCTGAGAGGTCTGATAGCTGATGTACCTGATGCGTCTGCTGGCTCGCGTTACAAGCGGGACAAATTATAAGAGCCGCTAGCGAGTTGACCCTGCCACGTTAACTACATTACGAGAAGGCTCGCGAGATCGCATTACTCGTTCCACAACCGTGCCACATCCTCCGACCACGTGGCGACAGAATCCCGCACTCACTTGCGGGAACACATCTCGAGTACGATGTCAAGACGGATACGTGATTCTATTATCGTTGTTAGCGATATATTCGCGAATTCGCCAGTTGCGTCGGGATTCTCTCGCTTTTATCGCGATCAAAACATTTTGTGCATCCCGACAGATTTCAAATTTTCAATGCTGATGGAGAAATGTAAGATAAGAACGCGCGTATCGATCATACAATTTTCAAGAAACATTTTTTTTTCCACTTTAATTATCATTTTTTTGAATAGTAATATAATATTATGACGAAATTATAAAAGCTCATCGATATTCCTCTCGTCGTCGAGGAGGTTTTCCGCGATTAGCAGTTCATCGACCTTTCGCCGCTTAGGAATTACTTATTCAGCGAACTTGTATTCGCTGGGTTCACCCGTGACAATTCACGAACGAGACGGAATAGCCAAGCTCAAGTACGATAGCTCAAGAGGAATCGAAGCGAATGAGACGAGTTAATGGTTTGACACCTGATATAAACTCGGGAAGAACTCGCCGATAATTGCCGCCCCATCCCGTGATCCTTTTCTCGCCATTTCCACCTCTTCCGGTCGACTATCTCTCGTTTTCGCCGGAGCGAGATAAGGGAAGGATCGAAACGAGCGCGTACACGTCGTTACGATTCCTTTACTAATCTACCTACCTAGTCTCGAGCGTCCCGGGGAACGTTTAAGGACTCGTTGCTTATTGGTGTTTATATTGGGTGTACTTTATTGGATATCCGGAGAAACGAGACGAGTAAATTTGAATACGCGGGAGAGAGAAATCGATATCCGTAGATTGAATAGGCGGAAAACTTTAAAGATACAATTCATGATTTTCATAAAAATTGTGATACTGAAATAATCCATAATTAAAAGTCGTTCTTCTCAAATAATTTTCCTTTGAAATTTCTCTCTTTCGCATTAGAAGAAGAAACGACTATTCTCGCCAAGATTGTTAGCTGTATAATTTTAATTTAACGCGTACGCAAATCGTTCCTTTTTATACCTTTAATCTCGCCAATCTCGACTCACTGTCACGGATACCGTTCCGGCCGAGGCCTTTCTTCGCGGCTGGCGCGACTCGCGTCCCGGATTCCTTCGAGTCTGCGCACGCCGGTAACGAGAGAGAGCCGCCTCCTGGTGGTCGTCTCGTTTCCCCGCCAGTTGGGAGACACGTCCGTGTGATACTCACCTGCAAAAATAAAAAGGGGATGCGAATAGAGGAAACGGTCGCGTCCGGGGGCGCCGCGCGTAAAAAAAAAAAAAAAAAAAAAAAGAAAAGGCAGGAAAGTGAAGAGGGGGTGCGACGAACGGAACGAGGGCTGGGGGGGGGGGGAAGGGAAGACGGGACGTGTATGTGTACGGTATATGTATATGTGTATGCACAAAGTGCATCCCTCGTGTACGGGAGAGCGGCCGCGCGCATCGCGCAGCTTCCCTCGGGAACATCCGACAAATTCCATGGAAGTAGCGGCGCTCGCTAGCACTCGACGAGAGCCGCGCGTTCTCTTTGTATTTAAATGCATGCGGTAATAAAAGGCACGTCCGCATCGGCACGGTACGTGGCTCGTGCGCGTCAAGTTACCCTTTTCACTTCTCCGACCATCTCTACCACCCACCCTCCCCTCCCCGCCCCCATCCTTTCCCGCGTAGACGCGTCCTTCCTGCGTTGCTCTCTCCGTCGTTCTTTTTCCACCCGCGGGGCGAATTTACATGGAGCGCCTCGTGCAATGTCTCTCTCTCTGTCGAATCGCGAGCGCGTTTTGATAATCTCTTTTGAAGCTTTTCTTTTTTCTCCCCACGTAATCGCGTCGCGGATGAGATTACATTTAGAGTTGTAATTGCGCTTTTACTCGAGAAACGCAATAATAATTGTGACGATAATATTTTTTTATATATAAAGAGAGATTATTAGATATATCTTCGAGTTGTAGAATATCTGCCGTGCGATTTTTCAAACTCCCAAATAACGAAAAGCTTTACGATCGAAGGAAAGGCAAGATTCTCTTACGTCATCCAATAATCGTGCTGGACCGATCCGCCGTCTCATTCGCGTACAACATCTTTCTCCTTCTTCTTCGTAGAATTTAATTAATCAAAATAAACAAACGCCGACGAGGTTCTCATACCAGATATGACGGACGTCGTCGGACTAATGGAATTTTTAAGTAAACGGGTACAAATTACTCCGAACACACGTTTGTTCCACGTGGCGCGGCGCGGCGTCGCGTGAAACGCGCCGTCCCCGACATGAATTTTCAAGCAAGCACGCGGTTGTAAATTACTCCGAGTATTTGTTCTGTTCATCCACCGGAGGGTTGGCGGTGGTCAGCGAGTAGAAGACGAAGCAGGTATGGATCTCGCCGTCCTGTCCCTCGGAATCCTGCCGATTTCATCGAATAGAATTGAATTGAATTTCCTCCCACCCGCTTTACATTCAACGATACGTGTCCGCGCTTAGTTTGTATCGCGCACTTGGTCCCTATCGTTTAATTAGCAAATGGTATTTTCAATCAGAGAGACAAAGAGAATTAGCGAGGATGCATGTATGTAAAAAAACAAACGAAAAAAAAAAACAAGAAAAAACTTACAATTAGATAAAAAAAAAAAAGGATTTTTTAAAGCTTTTATTATAATTGTATTTTACTGCCAGGAGAGACGAATAAAATAGTAACCAAGCTGTGCGCAAAAATAAAATATTTAAAAACCGACTGTTTGCGCGGGGGCTGTCATTCTCTGTCAACGAGGCGTGAAATTATCATCCGCGATATAGTCGCGAACATTCGCGTTTTCCCTTGAGACTTATCGAGCGTCGCATCGTCGCTGAATAACGAACTCACCCCGGATTGTGTCTGTCCCCCCCCTCCCCCTTTCTCTCTCTCTCTCTCTCTCTCTCTCTCTCTCTCTCTCTCTCTCTCTCTTCTTGTCATCCTCCGCGGCAGCCGACTGCGAGTCCTCGGACTTTATCTCGCGCTGGCATGCCGTCGTGACGATTATTCGCGACAAAAGTTCGCGTGTCCGCGGTGGTAAAGAATGCCGACGTTCCGACCTGTAAATTCTTTCCCCCGGCTTGCCCGCCGCTCTCCGGTGATGTACGAGCGCGAAACTTGTGTCTCTCCATGCGCATACCTTATCAAGCGCGGTCGCGGGCGCAGCGTAACTGGCACTGCGTCCCGGATCTTAACTGACATCTACGGCGGCGGGGAATACAGCTGTTCCCGTAATAAAGATTAATTATCTCGTCCGATTTCGCCTTGCTCGATTATGAAAAGAGGATGGATTCTGCAGACGATTTTTAAGAAGAAACTGAACGGATCAGCTACGTCAAAAGTTTATATACAAATCTAATACATTTCGAGATATTCGAGTGAATTTGACATTTAATCTCAAAATTGTAAATATTATATTATATCAGACCAATTTTTTTTTTTTTTTTTTTTATAGTAACTGTACGACGAAATTTTTTTTATAGTGACTACGCAGATCTTCGCGAAAATAAAAATTTCAATTTTACAATTTTGTCAATATTTTCTCCACAGTTTTTCTGTATTTTTAGACGTATTTTTGAAATCCTTTCGGAAACACGTTTTCGCTGGTTAAGAAAAAAATTACAAAAATTTTCTTTCTTTATATATTATTATCGTTTCGATGTAGAGGTTTTTCGCGAAGATTAATAGAGGAGTTTCTCTATTTCCGTACACGATCGAAGAATTAAACGTAGGATTGTTTCGGGGAAGATTCGGTGAAACTTTTGGTACAACAACGATACCGGATTTTCCGATGGATTTCGCGCTGGAAAATAGGTCGAGCGAAAGGTCAGCGCGAGAGATCGCTTCTTCGCGATGCGCTTCTAAACTTCGAGGCGAGGACGATAATGTTCGGTATCGGTCGGGAGAGAGAAAGTGCGCACTCTGCTCGAAGAGATCGGGATCCCACCATCAAGTTTCGCGAAAGGTATCGGAACTAGATAGCAAGTTTCGAAACAAAATACTCCGAAAGCTCGCCGCAACGGAGATACTCGCTTATATAGCTTCGGTCTGTCGAAATAAACAGTAATACCAGAAAGAAACGGATAGAAGGGAAAAACGTGGAAAAGAAGATCAACGATAGAGGATATGTGTAAGAATCACAGAATCAGAAAGAATAGGTGGGGCGACAAAAAGCAAAAGGACCTGAACCGTGAAAGAACAGATTACGATGCGATTGAAGACTTCTTTGTAAAATTTGTTTTGTTTTTAGAAGATTCTCGCGAATATGTTAGGAATTTAATTGACTAAGAATTGATAATGAAAGAAATAATTATTTCAATAATATTTTATATACATATATTACTTGAAATATATACTTTTTATACAAGAGAAGAATGAATATTTAATATATTTTTAATTTCTACAATTAATTAAATATTTCAAATAGAATTTTAATATATTTATTTCGCATTGATTATTTATGATTTGGTAGGAAAAATTGACGCGAATATTTCTGTTTTTTACTATACTATTTTACCCACCTTTGCTCTTATATGTTACAAAACTATTTAAAAAAATTAATTGTATACAGATATTAATTTAAATTGAAATGCATCACGATAAGACATAGTATAAATTAAGAAGTCTTTTTTTAGTATATTGATATTAAGAAATTTGAAAAAGATACAGCACACAATTATGAATATTATAGAATAAAATCGCTAAATAAAATTGTATCAAATGATATAAAGAATAATAATTAAATCATAATTGAGATAATAGAAAATCCTAAAATATTCGTAAATCAAATTCAAAAAGTCGCATAAAAAACAAAATTATGATATTTAAATTATATGAGATTTGGAATTTGGCGCGAAGTTGAAAAGCAGGGTTTGGATACGAGCGGAAGCAGGAGGAGATTCGCGGAGTAAAAGTCAAGTGGAACGCGTAAGTTCGTTCAGGGAGTTTTCTACTCTTGTCGTCGCTCGTTTCTTCTCCAATTTCGCCGACTATACACCCAGCTCCTTCGATCTTCCGCTGAAGAAGTCCCGTGCGAGATGGCCCGGAAATAACGCGACCAATCACAAGGAGAACGTCCGTCTCGCCGCGACTTGCGAGCTCTCGCGATACCTTCGTCAAGTTTCTCGTCTTTTCTCTTCGAGAGAGGGAAAACGTCTTCACGAATCGAGTTGGTAAATCGACGGTTGCACAGAGGGATCTATCCGCTTATCGAGGCAGAAATAAGTCCTCATCGTTCTTAGATCGCTATCGGTACTGCTTCGTAAAGGAAGAAATATTAAAGCCTATCATAAATATCTATGATTCCGACGAACTGCAGCTTCGCTATATTCGTCCATTTATGCGGTTCTATTCCCTCAACCGCGACGTGAAACATAATCTCGAAATAAAACCGTCTAACATTTTCTCCATTTCATTTTCCAACACAATATGTCACATTTAATTAAATATTAGTTTAAATTCAATAAAAATAAGATTAATATTACACATTAATTACTGTAAAAGATATCACATACAAATGCTGTCGTTTCTTTTTACAGATTCTTTGATCAATTTATAAGTCAAAGATAAAAAAAAAAAAAAAAAAAAAAAAATGCGTTTGACATTAATATTAATGTTAAGTTTTATTACATGTAATTGAATGAGTAAAAATGATATTAATAACACAGTACAACATAATGTATTTATATGCGAGTTGTCATGAAGAAATTGACACTCCTTTGTCCGCGGATTCTTTGATCAATTTAGGTCGAAAGACATATCGAAATACTGTACATGCAGTTTGTGTGATTTCAAAATGAATACGTTTAATGTCACTGCGATATTAAATTTAATACGTTGAAAATGATTAAAAAGGAGAAAAGGAGATAGAGAGAAAGAGATGAAATTAATATTACATGATAAATGGACGCGCACACAGAATGACATATAAAGAAACTGGATATCTCGCAGATATAGAGAAATTGATTCGTTCAACATTACTTTAACGTTTCAGATAGTTGATTAATATCAAAATGTAAAAAAAAAAAAGAAAAAAAAACTATACGAGTTTCATGAAAAAAATACGCTTTCAACGGTTCTAATATTTTGATTATGTTTAAACGCTGTTATCGCTTTAATTACGAGTTATCATTTTAATTGCAAGTAAACAAGGACGCTTGTAACAAGGAGGCCATCCGGGACGCGCGTTAATTTAATTTCGCGTTTAACCTAACCCGCCCCCGCGGCTCTCCCTGCGCGAGAAAGTCCGGGTGTCTTCCTCTCTCGCGACAGTTTGCAGTTGGGCAACTTTTCCTGCTTCCTGTTCTCCTCGTTCCCGGACTTCCGAAAGTGGAGCACCGAGAATTGACCTCTTCATCGCGCTCTCGTCGAACGACAAGCATCTCCTCTCGCCCGAGCTAGGTACGCGCGCGCGCGCGTCGATCCTCGCTGACAAATGATCGGCGTTTATTGCTAGTTTAAGCCAACAACTGTGTATGAGGGACCGCGGGAGGAGATGAGAGGAGGCGAGGGGGAGAGGGACTTCTGAATTATTGCCGGTGCCGTGACAAATTATTCGAGGATGACGCGCCTGGTTGCGCGGCGGCGCGTCCCGATAGTCGCCGACGTGACGAACGATGACGTCGGGATATCTCGCCGTTCATTAATATCGTCCGCCACGCATAAATCTCCGCGCGCGACCCCCCTTCGATTTTAATATCCCCTTTCCTGATTATGGATAAAAATTAATTCGCGGCTTTGCAAAATTGAAGCGTCGTCGGCTAGGGTAGGGTAGGTAAGGGTTCCTTCCCACGCTTTTAACGCTTTTAAAACGATATATTAGAACGCTTCTCTCTTCGGTTCGTTACGAGGGGCAATTTTTTTTCGCGTCGTGAAAAACTCGGGGATCCACTTGTCGATTCAATTATATATAACGCGGCGAGAGTAACGAAAAGCAAAGGGAATATAGTTGGTCGACGAGGAGGCTTTCGCGTATATACACGTGTCCTCAATCATGGACGTCGCGTCGTCGCCGTCGGTATGTCGCGCAAGTTTCGTTCGTTAACCGCTCCAGCCAGGATTTCGCCAGGCCGCTCCGTTTGTTGGTTTTAGAGCCGATTCGCCGGGAATGAAGCGTTGCAAGTTTTCAGGATGAGGAGAGGGAGAGCCGGAGCGCTTTATTATCTTCGCGGGCTAGACTCGGCTTCACATAAGTTTTCCAACTCATTTTCCGCTACGTAAGAAAAATGCTCTTAAGAAGGCGTTTCCTGCTTTACGCTTCCTCGATTTCGATAACACGCAGAAGGTAGTTCCGGAAAGTTTCGAATTTGTCCTCGAGCATGGTTACGCCCGCTTGATACCACGGGGGGAAAGATGGTGGAACCGAAATCGTATTATACCTTCGTTACGCGAAGAAAAATTATTCCGGGCAGATTATCGATACACGCACACACACATATATACTCCTTCAAAAAATTTATCTTAAATTTATTAATTATAAAATTGTTAGTAATAATTATATAATTTTATAATTATTAAATTATTATCAAATTTATATTTTTTATAACTGGTAAACAGGTGAAATTAGTAACCAAGAGTTTGTGAAAAAAAATCTACCCCTCTTCATTTTGTGATTTTTTTAGAATTCGATACATAATCAATACCATTTTTTTTCCGATATAACTTTACTAATTAGAGAGATATCGCAACTATGTTGCGGTGATCGTGTTAAATACGGAAGCGCATCAAATATATATTTTCCAAAACGAAAACGAAAAAGATCTTCCTTCGTCTTCGAGAAGAAAGACAGAATCTTCCGGTTTGTTTACGGAGCCGCAACTGGCGTCATTCAATCTAAACGGGTTGTCGGCCAATTTCCGGACGGCGGGCGCCGCATCCAGAACGACTAATCGCCGGATTCATCGCGATGTGTAAGTCAGCGCGTGTACGAGAAGAACAAAAAGAAAGAGAGAGAGAGAGAGAGAGAGAGAGAAAACATCGGGTAATTCACGCGGTAGGATAGAAAAGAGCGGCGCACACGTGCGGACTCGTGACAACGCATTAGCCCCAGCGTCAGCTAAGACAGGCGTCAGCCTTGCGTGGCTTTCGACCGTCGCTACACCAGCCGTGTCACTGTCTTGTCAAGTCGAAGCAGACTTACGACATTATATTTAGATGGTACCGCGCGGGGCCCCTTCCCACCGTGGTAAAACGCCTCGCCGAAAAGCTGTCGATGCACGCGCGAGCGAAGGCGAAAAACAGCGCTTACGACGTTGGGACGACGACGCATTTACGCTTTTTGTTCTTACATGTCGAGTGATAAATAGACGTATCCATCATCGTTTGGTCGTTTATAAATGTCTTCCTTTAGAAACAATTAATCCTAATATGTCCGGAACGTGTCCGCAGACATTTTTGATTGAATATTTATATCGGGATTGATCTTGTAAGAGAGCAATTTCGAAAGAGAGAATCGAAGATTAAACTCGAAAGGATTGAATTCTATATTGACAGATGTAATGTCATAATAACGAAAGGTATAAAATAATATAAATCAGTTTGAATCAGTTTTTCTCATCAGATTTTTATAATTATAAGTGACTCGAGGATCCTTAAAAAAACTTTTCAATAAAATTAATAGAAAGATCTCAGATATAGAAAAGATTTATAAATGTACAAACTTTTCAATTAATCTTTTTCCGTCGATAAAAACCCGCTACTGAAAGAAATTGAAGAATATTGTCGATGGATAATTTGGGATATCTCTATAGTATAGAGTTTGTCATCGCGAGAGGGAATCGTGCGCTGAAAAGGGAATATGATTCGTAGAGAAATGCGCCGGAGTTATCGATATCGATGGGACGGGTGAAAGGAGAAGGAGCACGAGAAGAGGATGAGGATGAGGGCAAACGAGGTCGTGAATAAAAATTTCAGAATTTTTACGTTTACGCGGGACGGAGGATATAATTCTTCAGACGTACGTATCGGCGGTAGGAAGTAAGAGAGCGCAATGTAATCCCCGGACGAGGCATCGGGAATAATCTCGGATATACCTGATAGAGAGCCAGCGTGTATGTAAAACTCATGGCGCGTATGTGCCGTAAGATATCTCGTAAAATATCTAAGCATCCCGAAGGGGAGTTCCAACGCGGTAAAAGTCCTCGGCGAGTGTCGGCATCGCGATTTCCGCCCTTTCTCGACCGACACGCGTCGCGTCGAGAGCTCTCGCCAACGACTGCTGCTTTTCCATTCCTGCAAATCGACCGAGAAAGAGAGAGAGAGAGAGAGAGAGAGAGAGAGAGAGAGAGAAAGAGGGAAAAAGCGTTATGCAAAGTACGTTGTAATACCGACGTTTTCGAGGATCGCGAAATCTTTTCAGTTATTTTCAGATCGCATATAAAACCAACGCGAAAATGTTATTTCCCGCACATTGCAATTCCATCGGGTCTTTTTGTCTCCAAATTACAAAACGGATTACTCCGTGTTATCGATTTATCTATTCTTAACATTCATTGAATATTGGATTTTTACGATCGCAAACT
Organism: Polyergus mexicanus; assembly: GCF_030449975.1. Classification (NCBI taxonomy): domain Eukaryota; kingdom Metazoa; phylum Arthropoda; class Insecta; order Hymenoptera; family Formicidae; genus Polyergus; species Polyergus mexicanus. The sequence continues at coordinate 5,425,170 of NW_027223338.1, read as the reverse complement.
CACAATCGCGCGATATTACGCGGCGAGTTTCCCTCGAATAATCGAGAAATATTTCGCGGATGTGCGTTTATTGCCGAGTGATCAATATATGTATAATTCTCGGCGAATTTTCGCGAATTTCCACTGAAATCGAATAAACGAGCGAATCCTGTCAGAGCGACGGGAGTTTTCGTTCGTCGCATGACTTTCCACCACGCTTTCTGTTTTCGTGCCACTAAAAGCGGATATCGTATCCGCTGAAACCACGGTTTACTGTTTCATATGGCTCGGATAGCGACCGCTATAATAGTAACACTTAGAAGCGGCTTTTATTTCGGAGAACGTGGAATAACCCGATTTTTATTTCGGCACCGTGTGCAGCGCTTCGCGTTTTATTCGCGGATCGTGAAATTTTTATTTTACTCCGATACTTTACGCCTGTAACACACTTTCTATACGACTTTTATCTCATTCGTAACTGTAAATATCATGCGCAAACGTATTGCGAGTACATTTTTCAACGATGTCAGTCGTTTCACCCAAGGGATTGCTTTACATTACTTCGCAAATGTGGTGTAGCTTTTTTTTATACGTACTAAAGTTTGCATTTTTTATAAGAAAATCGATAAAAAATATTTTGCTGTATTTTTCACAGGATTAATGTTGTGTGAAGAATATAAATCCTTATCTCGTAAGACGGGAGTCGATGGCAATCAGAAAAAGGCCGTTAACTTTCAAACGCGTGTTTAGTATCGATAGATTTACACGTCTTGTCATGGCCAGGGATCGGGACCGACTGACTGCTTAGTCGCGCCCTTCCTTCACCTAGCGTCTGTTTACATTTCTTAATCTGTCTCGCTTTATCCTTACAATGTCAAATAAAAATTTGTCCTAAAGCCCTGCTTTAAACAATGTATAATCCACGACAAAATTCAAGTCAAAATTCTCTTTATAATTTTACGTACCATATATTTGTACAAATGTATATGCGTATTTTGAAAGATATACTACATTTTGTATATGTGCATTTTTCTTTTCCAGATGTTTTTCATATTACACGACACATCAAGTATAAATAGAATCCTGCCCCGAATTTTGTTGTAAATTACAGACAATTTAGAAATTAAGGCTTGAGATTCTTCTATGTTTGTAATTTTTAACTTGTATCAGCAATATTTCTTTCCCCGATGATTTAAGTGATATTAAAAAAAAATTGCCTTTATATTCTTTCTATCAGCACTAATATTTTATAGATACTCAATTTGCTTTCATATTTCATCGAAAGTGCGAGAAATTGATTTTCTGTTCGCCTTTTTTTTTTCGCTTTGTCCGTCGCTCACTCAAAGGAACAAATCTTTACTCGTGAGCCGAGAATACGAAATTTGAGACGGGAGTCATGGTCCGCTTTTGACGATCATTTCAAATGAATCGTCGAAAACGCGGGAATGAATCTTGTAAACAGTATTGCCATCAAAAAGAACCGTCTGCGTGAAATGATGAAAGCAGCCGAACCATGTTTTAAACACGTTTGCTTTGAATAATGATACAAAGTGAAACCCCATAAATTTTTGTCTTTGAAGCGTTAAAAGTTAATAGCTTAGACTAGCGACAGTCACAAACCATATTTTTCATTTATAAGTAACTCCGCATTAATTTTAAACTTGTTTCCTTAACCCATTTTCGACGTTCGGCCTATAGTTAAATTTCTTTTGTACACATATATATCTCGGAATAAAATTTTAATTATTTCATTACACATTGTTAAATTATTTTTCTTCGAAAAATATTACTTGTGTATGTGATGTTCAAAGGTAATGACGTAAAATAAAAGTATTGCCAAAATAAGATTCTCTCAACAACGTATGTATATATGAAATATGTGTTTCGATGATCGTATAAACTTTACGATATAGTTGTAAGAGATCAATTAATTTATCCGACATGTTAATTAAAAGCGAGACGTATCAATACGCCTTTAGCGTAGATAATAGTTGTGCCTGTAGGGCCAGCGAAGGATATTAAGCTTCTTCTTTTACGACGCCCTATGCCTCGCGGCTTTTATGACGCTGCTTGTCTTTATCGTAAATCCCTCGATCCCTCGGGAGTCAATTGACTTTCCCGCGGGTTACGAGGTGCCGAGATACTTACTCTTCCCTTCTCGTTGGCGAGATACCTTCAAAGTCCCTCTCTTTCCACATTCTTTGTTCATTACCCCTCAATACTTGGCCCTCACTTCCGTCGGATTAATGACGTATCGCGCCTTAATCGATACTTTTCTTTTTCCACGTATATTTTTGTATAACCATATCTTATAAAATATTTTATATAATATATAGAAATCCATGTATAAATATTAAAATAAATATTTCATTAATTTGATATGATATTCACTTTTTCTCTCTTAGATATTATAACATTGATGAAATATTATAGCTTTAGTTTTCTTGTATAATATATAGAGTATTATAATGAAAAGATATTAAAATCGACATAAATCTCCTAAACCGATATACATACTTAATTTTCCTGTCATTAAATGCTGCACTTTATCAAAGCTGATATGAACCTGATCTGCTTATTGTTAGTTTACTCGTCAAAAGGCACATATAGTTGGTATAATACATTCATTGTACGCTTGTCAAATCGGTTTGTATCGACGATTCTTGAGGTTTGAAAATTTCGTCGTGTAATTTTCCCTAACGAATTACATACTCTAATAGCAAAGAATATTTTTTAAGTTTTCTCTAATAAATATTTGTAGATAGAAATTTTTATTTTAAATTTTCAGCTAGAGAAAATCTTTCAAACGAAAAACAAAATGATATATCGATTATTTATTCTTTATAGAATGGATTCTCTTTTCATCTCTCTCTCTCTCTCTCTCTCTCTCTATCCTCATCTTCTCGTCGCTGTTAGATTGTAAATTTTCGTTTTCGGAAGATAAACTTTTACGAGAAAGAGAGGGACATCTCCTTTTCCTCTCCTCAAGGATTATCAATTCAACGATACAATTTGAATATAAGTGACGCAATTATAATTAAAATGTAGATGTGACATGTATTTGGCCGCAAAATGCAACGGAATATAGATGCTCGCGTTCATTCGCATATGGTATACGGCAAGATGAACTAGTACGCGCGCATATTTCGCTACTATTTCGCATTTCAAATCAGTTATCCTCCCTCGGACGACGGCAAGATGCGGCCATTTGTACGGCTTGCGCCTGGTACCTGCCGTCGACGCCTCGCTTTCTCTCGTAAAACCGGCATTTTCGTGTCCCCTCGCGTCTCATATGCAAACGCGAAAGTACGCGTTACGTGCTTTCGCGTCTGTGTACATGTGCGCGAAACGCGTCCTTCAAATGAGATGCCGAGAAAAATGCAAGTGGAAAGCCTCGGGGCAAAAGAAAGGTATACGACAAACACGCGAAAGAATAAAAACAGTTGTGCGTTGCATATTTTTTGAAATGATAAAACGCGGATCGTAATTAGATGTAAAGCGGATACGCCCTTGTGTAATTTAAATTGTCTTATTTATTTGATCGTATAATTCTGTCTGGAAAGGAGCAGTTTTATTTTTGCCGAAATTTCTGTTAAAAAAGCCTCTGCATTTTATATCTTAAAATTAATTAAGGAGTTGTTTATTCGACTGTTCCTTTTACGCCGTATATTTGCTAAATTGAGATTTAGATGCTCAATTTTTAACTTGTTCGCACGGTATGAATAGATATGAAGCGACGCAGTAGCAGTAGCGACGCGACATCAAATACATAAAAAAAAATCCGAATAAACCTTTATTATAAATTTATGAGAATAATTCTCGATTCCAGGGTGTGAAATATTAGGGTGTACGAGTATATATTACGAAGACCATCCACAAAAATTTCAATAATGAGAGTTTCTCTAACGAAATATTTTACCTTTGCTCGGATGTTTATTTACATGTACAAATAGGAAGATAATAACGAGATGAAAAGATCGTAACTCCTGAAAGTAATTTCATTGCGGCAAAACTCTAGTATACAAAGTAAACTCGATAAAAGGATATTAGAGACTCGTCTTCCCACGAAAATTTCATTAACGGAAATTTCTAACAAAATACACACACACACACATACAACACTCAATAAGTTATACTCGCGCTTAATTATATATATCTGCACGTAAGATAGCAGAATTATAACACGAGAATATAATTTCTCGGTACTAATATAACGTGTCGAATGTATAATAAAACGACAAATATATATATAAAACAATTTTAAAGATGAGACTTTAATATACGCGATGCGTGTGTCTCGATAAAGGAAGGTATATTAGAAACTCGAGGCTTTCCACGAAACTGAGAGACGACTAGGATACCCCTAGGAGGGAGATGCAAAGACTCGGGGTGGCAGAGGGACGAAGGGTGGCCGGCGGTGCAATTTCCTACGCTATATAGGCAGCTGTAAATTTCATATGCGCATTCTCTACTCTGTGCTCGCTTCGAGCTCACATATACATATCTATGCGCGTTCCGACGCGGTAACGGCCGCTGGCTGGCTCCTTCCGATGAAAGTCTCCTCGCGAATACCCGAATTTAAGGATTTCTCCCGCGAGAGAGAGAGAGAGAGAGAGAGAGAGAGAGGGAATCGAGTGAAAGAGGTCTCCCATTGCGAGTTGAAAGTTACGATTGTTTACGTTTGTTTTGGATAACATTGTATGTTTAACGGCATAAAATTTCGAAATAAAAATGATATAAAATATTAAAATAAATGTCGTATATTTAATTTAATACAATGATTATCAACAGACTTATATATTGACAATATTATTACATAATAATTATGGCCGAGATTGTATCTCTCTAATTTCCATGCTATTCTCTTTCCGACGTGAAAATATTACATTTACCTTTGGGCTTGTATTTTAACTCGACAGAAACGCATTAACAGATAGCGAATTATAACGAGTTTCTCGGGGGAGATCAAAGATATCTCGCGCGGTCAATCGCGAAAATCTGCTCGTCTCTGAAAGACGGGCGTCCGTTGTAACTACAAGCAGCGAAATTAGCTTCTATGTCGGACGATTTATTCTAGTATCTCGCGGCGATATAATACGCGGTCTCTCGCGTAATTCACGGGGTCGGTTTTTATCGACGCACTTTCAGAGTGCACGCGAAGGGAGGAGTACACAATGACACTAATTTTTTTCGCGGACGTGACAACCATTTAAATATAAAAATTACCGGTTAACGCGATAAGTGAATAAAGCCAGACGCAGCACATATATAAAATTTAATTTACACAGTTTTTTTCACATGCAGCTCGAATCTTTTGTCGAGCCATTTGAGAGAATCGTGAAAATACCTAACGAGTTTCGTAAAATGTAAAATATTTCATGAAACTTTATAGTGCGAAAAGAGGAATTAACCATCAAACGCGACATTGCTGGCATCGAAGAGCGCGATGCAGAAAGGGATGAGACGGGTTTCGTGTTCTTTCTTTTTTTATATATATATATATATATATATAGATGAGAGAGAGAGAGAGAGAGAGAGAGAGAGAGAGAGAGAGAGAGTGAGAGAGACAGAAAAAGAGAAAGAATTGTTTTAAAAATTTCAGTTATCCCTCCCTTTGGGCGCCAAGCTTCTCAATTTTCGACTCGTACACTTTTTCCAACAACCACCCTACATTCAATCTCGCGGATTCCTGCGAAGCGTGACGTATGCCGGATCGTTAATTTTTAATTCGCCCGCCTTTTCATTTCCGTTCGTTGCCGATTCGGCACGCACGACGTTATTTTAATCCCCAAGGGGGTGGCAAGGAGAGGGAGGGAGAGCAGCAACGAACTATCGCCCGAGAGAACGTGCCAACGGGAGGGGGGGGGGGGGTAGGCTGGGGGATAGGCGGGGTAACGCGACAAAAGGGAACGGGGTTAGCTCCATAAATTAGGGGCACGGAAATTTCGACGAGGGACCCGCTACTTTTTTTCCGTACAAAATGTCCCATCGAATTTGCCTCCTGCGAACGTCGACAAATATCGATGTCCTTCGCGGGGTTCGATTGTAATTTTCACACTTGCTGCGTATCGCGGTTCATTTTTTATTCTCCTATACAATCGAAATATCTTCGTTTAACTCTCTCATATTCCGCTTAGGAGAAGAACTTTTCGCCAAGGATTGAGATTTCAATAGAATATAATAATAAATCAAACAATTTTGTAAAAAAAATTGCTAAGAGCGCTAAATCTGCAAATTAATATATCGAAAATTCTAACAAACTATGCATCAATGTTGACATTTTATGTATGAGAGAGAGAGAGAGAGAGAGAGAGAAATACCTAATAAAAAATAAAGTCCTTAAAATTAAAATATATACAAAGTCGTAAAGTCGTAAAAGTAACAATGTAAATTATGAATTTGATAAAAGGCAAAAGTATCTTAAATATTGTTCGAGAAATGACATTTATAGCTTTTCTATTCTGCACATTTATGTATCGAGTGTCACGCCGCAATAATATTTCCAATAAAATATCTTCGACTCGAATCGCTGAAAAATAAGTTAAGTCGCGGTACAAATAGCGCGTTTACATAGCAATGTGAAACGTAAATGAGCATATTTTTCTCGATACTTGTACTCTGAGGAATTGGAAAAATGCAAGCGGAAAATATAGCTGGCGAGAGCGCAAGGGAACGCCGCGGTAACTCTAGTTTCCACGTACTATTCGTAGAAATGCTCATGAAATTCGTATCGTAACTTCGCGCCAATCGATCGGCATCTCATTCTTCCAAGAACTCGCGAATACGGTTTTTTTTTTTTTTTGCGCACGGTATAGTTCTCATACTTGCCGTAACAAACTCTTCGCGAGAGCTTGTCGTGTTTGCGGCGCGTTCCATTTCTCGCAGCGATAAAAAAAAAAGGGGGGGGGGGAGCGAATTACGCGGTTTGAAAGATGCGTTATCAGTTTATCGATTCGTTTTGGAGACGGAGCAAATGTAATATCGCTTTTTAGTACGGAAGATAAAATAAAGAGAGGATTTTCAGTGATTGTTACTTAGATTAAAAATTGTATTAGAAAATTTCGCAGAATCACGCAAAATATTTTTTTTTAAATAAAAAAATAAAATAAATAAATAAATCTTTGTGACATTCGATTAATTTTTTTTTTTTTTTTTTTTTTAGAAAACTGTCATAGTACTTGAATTTCAAATTAAATATTCTATCCTTCCGCCAACACTTTCTAGCGTGCCGCTAGTTAAAGTTAATACGGATATTATTTCTCTCTCTTTCCGCGACTCTATTAATATCCTCGCGATTAATGTACCATCGGCAAAGTACATTCAATATTGCGATTTACGGCGCATAAACCAGATATACCGATATCCGTGCAATTTACAACAGTCGATCCGGAACGTGGCGTAAAACAATTTCAACCCTTCTGATGAGAAAAGATGATCGGGGGAGAGAAGCAGGGAAGAGAGGCGTGGGTGTGTGGGGGAGAAGGAAAGTCGGGGCTGCTGCTCCTTTTATGCGAAAGCGGTCGTAACGACGGAAATTTCGCTTATTGCCCTCCGCGCGCGAAACGTCGCGTCGCGCGCGCCGGAATTATGCCCGGCGACCGTCACGCGATGGCGATAATTCCCTATTCCGTCTGAGAAGTTTAATCGAAAGACAACCCCTCTCTCTTACCTTCCTCATCCTCTCTGCTTTCTCTCCCTCCCTCTCCCCCTCCTGCGTTTCATCCCTATCCGACCGTCCAACATCCCCAGTGACTATTCCGTCTTATATGCCCGGCATAATATACCGAGCACGTTAAGGGGAGGGTGGTTCGTATAGAAGGTGGAAACGCCGTCTCGTACGTGTCGCCTTAACCCTCGGATGCACTCTCGAGGTTGTTAAATGTCCAAGTTGCACGATGCGTAGAATTTTGTTGCACAGATCGTATGTATCGAGACGATAGAAATATGAGACTCGCGCATATCTGTTACGTTTTTTTTTTTTTTTCCAATTAAATATCGAATTCCTTATTCCTGTTTGTTTTTTTGAAATTTGTTATACTCTCCCATTCAAAAAGAAGATCGATTATCGGATACAAAAATAGGAAACACATTTATATATTGCATATATATATATATATATATATATATATATTTCAAATAAATAATCAAAATATTTACGTAAGCTATTTTTTTTTGTTGAATTATAAATGATTGATGATTTTTGTGTGTGAAATAGCAATTCATTTGTGTGTTAATTAAAATTCTACTGGAAGTGTTTAATTAATTTTATAAATCACGAATAAAAATCTCAGATATGTAGTTTATGTTACTTTTATTTAAACAAATAAAATTTTATTAAAATAAAAGTATTCGAATAATTATCCTTAAATAACTCGCATTTATATATAAAATATTGCATTGCGAATTTGAATCGCCCGTCACTCTCCGGATACACTTATAATTTCAAATGACAATTTTACGAGTCGTGACTTTTATTCATTGAAGATGCGATAGGATCGCAGAAATTTTTCTTTGTTAGAAAAGATGAGAGAGAAATAGTTCCTTACCAATCTGGGACTCACTTTGTCGAGTTTCCCAGATGTCTCGCGACGCGACTTAGATTTGTTTTTCTTCGAGAGGATTGTAAGCTTGCGCATCGTTATTTTCGCTCCCTCGACGCGACATTAACTTTATTAATGCGAACAGGCTCTTCCTGAGTTTAACCCTTCATGGGTGAAAACCCCACGCGCCGATTATGCAAAGTACGTCGTATCTTGAAGAGCCACAACACGCTAGACCGAATCTTTCTTCACGCGTACAAAGAGCGCGACGCGAAATAATTTCAATCTTGCCCTTGTTTAATTTAAATAGATAAATTTTCCTCGGACATACACGGCACGTTCCATATTTATCGCTTCTAACTTAAAGGGTCAGCTGTAAAGAAAATTTATTCGAGAAACCATTCAATATTGAAAATTCGAGAATGAGTTTCAAAGATTTAAACGAGTAATGAACTTTCGTTCATCGTTCAATTAATTTTATTATATGTTCTAATTTTAATAGATATTTATATTACGTATGTAAAATAAATATCTAGCTTTTTTCTCTCTCTCTCTCTTTTTTTTTTAATATAAGAAAATGAAGGAGATAAATCTTTAATTTCCACTAAAAATCTATTATTCAAATTCATGTATAATATATTGTTAATAATGAAGATAAAAATTGCAATTTCGAGTAATAACTGTCAATTTTAAAGGATATCTTTCGCGTCTATCGCAATGTTTATTTCAATTTTGCGACGTCAATTGTGATTCGTAGGATTCAATGAATCTCAACGCAGAAATTATATAGTAATTTATCAATTCTTGACATTGATATTATGGATGTTGCATCGAGTGGCCGCTAAAAGCAATATATGTTTGAAACTAATATTTGCAACGCGCCAACTAGCAATGAGCGTATCGCGGACGTGGATTCGCCGAATCAAATTCCCACGTACACACACGCGGCGGCCATATGTCACTAGATAAATATCTCCCGTCCATAGACAGAACAAACTTTCTGTGTCCAAAACGCAACGGATATCGTGTTATATTTATTCCGGAGTATCGAAAATATTTAAACTCCCGTGCAATCGGATATTTTTTATTGATCTATCGTTTCGTAGTTACGTTCGCAAGTGCATTCATCGCTGTGCAACGTTGCGAGATATTTTCTGTGTATTTCCGTGATTGTGTGTTTCGAGAAGTAAATTTTTTCATATACATCTACTCACAAAATTAATTAAACATTTTTATAAATTTTATGCCGAGCTAGAAAAGCGATGCGAGAGAATGTGAATTGCATGATGTAAAAAATGCATTATCAATTTTTCGATACATTATATAGAGGTAAAATAATTGCGATGTCATTTTAAAAATTTGAAAGACGAAGTAATGTCCATTTTCGTTAGTCACAAATTTAATTTCAAAAAAATTTAATCTTAGATTGTAAAAGGAAAAAAAAAAAAAAGTTTAAATGTCATAAAAATTTCATCTCGAGAAAATTTTATGAAATAATTAATATACGATATAAATGAGAGAAAGTGGATAAAAATAAATTTTGATAATTATGTATTATGTCCAAATATATGTGTATGTATAGAAATAATTATTTTTCTAAGATAATAAGTTTTTAAACAGATTTTTGAAAATTTTAAAATACTTAATCTTATAATTCACTGTATCATCCTTCTTTTCTCTTATACGCACAATATCTTTTGTCGTGCGCCTTGCTGATTTAAAAAAAAAAAAAAAGAAAAAAAGGAGCTTAAATCGATATTCTCTTTCTTACATTATTTTACTTTTCATAATAATTCACCGACTTCCGACTTTCTTTGTATTTTTAACGATTACGTACCGCACGTGTAGTCTAGTAGGTAATATATACAGTGTTCTCCAAGAGAACTCTGTTCTAGCACAAGCAATAAATTCTATTCCATCTCTCTCTCTCTTTCTCTCTCTCGATTTTCACTCGTTCGTCCTCTCGCTACCTATCTCTCTCTCTCTCTCTCCGTTCGCTTGACGGCGATCTATTCCTTAATGCATGTAAATGAGATGCTACGCTTTGCGGATACTCGTTGAAATACTCCATGAAATAAACCACGTACTCCTTCGGTTGTGCGAGTGAATGAGTGGACGAAAGAGGCAGAACAGGAGGGACGGATAGCGAACGAGAAAAGCCAGTGAACAATATATATATATATATATATATATATAGAGAGAGAGAGAGAGAAAGGGAGAAAGACAAAATTTCGAGAGAGACGAAAGACGCGGTTAGCAGTTAGCATTCTGTCTGGTTATATCGGCGACGTGAGGCAAGATGCTAGATAGTACGTGGGGAATGCTTGACGAGAGATGTAGAGCACGGTAAATTCGCGAGCAACGCTGCGCGAGGTAGCCGTTGGAGTCGATGTAAATGCGACGACGACGAAGGTGCCACGGTGCTACCTCATCGCCAATGTTGTCGTTGTATAGAATAGGTCGAATACCATCGACTACGCAAATGCCTTTTAATACGTTACCGCGTCAACTTTTCGTGAAACGTATACTCGTATATGTATATAGAAAAAATATTTTACTCAACTTGTTATATACAATAATAGTATAATAAAAATAAATTAAAAATATGTATAAAAAATATATATGATATGTTTAATATAACGATATAGGTAAATATAAATCAAATATATATATTTGATTTATTCGAATCTATATCAGAATTTGAAATGCTTCAAGATGCAAAAGAGATGCATTTTTTCTTTTCGTTAATTATAAAAAATATTTGTAGAGACATTAATGCGCTTCAGAGGAAATTACTATCTGCAATTCCTTCGATAGCTATTAGCGATACAATACTCGTCACAAAGGGAACGATACTTTCAAATCCCCGGAAGTAATGGCCGCCGTGTAATCACGGAGAGTGGTACCGTTGTCGTAAATCTCGCGTTTTCGTCTCCGATATCGCACGCTACGAAGGTAGCGAGAGGTGCGTCCTATCTTGCACCTCAGAATACTGCGAATACGTTTCGCGACACGGCAAGTATTTCAGGGCTCGCCCATTGTTCACGATTCCGCCCATCATCTCACGGTTCGCGACATTGTCGGATATAAAGCGATAAACAATGAACAGTACGCGCGAAATGACCTGCTCCTTCGACCGAAATAATTCAAATCTATCATGACATAAATATCCGAACGTTCCTCCTCGGAAAGCAATTTGCAAATATTTCAGAGGTAAGAGGAGAAAAACAGAGACGCTCGAGAGATCAATTTTTATGAGAAGAAACAAAAATATTATATTTTTTTATAAACATTATATTACTGGAATATATTATAAAGTTTTGTACCGCGTTTGTATTTATTCGTCGTCTCGTTAAACATTCCCAGTCCTAACACAGGCGCACCTGGTGTCCAATTCAATATTAAATCGCGCACCGGCGGTGCGACGGTAATTCCGGACGGAATCACGGATACAGCCGCGTCGCCAAAGTATCGGGATAAACATGGAGAGAGCGCGTTGTTCGGGAACAACGACTGCCGAAAAGGAAACGCGAACACGTGGGTCGCCTTTACGGCGCTGCGACATCAGCCGCGACGCGTTACGGGACGACGGCCATTTGATGGCGCGCGGATTTTTATACGTCCCTTGATCCGTCGTAACGCGTTGCCGATTGAAGCGGACATTGCGTAATGGTTGCGTTACGACGTTACATCCTCCGATACACCATCTCCCGGTGTATCCCGTAGGATGCGTTTCCGGGTGTCGCAAGTGCGAGGCATCCGTACGGGATTATACGAATCGACTTTAGAAATCCCCGGATCGAGCAGCTCGAACGAACTTGACATTTCCCGCGGAAATCAGAAATTAAATCGAATATAATATCGATGCTACATTCTTTATTTCGTATTTTCTTTCATGCGTATATAATGAAAATGGATGATTTAAATATTTATCTTAAAATTACAGACATATTTTGAGGCGACATCTTCTAGTAATCCGGACAAAAACATCCGCGATAATTAATTAACGAAGATCTCTCAAGAAAAATGATTAATTTATAGATATTAAAAAAATAATATACAGATTATTTTGCAGAATAATTCTTTAGCAAATAGAAAAATTGTTTCGTCGAGTCTGTCTTACTTATAAAGTTACCGATTTAAAATATATTATACTAAAAATTGTTAAGGAGAGAATAACAGAAAAAAGAGAAAGAGATATCAAAGTCTTTAAAATTAAAGTTAAAATTTCAAAGATATCTCGTATAAAATATCATTTCTGGGAGTGACGTATTTCTTGACGTATTCAATTTGAGGAAAATTGCACGTCGCAAACGCGCGATACGCTTGTCGTTCGACGACATACACGCATGTGGCGTAAAAAGGTAGCCTGTAAAGCCGAGGCTATTAAAAGTGCTACGACATCGCTGATCGCGGTATCGCCACGTTTCGTGTAGCGTGTGATACATTTTGCGCTCCTGAAAAGCCAACGAACGAACGAACGAACGGTTCTCGTCAATATCCGCACCTTTATTTCGGCAACGGCCACGCAGCGTGTCGTTGCGTTGCGATCGTAATGCGTGACGATGTTTCCATGTGCGACGAATATTATAGAATACGGGCGCAGCTGGTAAAGGGTTCGATGATCCTAGTGCCAAAAAATTCAACTCTTTTTCATTAATTTCGCATCGATTAGCTCTGAAAGAGAGAGCTAATCGATGCGAAAGAGTAAACACGTAATTGACTAATATGTATATGTCACGGATTTTTTGTATATGCCGCCTTTTTGCCGTTGGCTTTTTATAAAACGTTGGTTTACAAAAATTCGGCGTTTAATAAAAAGTCGAGCATTTTTCATAAAAAGACTGATAATGTAGAAACAAACTCGCAAAAAATACAAATAATAAATCGATTATATACATATCGTAAAAAAGAGTCAACATTAAGCATAAATTGATCGAAATAAGATCGATATTTCATTCTAAGTCTTATTTTTAAGACAGCCTGTACATCGAGTGACGTACCGGCAAACGAAAGGGGTATTTTGTGCTTTACTCGGAGCTTGTTTATCACCAACCACTGCATATGGATGTGTTTCATTTCGGGCAGGCTTTCTGCTTTCCTTTTTCGCGGGGGTTAAAAAGAGAAAGAAAGAGAGAGAGAGACTGGGATAAGCCACGGGGCCGACTAAAGGAGTGAAAAAGCGCGGCGCGTCGTGATGGATTGGCCTGGGCCAATCACCTCGTTTGTATCCATTTGCAAGGAATATTGTTCCCGGCGATCTCGCCTCGCGCCTTTTTTTCCTCCTGCCTCGTAACCGGGGCTGGCGCATGATTCATCTTGATGGAAGGAGAAGACGGGGGAAGAAAAGGAAGGAGAGAAGAGGAGAGAGAGAGAGAGAGAGAGAAGTCATTCCGGCAAGAGGTGGATTCCGCCATCTCACAATGACATTCTTCAAGAGCGATTAATTTTCATTAAGCTGCCCCGGCACGGTCGCACGCGTCATTGTTCGTCGCTCGAAATCCGACGAGATGTACCATCTCTGATCTCGGCTATTTGCAACAAAGCGGAAGAACGTAGCTATATTCGACAGAGGTTTTTCATAGAAGAATGCATGACAAACGAGATGAAAGTTTGTTTTCTCACGAGAAATGACGATTTATCACAGTATCTTTAGTACATCATTGTTGAAATTAATAAAGCGAAACTTCTACCGATCGTACGCACCGTTCCGTATAACTTTTCGATAGCATATAATTTGGATATATTTTTTAACAATCCTATTTAAACACGGATTGGATACGGATATCTTGATTACTATCGAGGGTCGACGAAGGATCAGGTATTTCCATCAACAATTAAACTAGCGCTCTACGTTTAAAACACTAGCCTAGCTTGTCTTATAGTCGAAAGAGAGAGAGAAAGGATTAAATATCAGAGTTCTCCGAATCAAGTGGCTGCGTATCCTATATTTCGCTCGAGAATTATCGCGGCCGCTCTTCGGGTAGCGATGGAAGAGAAGAGAAGAAGCGCCTTTTATCGGACGGAATTTCTCGGTTGTTCGTTGCGCATAGTTTTCGTGGTGTGCTAATACCAACGGCATTAGCATACGGCCGCCACGACGAAAGGAGGAGGATTGTTCCCGGCGGGATAAGAGGATAACGCGAGTAGGTCGACAACGATCCGTCTAACGTCGTTTCGTCGGGGGATCTAAGGGGGAGAGAGGACGCGAATGGAAATAACGCGGGCGGAAAGAAGTTTTCTAGTTGCCGCTTAACGAGTCGACTGATAGTCTATAAAACTTGCTAACAAACTCCCATCCTCTTTCTCTCTCTCTCTCTCTTCGTCTCGAAGGTTTCAAACCCCAGCTCTGCGTTGTTTAACTGCCGTTTTCGGCGCGACCCTTATCACAGGCTTTGCTACGCGACGAAGAAAGGGAGATAAAGGCCTCTCGTCTTCCTCGAGAGAGATCGACGATTTCTCGCAAATTGGAAAATATAAAATGAAAAGTTAGCCGCGATAATATGAGATGCTTGCGTATTCTACGTCTGAATATTTGCGCAAGTACAATAACTATATGAAAATAAAAATAATGTTCTAATTTGCATATATTATATAGCACAATTTTTATAGCTTTAATTTATATGAATTTCTAAAGAGTTAAAAAATAAGACACGAATATAGATTACGGGAAAGTTACCGAGATTTACTTTGAAATCTCGCCGAATGTTGTTTAGCACGCTTGGAGAGCGGGACAATCTACGGAAAGGTCGACGCCTTGACTCGAAGAAAACAGTTGAAACCGCCAAGTCGCGCTCTTCGTTGTGTCGTAGTCGGTGTACCCCCGGGGGAACAGCAAAGCTCCGGGAGAGAACGTGCGAAAATTCACTTATTCAAGGAGAGAGGGGTGGGGGTGGAGGGAGGGAGGGGAGGTAGAACGGGAAAGGAGTCGTTCTAAAAGACACGATGAGAGGACATGGAAAGAAGAAAGAGAGAGAGAGACCAAACTGCCATCGCTCCGGCTCATTCTTCTCTCGCCGTCTCATCCCGGCGTGATTTCATGCAAAGCGCTGCTTTCACGGTGCGGTAATTTCATTTTCGAAACGAACTTACTGCCCCCCCCCTCTCCCTCTCCCTCTCCCTCAGCATCGTCTCTCGTCGTCGGCTGGTCCTCTCTGTCCTGTCACTCTCCGCCTTCTCGCGCGCGCGGCCCTTTTCTCTTCTCTTGTCAACTCCTCACCCTTTCGGAAGTTTGCGCTAAACGCGCAGTTTCATTTACATCGTTCCGTCCAATTCCGAACTTACGAGCGTATCCTTTCACATCAAGGATGTATATCGCTTTATCTTGAGTTAATCGACTAATTCTGTTTAGATGCTCTTTTCTATTTTCTATTGTTAGATGTTAAATATTTATGTATTGTCCATGACGTAAAATTGAAGGATCCAACAGTGATCTCCATATATATTTATATTAATTAAAATATATACTTATGAAAAATCGTACTTGCAGAATTTTTAAAAACTATCTAGAAATTTTTAATATTTTGGAAATATATTACTTATACAATATATATCATCTTTCGATAATATATAAATTGTAAAAATTTTATCGTACGTATATGCTATATTCTTTCTTTTTGTTATATTAATTAACAATTTTAAAAAAATTTTTGAAACACGCCATCAAACTTGTGAGTAGCTGCGTCTTCGCTTCAGTCGCACAAAAGATGGATACGGATCGCGAATGAGGAACATTCGGTTAAACCGCGCGGTGCGCATTGACCGAGTTGCAGCTTTAAAACGCAACCGTGTAAGACGCGGCGCGCGGATGCTCGATCGACGAAACGAGCAGAAGCTGCGCGGTCGGACGCATCGGTGCAATTCGCCCGGGGGTGATGCTCCGGATCGGTTTTACGAAGTTCCATTACAGCACACTACCTGCCGTCGACTCGCTCGTTCTCCGCCACCGCCACCGCCACCGCCACCGCCGCTGGCTCTGAACGCTCCCGATCGGCTGTTTGCGTATTTATCGAGGGAGATCCCCGCCGATGGAAATGAGAAATATAATTGCGTTCCGATGTTCCATTATGGGGCGCGGGATCGCCGCGAGGCCGAGCGCAGCCTTTACTTTCGGTACTTCGCGCACAAGAATGCGAGCGAATCGTTTACATCGGGAGGATAACCAAAATCGGCAAATTTTCTCTCTTTTCGTTACAGATGGGGAAAAAAATATGTTCTTTTTCAAAGCGATAGAAACACTGGGTTGTAGATTTTGAGAGCATAAATCATTTAATGTACGACAGGATGGAGAGCGCGCTTTATCGTCAGCTATATCTAAAATTGGATTTGTATCCGGCGATGATGAATGTAAAACGATCATTACGTTGCATTACGTCATCGAAATTCCACGTAATTACGTGCCTCGATTGTTTTAATCGCACTTGGCTCAATCATATTCGCTGGAATAACGAGAAACGATCAAAATTATGCGAGACTTGATGCGTGTCGTAGATGCAAAGTCGTCGAGACGTGCGTGAAGCTTTCATTCGATTTATCGTTGATACGGTTCGATTTTCGGTTTCGCGAGATGTCCGATCGGTAGGTAGGTAGGTAGGTAGGTAGATAGGTAATGAAATAGCGTTCAACCATTGACATTTCGGCGAAGGCGTGATTTCTGATGCGCGCTACAAGCGTTTACGGCGCTTTGATCATGCTTCTCTTTCAGCTCGCTCAGTATCGATCGGCTGCGGTCGGCTTTCGCGGCGTTTCAAACTCAAAGCGCCGCCTACACAAATGGAATATTGGATAAAATGCTGTGCCACACACACACACACACACATACATGCGAATGTCGATTTTAATGAAAGGTACAATTCCGCTGTCCCTTCTTCCGACGCGATGTGGTCGGTAAAAATTGCAAATTGAGCCTAATTTTATCGTAATCGGCTAAGCTGAACTCTGAAAAAAAAATTAGACCAATCGCGTGCCGTATAAACTGCTGCCGTAGCAAGTCTTGAATTATGTAAATCAAATGGATCTCACAGACGCATACATCTATACGAGATATAATAGTCGTTACAAGGTTCTTGTTAGTAAGCTGGAAAAAATCAATTCTCGATTGCAATTTCGTAATTGTAATATACAAAAATAAACACGGCGAAACATAATTAAATAAGTGAATACACAAACAATGTCGCAGAAAGAATGTAAAATATCTGCATTAGAATCGGCTTTCGATATCACAATAATTAAATATAAAATTATTTGAAAGTGAAAAATTATTAATTCTAAAAAAAGTATTTTAAAAAGTTGATAATTTATAAAAATTACTAAAATTTAAGAAAAGAAACGCATTGATAAATATCCAGCGACAACTCACATAATCTAGCAGTCTCTCGATTATACAAAATAACACATCCGTCTGCTGTAATCATGTTCGAAGTTTCACGAGAGCGAAAACGGATGGAGACACAATTGATTTCAAGTCACTTGCAGTTGGATAAATCGTTCGGTTGCACGCTCGAATAACTCGCAAGTGATCGGTTACGTCTCATCCACGATGCGCATTGTAATTTTCAAATTTGAAACTCGAACCGCGCGTACACCTGCCGCAACGTCATCCCCCGGAGTCACGTGCGCGTCGTTAAATTGACGTCTCGCGCAACAGGCGAAACGTAACGCGTCGTTAACGCTGACACATTATGTAATGCATCGACGGAAGTGCATCCTCCGTACCCGTAATTTCATGAAAATTGCGGGTTCGTGTATTAGAGCCCTCTTGAACGGGGTAACTTAATGCTCGATAATATTCTTACAACGGTAACCTTCTCATTTATACACGAATATACTCGTACGCGTGATATTTCAAAAACTCCAAATTTTTTTTTTAACTGTAAATAAAAACAAATTACGAAATTTTGATCCTATAACATTTTGTAACTAATTTTACATTTATTAATCTTAGATAAATTTTCTTAATAATTGAAGAGACAAGTTTTATATGTTAAGTTTCTGGTCAAATATTGTTAATTGAAAAGTCGCTGATTGTAGGGGTGTGGAAAATTTCGTTAAAAGATATAGGTTTTAATATATTATTAGTGTATTACAATTACAGATATCATATTAATTATATATTGTATTTGATAAATTTTTTTTAATATACCATATTACATAGTTAAATATTCTATATTATGTTATAATTGTGTAAAAAAAATTTATTAAGTTTTGCTCGTGTATGCATCATTTCCGCGACAGCACATAATACGTCACCGGATCTTGCAGCGAGACGCTGTCGCTTGCCGCGTATACGTATATCGTTCTTGCCGAAAAGAGCCGGCGGTGAAACGAGCGGTACGCGGTGGTTCTCTCGCCATATTGCGCATATCAAACCGGTACGTGTCTCACATGCAGACCCGGAGAATTCACCCCGCGCTGCCTACACCTGTCATCTTCGTGCCGAGTGTCCGACTATCCGGCGACGAAGGCACGAATGTCATTTGCCCGATCGTTCTCGTAGAGCGCGTGGATGCAGCTCCCGACATACGTGAAACGTGGCTAAAGGCAATCATGCGGCACGACAGGTGCCTTATCGAGAGAGAGAGAGAGAGAGAGAGAAGCCAATTATCGGTAAGGATGAAAAACGAGTTGCGAGGAGCAGGCTCGCGTCGAGGAAATTGGTCGGTGTCGCGTACCCTCGCAAAAGCGAAGCGGCCGCGGAAAGCGGGAGAAAAATTGCTGGCTGGTCTAAATAGCTCTTCAAAGGGGGCTATTTTGCATGGTAATTATTCGCGCGGCGTATCCGAAATAACTTCCGGCGTGATGCGACTCCAATCTTTTCCCTCCGGGAAACGCGATAGAATTAAAAGGAGCCTCGCGCGCGTCACGCAACTTTTCGTGCGGCCAACTTCTTGCGAGCTGACTCGATGCTTCGGAAGCGATTCTAAATAAAAGCGACTCAAGGATCCGATAGCGAAATTGAAAAAGTGAATTAGACCGTTGGTTATTCACGAGTTTGCGAACCGGGTAAGTTTGCGGCGCGGACTCATCTGTGGTCGTAACTAGTTTCGCCGATAATGAATTAATGTGGCCGATAATAATGGACGGTAAAATTACATGGGGATTTTCGAGAGGGGGTTAATTGATCGTACATTGATTATTAATTAGTTAGAGTTTGTAAGTTTGTTTAACTTGGCGCTGTTGTTCCCTCCCCCACGGCGCACTTCTTTTTCATATAATAATAAATGCAGATAAATATTAATTATCATTCTCTTCATACTTTATATGTATATATAAATGCATTCAGGATAAATTTAATATATAAACAATAATAATTAATATAATATTATATGTATATATGTATCATGTACAATATTTTGTTACTCCCATTAAAATAATTAACTCCTACCAGTTATCTCATAATAATTTACACGCAAATTCAGTTAATCGATCGTTGAACTTACACGATAGTCATATCATTTACGTGGAAATCATGCTCTTCTATTTACGCGACACATTTCTGATGATCTTCTAGAGATGCACTATCTTTCGACTCAGTATGACGGAGCAATCGTCATGAATTCTTTCTTTCAAACATATGAAATTCTAGAGGATACTAGCAAACGAGAGGGCATAACTTTGTATTTGCAGCGTGTATCGTGACGTGAGATCTCATGCGATCTGAAATTCGTCTGGAAGAAGGCTTTATAAATAATTCTCCATGCCTGCGTTTCTCCGGGTCCGTCCGCCCCCTCCCGGCTCCCTTCCTTCCTATCCATATAACCCGTCTTCTTCATCTTCGTGTGGATCGAGCTATCGTAAAACTTTCAGGCACGCTTGAGTTATGTACGTTGTCGTTCGAAAGATGGGGAGAGAGAGGCAGAAAATTGAAGGAAGCTGAAGGTGAACGCGCCTTTTGCCATAAGACCTATCCCCTCGATAATGTCAAGCTTCTTGCGGGAACGACGAAAAGTACGCATCGATTACGAGCATGAGAGCGAAACAAGACAGGCAGGAACGATTCTCGATTGGAGTCCTGGAGCGCAACCTTCGTAAATAATTCCGCGCCTTTCCGTATGCCTCGCCTTTTTCGCTCGACTTGAGTCGAGGGTGCCAAAAAGAACTTGTCTCGCGAACACGATTTATAAATCTAGCCATCTTCGGACGAAACTACGCGGGATAAAAATTTAGTGCGTAAAATATTGCGCGAAAGAGAAAAATTCAATTAAAGCATACATATTTCTTTAAATTAAAGTAATGTCTTGAGATGTAGTATTAATTTGAATTTTGTCAAGTTTAGAAAAACTATACGAATACTGACTCAATCCTATACTGTATATTTTATTATTTTAAATATTTCTCTATAAAAAAAATATTTGTCGATAAAAAATCTCGTCATCAAAAAATTATTAATTTTAAAAAGTAAGATTTAATTTTAAAATTTCTTGAAGAATCTAAATGAAAATATCGTTGTGATAAAAAAAATTTTTTATCGATGTAGATCTTCTTTCACATCGATACAATATTTATTTTTCCTAGGTAGATGTTTACAAATGCAATTAATGTCCTGATTTTTATTCTAAAATTCTAATTTGAATGTAAAATTCTCGCGTTAAATTAGATACGATTAAATATGGAATACGATGATGAAATACTTAATTTTATTCAGTATCGAAACGAATGGATACATTCGATATCAACAATTCGGTTTCGATTGTCTTTCATATCACACATGTAAAACTACTGCTACTATGCAAACGAGAGAATGTCTGATTGCACGTTTTGCTCTTCCCCTAAAGATTTCTCTGCTTAAATCACGAAGCATCGCTCCCGCTCGAAGATGCCAGTCAGGCGAACGACGTTCTCTGCCTACGGGCGACATTGATTATTCGATAAGAGAAAAAAGGCAGCACGGTTTACGAGATAATCCTATCGAGCTGTAGGAACTCTAAGGGAGAAAAGAGGCCGACAGGACGGGAAAGAAAAATGAGCGAGACTTCTCTAAGGGACAATATCATAAGCGATTCGAGGCACGCTGTCCTCTCTCGTCGTTCGTCACTCACCCCGCGAATGTTATCAGAAAGAACGCGCTCATTTTCCTTCCGACCTACGATTTTAAGTTTTCCCCCGTTAGGTTTCATGGAAATCATATGAATATTCTTAGTTTTATGAATTCAAGCATAAAAACGAATTATTCCCGCTCTTGGATCAATATTATATTATAATAATAGTATATTATAATAGAATATATTTTGTGTTTAAAAAAATTTTATAATAACCTATATTACACATTATCGTTTACATTTCAAAAAATGTACATAATCATAATCATTTTTTAATCATTGCGATAACCGTTACTCGCAAAATTGATCAAATGTTTTAAATATGTTATGAAATTTTTTTTTTAATATTATAACAAAAAGGAGCAAAAATAAAAACTAATATTTACAGCTTGTATATTATGAAAAGAATACATAGTATATAATATACACAACATATTACTAAAATAATAATTTTCTAAGTCGTCGTTACATGTATCTTTTCAATATATTGAACAAATCGTGGCAAATGTCGAATGAATATACTTGTCGAATCGATTTTAATTTCGTTCCAAACAATAGTCCGTACAATTTAAGCATCGAATGTCACGCGATATCAGATCATTAAGCCTGAATGGTCACTCGGGCAACCTTCTAGGACCAAACCTCACGTAGATCCTTCCCTCCTGTCGAAACCTAACGACCGAATCCTTCTAAAGGAAAGATTGCGAAGGGCTTTCCCGTTTTATCCCCATCCGAATTCTCATCCTCACTCCCCATCGCGCCATCGTAATTCCATTGGTCGACAGTGGCGGGATTGGAAACAGCTCGCGCGATGAATGTAAAATTGTGAACGATAAATTCTCGCGCCGAGTGAAACAATTCACCGTTCCGTACCTTCGTCATTAGTCTAAACCTTTAAGATTTGTGCAATCGTAGAATAATCTTCATAAACAGCCTGTATAAAATATATATATATATATATATCATATTTGTAAATAAATAAATAAATATATATTAAAGATTGGAATTTTGATCGCACGGATCGAAAAAAATTCCTTCATAGTCATTTGAGAGATAAGAATTCCATCTGTGAGCGGTGGACGTTTTCAAAAAATATACTGAATATACGTAGCGTTGCCAATATGCTGACGAGCTATAAAAAATGTACGAAACACATGCTATCGCTCGTGTATCCCGCGTGTGTTATCGCCGATAGTGCGATTCTGTATAAGTCTGCGTTATCAGAGAGCCGAAAACCAATATGATATAACTCTTCGTCTGGTCTCGTCACGTTTCGTCACATCGATATCCGAGGAGACGCGGGACATGACGATGTCGCGTTTACGTGACGCGCAAGAAGAGGGGATCGCGGCTTTTTCGGACCGTCCTTTACGTGCACCAGACATTACATTACACGCGAAAGGTACGCCAGGGTATCGCGGATCAATTTTCGTA
The DNA here is from genome assembly GCF_030449975.1 of Polyergus mexicanus. Taxonomy (NCBI): domain Eukaryota; kingdom Metazoa; phylum Arthropoda; class Insecta; order Hymenoptera; family Formicidae; genus Polyergus; species Polyergus mexicanus. The sequence goes on along the minus strand of NW_027223338.1, from coordinate 5,402,180 downwards.
GCCCAACGGAAAGGATTGTAACAATCTAGTCGCTGTAATTTAACGCGCGCACTTTGACGTTGCGCAGCTTCCCTCTTTTCGCAACTAGTTCATTGTAAATTCGTTGCAAACTCATCATGAAACTAATGTACCGTTTTCGTTGAGCTTCGATACGCATATTTTCTAACAATATTCTCAACGAAATCAAGCTAAAGTCCTCAAAGCACGTAGATTCTGCGAGATGAAGTGACGTATATTTCGTAACTTATGATTTGATTTATCGGTTTTTTTTTTTTTTTTCCTCCATGTAAAATCGTTACCCGCGCGAAATATTTGGGATCCTTTGATATCTGTAGCGTCACAGCCAGGCACAGCTTCGATAAACCGGATAAGATTTTGTAAATCGCTTCGGTCGAAGCTGGCGAGCGTGTATGTAACGCTTTTGCGAGAGCGACACGCATATGCGAGGTGTACGAAGAGTCGAAAGTGATTGAACACTTTATGTGTACACATACTAAAAAAAACTCTCGCAAAGGTCGCGAGCTTCGAAAAATATCGCTCAGCAACGGTGTATCTCCAGTGTAAAGAGAGCATTGCAAAAATATTTTCAACCAGGGTGATCACACACGCACATGTATAGAGTGTTTAGAAAATCCATCTCCGTAGTGTCGAAAGCTTTGCAATGACGTAAAAAATGATTTATGTATTTACTATGAAATTATATACATTTAAAATATATATTGTTAAATATGTATGTATGTATTTTATATAATTTTGTATTTTATTTTACTTTTAATAATTTTATCTACTTTTTAATAATACATATTACTTTTCTCAAGTATTTTATTTATTCCCTTTCCGTAAACAATCTTTGCAAAGTACTCAAATATTTCCTATACACTTTGAAAAAAAGAAAAAAAAGAAAAAAAATATTCTTTGAATTGGATCAGAATCGAAAAGCCATGACTGTACATACATATTATATCATGAGAATATTTGACTTTGCGGTGGGATTCTACGTATCATAATATGTGCGTTAACGCGTTTTAACTGATATTGTTTCTGCAAAGGGGCAGATGTTGTTATAGTGAGCATTCATTATCGCATTATTATTCATGGTTTCCTCGACCGGACGGGAATGTTTTGCATAATATGAATACGCGTGGTCGAAATATTATTGCGAATTTATTCATTAAAGTTTTTCTAAATACACGAATAAAAGGATAATTCGCGGCATAAACGAGGGAATCTCTCGCGAGCGCATTGCGACACGCGCGACGAGAATTAAAAAAAGTCTTGGAATAGTAATCACTGAAGAGAAAAACTTTTTTTTAATCAGTAGTATAAATTAGTATTACAAAATCATTAAACAATAAACTTTCTTATATATTATATATATTATTTTTATTAATATTTAATTATTATTTATTTATTATTTTATTATTTATATTTGTCATGTATGCACATATTGCATTTCTTACATATCTCGTTAACTCTCTCTCTCTCTCTCTCTCTCTAAAAAATCCAATCATAAATTATTTAAGAAACATCCGTAAAAATATAAATATAAAAACTGTATAAAAATATAAAAGTAATTATAAAATAATATGTAAAATTATTTTTCTCCACACACCGTTTTCCGGAATGGTTGAAAAACATTAGTGTCAGATATATTACGAAACGCGATTCTGCCACTGAATTTCGTGCGATGATTAATGAACAACGTTCGGAATGCGATATGCGGTATCTAATTACCGTGGATTGTAATCGAATTTACATAGATATAGGATCGCTAAATTTCAGGGGAGACTTTATCCTACCTGCTTTTGTTCGCGCCGGTTACTTTGATTACAAAAACGCGATGGACGCATGTATATTGACGAAAATGTGATTTAAATACGCCCATCGAAGCGATATACCACACGTTACGTGGAATTGCGAGCCAGTAAAATCAAGAGAAAGAGACAGAAGGAAAGAAAAAAGAGAAAGGCATAGAGAAAAGCCGGCCCTTCAATTAAAATTCTCTAATAGACTCGAGTGAAATGTCCCGCGCGGATATTGCCATTTTTTTTATCGCTCTCATCGCAAATTTATATTCGGCACATGAACGCTCTTCTGATCGGCATTACAATATCGGCGTATCGTATCTAAAAGCACGAGATAGATTATTGTTGCATGTTGTGGATGTCGGAGGAAAAAAATCGCGCGAAAAATCTCGCGTTCGAGAATATCGGCGCGATAATAGACTATACTAATAAAATATAAATTTATTTTACATATCTTTATATTCTTAAAATCAAATTGCACAATCGACAGTTTCCTCTTATCAATCGTATTAAACAGAATTGTCTTAACAATTATTCTTAACATCATCTACATAGGCGATTAATATATAGGTGATTTATATGTTAAAAATTTTAAAAATATTCGTCGATTATTCCCCACCATACAGAAAAAAAAAAAAAGTATCATCAACGGTCATATTAAGTTTTTCAACGATTTTCTGATCATCGAATTCAAGTAACGTTAGTATAATTGACCGCTTGAAAACACTGTGCGCTATTGGCGTATCTCTTTTTTATTTCTCTAAAAAATTAATCGTGAATACCGTAATATTCTGCATTCTTTTAATTGCAATTTTATAGGCATTTCCTTTCCTTTCTATCAATTAATGAGAACTTTCGATTCGATTTATCGCGCACGTAACAGAAGGCAACGAGCGATTTTACAAGATATAGACGTAACAATCTGAAATGACTCTCCATCGGCCAGCATATATAAAGGGATGCAACGGAGGGTGGATGCATCAGGGAGGCTGAGGAAAAGGATGATAACAGCGTCGGGATGTTGCAGGACGTAGGTGATGCCGGAGGGCGCGCAGCACACGCGAAGCTGGTGAACGACTAACGTGCACAAACTATCGAAGAATTCCGAAAGCGGTTGCGGAGATGATGTTGGGGAGGATCGAAGGGAGGTGAAAATCTCTCACGAATACGATAATCAATCGATATTCCAGCCGTCGATCCTCACGCCTCGCTGGAGATGGAGTAGGTACGCGCATAGGTATGCGATCCCCCCTCCCCCCCCCCCCATCGTCTTCAATCCCATTCCCCTCGATAAAACTTTCTACCGCTCCGCAACCATCTCCGCGATGCATGCGCAATTCTCGAGAAATGTCACACGAAAGTCTACAAAAACTCGTTAATTAACTAAACGATTTTGAGATTGACGATATATGCACGATTTCGCAATCTCTTCTTGAGAAAAATATCGTTCACGTCATTTCTAAAAATTGGAAACACAATTTTACGCAGTGATATTTGTATTACAATTTTTTTTTTTAAGAATTAATAGCTTTCTACTAATGGATTTGTGTGTTTTGCGCAGAATAAATGCAAAAATTTGCATAGTAGGAAAATTAGCGCTTAGAAGAAGATAATCGCGTAGCTCGTGTACGAAATAGATCAAGTTCAAAGACGTAGTATAATAAAAGATACGGATGTAAGCAAATGACGTAAACAAATATGTCAGTACGTACAAAGCAGAGACGGATTGCGCAAACTAACAACGAATAACGCCGACTGACTCTGAATAAACTTTGCGCAAGACACGGGTCGCGGATTACGAAACTATTAACTTTCATGCAGTCTGCACGATAGTTGGCTAATTCAGTTTCCGTGTAAATTACGCGCTTGTTCGCGACGAGAGACGCGAGTTCGCGAGACGCATCCTGTCACCGCCACTGCCATCATCCTCCGTGATATTACGTGATAAGAATGCCGGCGAGATGTAAGGGCTAATTGCCCACGCGTTCAGATGTCGTGATTAATAGTCACCTTAATTATCTCGAGTTAACTCGCTGCGACGACTAAGTTCTCGGCGACGCGCTCCATGTCGCCTAACTTGGAAGGCTCCAGCTGTTCGAACAAGATCTCGGGAATGTGAGTTTGCATCTTTTGACAAAGGCAAAGGGGATAGGGAGGAGAAAATATTCGCAAACTTAGCAACGGTAAGCAACGACAATTGCAACGGGGGAAAAAAAAAAAGTATTACAAAACGAAAAAAAAAGAGAACAAAATGTTTCGCAAGAAATATATTTAAATAATGCGTATAGAGCTTCAATTTTCCTTTTGCCGAAATTGATGTTAACCCGAAACTGTGTGACATTTGGATTAAAGAATTTTCTAAATTAAGTTTCAAAGCAGATAAACAACAAAATACAATATTTTATTTAATCACAAATTTAAGTTTTTCCTAATAAGAGAGTCAATTTTATTTTATATTTAATTTTACTTATATTAATAAAAAATTTGTACTTAAAAAGCTCAATATTTTATTGAAAATGTATAGAATATTAGTAAATTTCATTTTTTTTTTTTTTTAATAAAAATTAATTGTAAAGAAATATATATTTATTTTATCAAATATAGCGTTAACTTTAAAATTTAATAGGGTAAAATTGCGACAGATTTATATCACGGAAACACTGCTGCTCTATGAAAATATTACAGCGCAAATATACTTTTTCATCGTGCACATACATAAAAATGATAAAAATATTCCATAAAAAAACTTTTTTAGTGTCACACAGTTTTAGATAAAATGTAAGAGCAGAAAGAAAAAGAAAGAAGAATGCAGCATTTCAATCCGCTCTTCGGATTCGTTCTTTAAAATCGAATTGTCGATAATAAAAAAGAAAAGTATCCATTATTATCAGAATCTCTCTCTTTGGGAATCCACAAAGAGTTCTAATGAAATCGACGTGGCCCTGTCGATATTCCCGTCTGACTCAAGTCTGATTGATGACCGAGGCAGCAATTAATGCGTTAAGCGCGTTTCCATTATAATTTCGAAACGCTACTTCATTACGAATATCATTCGGCGCTTTTCCTCACGTGCCATTTTATTTTCGCTGCATTTCCCGAACAGCACTCGCAAAACGAGGAGCAGTAGGAGAAACGTTATAACGAAACGATAATGTGCTATATATATAATTAATACCGCTACTAAATTAAATTCTTCACAACGTGGAATTTTAATAAACTCAGATATCCCGTTGCAATGGGCAAATTTTTAAATAATTTTTAATGCATCGCAATAAATATATTTAATTACACTGTACGAATACGTCATATTGAAAATTAATTTAACTGCAAGAACTAGAAAAAAAGGTTTCTACAAATTTCTGCTAATACCATATATGTAAGAATATCTCTCTTGAATCGGGGGGATCGAGCGTTTTGCGATCTCTCCTTGCATGTGAATTTTTTATGACCAATTTTTCTTGTCACGCGTGAAATCGCGAAAGTTAATATAGCCGCGAAAAAGAAAATCGCGCGCTTCCAAGCCAATTTCGAAAGCATAAAGAGAATACGTCCATACCGCACCCATCATCTTTATCCGGGAAAAGATGTTCACGAACGATCTCAAACATCCGAGCGGTATCGTCGGCATAACCCGGCAAGAAAGACAAAAGCATCGACCGGTAGATTCCCGAGGGAGGCGCGCAGAACGACGTCCAGAAGAAGGGCGAAGAAGAGGGAAGAACTCATCCGAGACGGGGTGAAGGGCAAAATCGCGCTTCTGGCGATTCTAGGGGGAAACGATGGGGAAAACGACGGAGAAAACGAGACGGGGGAGGCCCCTCCCGCGGGTCAACGATAGAGAGAGAGAGAGGAAGGGCAGCGGTCGGGGAAGGCACTCATAAAACCGGGAAGCATGTGATTTCCCCTAGGAGGGGGGGAAAAGACGCGGTTCGAAAAGATCTCGCGCCGTCTTGTTCTTTTCTCTCCGTTGCCATAACCCTCCTCTATAACTCTCCCCCCCCCCCCCGCCACTCCTTTATCCTCCTTTATTTGCTAACATCCTTTTCTTACCCTGCCGTTTCTTTTGCCCGCTTCCCTGTTTCGCACAAAGCGAGCGAAATGATGTTTTTTATTTGTTCGAATAAGCGTGGTTGCAAAATATCCCGTTGTTGCTTGTCGGAATTTTCTTTCTTTCTTTTTATTATACAGATTGTCTCTCGAAGGGGGATATGCGTGAGGATTCATTCTTGGCAGAAATCAAGTGTTGTTTCTCGTCGCACAAAATTAAAACACGTTTAATCTCGGCTAGAAGTAATTGGGATATTTAAGTAATAATAACTTGAATAAAAAGAAGATGTGTGTGTGTGTGTCGGAGGGGAGGGGGGGGGGGTGCGTGTATTCGTAGCGAAATTCGCGATTCATCCTTTTAAAAGTTTAAAAGTATTGAGAAAATTTTTGATATTTAATGCGGTAAAAGAGAAAGAAAGAAATGTTTTTATGTCATTCATATTTCCAACTTTAATACAAAATTCCAGCTTAATATAATCTCTAGCTTTTTAATATTTATGTAACTGGGTCTCTTGCTGTGAAATTAAACGCAAGAGGGATGCAATTTTTGCAAATTTTCGCGATTCTTTGTAATGCTAGAATAGCATAATTTTTTTCTCCACAATGAGCGTGTGTGTGCGCTCTCTTTCTCCTTTTTTATCGTGAAAAACCAACAGGGACGCGGCGATTTCCCGCATGTTTCCAAGCGCGGATCATTTTTACGAGAGGAAAGTTTGGTCTCGCAAAGCGTCTCTCGGGATTTGCCGTCTGCGATGTGGATCGTTACTGAATAGAAATCGTTACAGAGATTGTAAATCCCGCAAGCGCTCGTGGAACAAGAACGAAAGAGAGAGAGAGAGAGAGCTGAAAGAGAAAAAAAGAAAGAAGAAGACCGGGAGAGAACACAAACGCGGCATTTAGGCAGACAAGCGGGCAGAATCAGCGCGCTGTGCAAGCGGAATTTGACATTTTTATGTAAAGATCGGCGTAGTTCGGCGATTTTTCGCGCTTAAAACGAACGCGTCTCGATAAACCTCGTCATTTGCTCTGCGTTAGAGGCAAAAACAGTGACGCGTAAAGACTGTCAACGCTGAGCTTGATGTGTTTTCCGGTGAATTGACGGAATACGACCTAGATAACTTAATTATTATAGGTTCTCGCAGAATCGTGAAATTTTGTAACGGAAATATTTTTTCTCATCTCCGCTTATATAGCATTGTGCATTTTACGATCTGCATTCACACATTTGATAATTAAAATGTTGACGGTCAATTGCCCCGTACGCTTCGGTTAATTCTAATCCAGGTGGAAAAACTAAGCCGGTAAAATTAAATTAAAAATACTGCAACGTGAAATATACGAGGAACAAAAAAAAAATCTTCTTAACGCGATTCTCTTTTATAAAATTGTATTACGTACATAATTAAGCGTAAGATAAAAATTGAACTTATTTATTTCAGTCACGACTGATTCAAAGTTAGGATGATAAGAATAACTGCAGCCATAAATATGATAATATCTGATTTTTAAAATAACCTGCTTATAGAAACCACTCTGTCTACCTGACAATCAATTTACCAAATTCTTCAATTCGCCTTTACGATTCATTAAAATTCAAAGATAGTTCTCTACATTATTCAAGATATTCATATTATGTAAAAATTGCATTCTACATTTACAACGATACCCGCGCATCTTTGCATCTCGTTCATGGAGCACAATTCGACCAGCATAGAAAAATAAATAAAAGCTCGATAAGACAATCGACATCTTGGGGAGGGGGGAAAAAAAAAAATTGTGCATCCGTGTGAGATAAGTAAAATTATAGGCTGCCTGCTAGATCATTTTTATCCCCGGAATGCATCGGAGGGTTAAGGGCTCGGATAGAAGCCGGAGCGCTTTACGACGCTTTATTTCGGGCGAGGCATTTTGCTCGGCGAATCGGCTTCGCGAACGTTCGAGCACGAACCCTGCTTTTAATGCTAATAAAACCCTGGCGCGCGAGCATAATGATTTCGCCGCTCGCTTTCCAAGCGAGTTCCTGACGCGCCAATTCGCGCAGTTGCAGCTGCGCGTTCGCGATCCGAATCGACGTTTCTTCGGTAATAACGCAACGAGAAAGAGAGAGAGAGAGAGAGAGAGAGAGAGAGAGAGTTTTGCGACAGTTACGCAAGTCACAATCTTTGCTTTACAGCCAGAAGCTCGTAAGTAAAGTTACATTCTAGAAGAGAATTACGTAATATATACACCTATATACATATATTCTATACGCGTATGTATTGAGGGCTTGTCCCATTTCGCTGAATCGATTCAGCAAATCGCAAATTTCGAAAGGAGTGTGAGAATTCCATTTGAAAACATCATGAATTTACGAGGCGACTGAGGTCACACACAATGTAAGTTTTGGATGTAGGTATAGTAACGGCAAGTGAATGGAAATGGAGGGCGAATCGGATTTTAAATTAGAAACTGTCTCGCTAACTCACTTCAACTTCTTCCAACTTCTCTATTCGCTAAGAAGTAGTTTCTTCTGTGTTCACTCCTTTGTATACATCCTCCAAAGTGTGAGAGAGAAATCCTGCGACTTTCGTTGCATCCATCGTTTAAATGTACAAAGGTGAGAATCGATAGCAAAGGAGATTGTAATCTCTCCCTTTCTCTCTCTCTCTCTCTCTAATGATTCCGCAAAATTTTTTTTTAGCTTCATTTTTTTACAATTTTCTAATTTTAAATATGTAATATGATTTAAGTAATATTAAAGTCTAAATTAAAATGTATACATGTTTCTGTTAAAAAAATATATGTAAAAAATAAGAGAGTAAAATTCTTTCGTTTATTCGTCAAATTATCCCTTTAATAATTTTTATGTTTTCACTAAGAATAGAGAGAAATATTGATTTCAAATATATATATATATATATATATATGTAGAAACAAAAACCGTGATACGGTATTTCATGTGAAAATACGATCCAGCTAAATCGTAATGGTTGTGTCGAGTGAAAACAGTGGACAAAAAAGAAAAATCTGACATAAATTTGAACAGCCGCGATGTTTGATGCGGATTAAATTCATTCGCTATATTGTGTGTAATGAATACAGTGTTAAAAATGTCATGCGATACAGTGAGTTCGTTTCTTTCTTGTTCAATTATTCAAACGGATTCGAATCTTTGCGTTTTGAAATTATTCGCAATTTCGAGCCCGATTCGAAATTTCGTCAAATTCCGCGGACGTCCTGTCTAGCGTTACATCAAATCACAGATTTCCGACTAATCGGCGCGAATTATTTTTCGCGACACTCTCGACACTCATCAACACTCTTCATACATGATTACAATTGTCTGTGTTTATTTATGCAAATTGATGCCTTGTATCGCGCTTAATTAATTATTATGATAAAGGCCAATAAACACGCGTTGTGAGAAATATTGCGTCACGATGACTTAAATTTTTTTTTATTGAAACTTTACGCGAAATAACTACAAGTTTACACCAAAAATTTTATCTTCGAATAAAATACAATCACGCGGTATAATCAACGAAGATAACGATGGGATCGAAAATATTGTAAACGCAATTAAAATGACATTCGTACTTTCTATAACGTTAATATTTTTTAAAAATTTATATTCAACATTTTTGGAAAAAATATATATAAATCGATACGAAAAGTATTCATTTTGATTCGAACTTGCTTTTCTTCTTCATCTGGCCTAGTTCGTACGAAAATGTCGACAAGAAACGAGCAAAAGATCCTTATGCTAGAAGAAACACATTCGCGTACGATGTCGGAGGCGGTCAATCGAGAGATGCAACGACGGTATCGACACGAAAAATATTCTTTCGTTCCTCGCGAGGATCTGCAGAGAGATCGCACGAGAATATTTCAAAAGGATTCTGAATCTTCTCGCAGCGATAGATCCTTGTACAATCCTTCGTACATCGACGTATAGAAAGCGATATTCTAAGAACCGCATTCTCATCGCGTAATTTAACGCTTAAGCATCGCCGTACGGCATTGCGGATATCTTCGCCCCGTTGTCACTGCGGCGATATTTCCGCATTTACATTCCGCATTTACAGGCGTCGCGTGACGGGCAGGAATATCCATTTTACTCAAGTCGCGCGGGTCGCGAAGTAGTATGTCAAATCAGATATGGAGTTTTCAAACTGATTTACACACAATCGTCGTCGGCGTACACGATCCTAACTCCACCGTCGATCGTTACGACGTTCGTTAAGTATTCAGGGAAAAGAGACCTTATTAAGTCTAATCTCAACGATTTAAGCCGACAGAAAATACACGATTGTTGCTCGAATACATTCGCCGTTAAATTTCTCTCGTTTTTTTATTTTTTTTATCTTTTTCTTTCTAAAACTCTCTAGAGCGCTTTTTCTTCAATAGTAAAAATGTTATTCCGATTCTAGTTGTTATATGTTATTTTATATCTACAATTATTTAATACTTGCTTTTAATACCAAGTTTGTTGTACGGAAACTAGATGCTTATATAACTTACTTTTCCTAGCTCCTTTACAATTTTAAGTTCTGCGTTTTAATCAATTTCGTTCTTACACATTTCCCGTACGCTTGAAAGAGTTTCTCCCTTCAGGATAAAATTAATTCATCCATCCAGTTACTTGTGTAAAAAAAAAAAAAAAAAAAAAAAAAACTCTTAATGAATTTTTGTTTCTCCAGGCTTTTACTTAAATCTTTATCGTGAACAAACCGGTCAAGCCCGAAATTGATTAAGGAACACTATCTCGTGCGTAATAAGACGCAAAGATATCACTTGAAGAGACCCCGGCTCGTAAATCCGCGATAATTACTTCCCCGCGTCTAATCTTGAATAATCGTACGACGTCACCGATAATCCTCGTGGCGCGTAGCTAACGAGATTTTCATGGGACATTAGGTTGTCGGTGCGCAAGTGTCAATATCGCGGCAGCCACAATTTCGCAGACGTCTGCGCGGTCTCGTAACAGTTCCACGACTCGATCCACAATTTATCGCCTTCCCCCTTCCCAATACCTACCCCCTCCCCCCTCCCCCCACCCACCTCTTCCATCCTTCTCCGTTCCCACGTCCTCGTAATACACTTGCGCGTGCACTTACTAAGTTCGGAGACAGGATTTGCATGCATCGGCAGGGAACCGCGACAAGTCGAGCACAGTGCTCGGCTCAAACACAAACATGTGCGCATGTATAATGCACACGTGGTGCACGGGCACATCGCGTACGGATACTGTAACGTAGCAAGGTAGACGGAAGAACGAGAATGGGGAGCGAGAGGGAAGAAAAGGAAAGGCGAGATATCGTCGAGTAAACGACGACTGCTGCCGAAGGATGTTATGCATCGCGCGAGCTACACGTGCATATATATATATATATATATATATATATATATATATATATATATATATACGTACGTATACGTATATACATATGCGACGGTTTCCTCTCGCCGTGATATCTCCGCGGGACTTTCGAGCCGCACGAAGGAGCACGACGAGCGGAAAATTGAAATAGTTACGGAATACGGTCGTGACATAAGTACACTGAATATGCGGATGCTACCGGAATTCATCGGAGATCTATCTAGATCTAAAAATCTTTTTCTTCTCCCTCCCAGTTATCTTTTAGACACTTTAAACGGCGTATTGTGCGATTTTTATACAATGTTGACAGCGAATAGCTTGAAAAATAATTTTGAATAACAAAATGGTGTCTTGATACAATCATCTTCCGTTTATGTAAAGATACAAATACGCGTACTAAATTTTTAATATAATTTTTCAAAATTCTACGATATAATAATAATGTAATATAATTACTTTTTTTAATTTTAAAATAAATGTAATATTTAATTTTTAATTATGTAAGATAATTTCATACGTTTAATGTTAATTTTAAAGTTTAATGTGCAAAATTTTCGATGAACTTTTTTCCATGTTATTCACACAGGTAACCGTGATAATAAGCAACGACATCAAAAACACACAGACAATATTTGGAATAAATTTCTGATCGAGTAAAAGCTTGTCATTAACTTGAATCGACTCAACTGCTCTCGAAACGACGGACGGCAATGGATGGCATTTCCGCGTTCGTCCGCGCGTTCAACATCTTCCTTATTTAATAACGTTTCGCGATCGATCCTCTTATTCGTTCGTGCACCGCTTAACAGGGGAAGCACGTTCGAATATACAACTATTAAGACGCTCGCAAGGAAAGAGAATTCGAGACGAACGGTTTATCATGCTTCCGGTTGTGCTCGGCCAGCTATCGGCAAAGTCCTTGGAAAGAAGTCCGATCGATACGCTTCTGCCGTTTACAGTATTTACAATACGCGGATTCGAGATACACGGGGATGTCTATAGTTTCTTGCGCAAGTAAAGAAAGAAAGAGATCTTTTGCGTGAAGAATTTAAAGAAATTGAAGCACACGAGTACCAAGACTTTAATCATTTTTAAATGCACTGTTTATATAATTTTTCTATAAACACAATTATAATTCTATATGTATATTAAATTTAACCGTTACAAATATTAATGAATTTTAAAAATATTCGAGTCATCAAAATCATAGGAGCACAGTTTTCCAATATTATCGTACTCCAATCGTACTTTATTCCAAAAGTAACTTATTATTTAAAAAAATAAAAATTTTCTAAATCTAAAAATCTAATCGTTAAATATATTTTTCAACAATTTTATATACCTTATCCCGTGACAGACGACTACTTCGAGTTATATGTTCCAAGTATTTAATCGCGAAGAGAAGCTCGATTGATCCGAGACGCCCTATACCCTTCCGCGAGGGGGAACAAGTGACCGGGTTCTTTCCTCGATTTTTACATCGTGCCGCCTCGTTACTTCTCACCGTGTTCGCCGGGTTGCTCCCTTTGCAGTGTTATCCGAGTAAATGCATCCCTTAAGACTGGCGTTATTATAGCTCCTTCCTCGGGAAACGTGCCGCTCGAATAAGGAGGACCCTTTGCTCGAGAGCCACCGCCTTTCTTTGTACCGGCCACTCGAAGAACTTGATTCTTCCACTATAGCCTTCTCCTCCTTTCCCCTACCTCTTCTTACCGGGCACTCTCCGGTAGAGAGGACATCCAGATCTTAAAACTCGATCATTAATTTCCGCCTGCGTAATTTTATCCTCCTTGGACATTTCGCCGGTGTTTGCTCAAGCTGCGAATCTACTGCTATTGCGAGGCGTTGAACAATATCCTTCAAAGCTCGCGATCTTTAATTCCAAAATATATATTATCGATGTCGTCTCGGAGTAATTTAAAGTGGCATTAAGTTTCTCTAATCATTATAGTTAAAGGATACATAGCGACAGTTTAATCTTTAACGTGAAAATTCAATTTGATAAAATTTCCATTTACATCGAATGTCTTTGTTAATATTATTAAATATCTATCTTAATATTTTTCCTATCCACATTTATAATAATTTTGCAAAAAGTTGATCGTATAATATAGACACTCTCTTCGATCCTTTCAACATTTTTATATTCCTAATAAAAAGTCGCATCAAAGTTGTGAAACTATTTTCAATGCAAAATAATTCAAATCGAACATTCAAACGTCCTCGTTTTTTTTTTGTTATATAAAAACTGTCTATTTTAATCAAAATATTTTTCGGCAACAAGATCCAGATGTATCGCAAATATCGCGACGCGGCGGAAAGACACGAAACTGGTGGTTGTGTATGATGCGGAATGATACGAGCTATCCGTCGTTCGGCAAATGTCTAAGTGTACGTAAGTCGTGCTCTTGCCGAGGATATGTGGCGCGGGATACACACGCCCAAACCACACGGACCATTTCCCACAAAGCCGTGCTTGGGTTACATAGGCACCATCGCCAACATCCCCCATCTCGCCATCGTAACTCTCGATCTTTTTTTTTTCAGCTTCGCAACATATTCTTTGTTCGAAAACAGCATACCCGTGTTCACTATCACGCGAAATATCGCACTGAAAATAATGCGTCTCCATAAAGTATTTCCGCCTGATCGAACACGAAATTTCGCGAAAAGTCATGTGCGATCTTTCTCTCCATCTCGTTTTATATAGAATGTTCAATTATAATCAATAAAATCAATAGTCTTGAAAATTAAATATGATGTATATCTTTTTCCATGATGTTTTATCATTTTAAAGCGCAAGAGGGGAAAAAAGAAAATGACACCGATTTAAGTAATTTTTGTCTAAATTAAAATGCGATTTCAAAATTACCTTTAGTTTTTTAAATATATATGTAAAATATTAGACTCATCGCATAAAATCAATAGTTTATGAAATATTGCATAATTAATTTGGCATAAAATATGAAATCTCGTAAAGTGTTTACGTACTCGTCCAGTAAAATATTCATTAAATTTTTCATAGAATAGTAAATTAAATCGATAATTGTTTCTATCTTCATACGACTGCAACGTATAAATTTTGCAAAAAATGGATTAATTGCGTCTTTTTTACAAGATTTAATCCATCTCATTTTATTCCGTGTATAAAAATATAAAATAAATTATGACATATCTTGCAAACTATTGATTCTTTCATAATTTTATTTTAATGCTTCTATATACAGAAAAGAATTAATTGATTTATGTAAAATCGTGTAATCTCTTTCATTTAAATATATAAAGATGACCGTATTATCTTTGCACTTTCCTATCAAAATTATTTTAATCAGAACACTTTTGTCACAATCATAAGATTTTACGCAAGCACACAGTGTCAGATCAAATTAAGTTTCCAATTTGTTTGACTTTATTGATTATCATCTTGTATACAACACATATTTTGTACATATACATATGTATATGTTATCATGTCTATATCTCTTTTCAGAATTTTTCAATTATAATTTATTCTTATAATCCTGAACATCATACCATTTTAATTATTATTTATCAATTTGTTTATTTTACATTTTAACTATAGATATCTATATTTTTTATTGAAGAATATATTCGCTATTAATAAATATATATCATGTTTCATTATACAATCTGTCCATATGTGCTTGCGTTATGGAATCTTTAGAGAATTAAAAATTTACTTCCTACACGGAAAAAAAATGTTCGCTACCACAGCTAATCATGGTTTGCAGAATAAATTTCTAAATCGTAGCAAAACGGTTTGCTGTTGCACCTAATAAATAGGTGTCACAGCTAAGACGTTCGCTGTCCATATATTACGATTGAAATCTAGTTACCACGCGCAATTTTTAGCTACGGCAGCTAATTTTTTCTTTTTTTTTTCCATCTACACTCTACCAAATTTTGATTTTCGTCTGCAGATGTTTCTTTCTAGTTCTGCTAGAAAAGACTTAAGGAAACTGTGAAAGAAGTTGCAGAGAGTTTTACACGCTCACGTTTTTCGCCCGTGCTTTGCGAATCGTTGCGTTACATAATCATGTTCAAATCGTTAACTTTCGACGATCTCGAAATCGCGTACTTTAAGTATCTTCAAGTATCGAACGCGAATCCGCTTGAGAGTGCCAATGCGTTGCATAATCCTCGTAACTCATCGCTAGAGAGAAATCGAACACTTTTGCAGTATTATATATATATATGTATTAGAATAAACTTTGCAAGAATAATTTCCTTTGAAATAAAAAAATTCAAGATGGTTTTAACGGAGCATTACTGTTGCCATGCCACATAACATCATGCTATGTAATTCATAATCAGAATTTAATTGTTATTCGTGTCTCCCTCTAATCTCGAAAATATACAGATATAGAAATAAGATTTATTTATAAAATAATAGATACAAAAAACAATAACAATTTATCAGATATGAATATTTGTCGAGAAAAGTTATTTCGTTACTTTTCGTTCTAAACATCATTCTATCAAAATTTTAAGCCGTGCTATCGATTACACATCCCTGTAATGTAACACCACCATATCGCGAGAAATCGCACACGAAATCCCACGAATACTCCGGAATGATTATTAACTAAAAATCGAATTAATTCTAATGGCATCGCACGCTTTCCGACCGTTCGATCGGATCGTTTTGACAGAACAGCACCGATTATTGCGGGCGGTTTCATTAGAGCCTGTTATTAACCAGACGATGGCGGTATCGTCGTCGTCATTGTTGTCATCGCCATTCCAGAATGCCAGGGTCACCGGCGATATGGCCATATCGATGTCCCCCATCGAAAACGACCGATATCCGCCAATGTCCAATGACGAAATTCCGCGCGCGCATTAGCATTGATGGAATCGTAATTTGCACCGAATAATAATATCCATTCACTCGCCGAAATTATTTCAGACCGTTATACCTTTCTTTTTTTATTTTTATTTTATTTTATTCGAGAGAATAATTCTCCGCAACTTGTTTAATTAAATATTATTAATAGAAACGTTAACATATATTCGTGCCTAATGCAGTTATTGACATGTTCGAGAATAGTTGCGTTATCTGCTTTTGCGAAAAATAACATACTTCAGTTTGAAGATAAACATGAGAAATGGTCGGGAATTTTTTTTTTTTTTTTTTTTTTTTAATAACAATTTAAAAATAATCTGTCAATTTTACATAAAATTTGTTTTATATAAAAAATTTTGTTTTTTATAAAAAATAATAAATACGTTGAGTGTTTGTTTTGTAATCAAAATCCTTTAATATTCAACAAGTGTTTTTATTGGAAAAGCGTTCTGTTAAATGCGCGCAAAATTTTTGAACGTTGGAAATATTATTTGTGCCTCTCGATGACAGACACGACTTGCGATAATACGGCCTTACCACATATTGTAGATATAAGCTTGCAAGCCCAACGGCCCCGATAACTTCGCAGGAATAATTTCTCGCATTATACGGTAGTTCGCTTTCGCGCAAAGAGATGAATCGATATTGTCGGATCGACAAATTATAGAGAGATTATATCCAAAGTTACGAGTTACATTAATAACGTCCGAAGACTGCTCGAAGATTGCTCGTCGTAAGTGCATAAAATATGCAAGAACGCGTTTACGAGCGCGTGTATTCGTTTGTACTCGGCTATATATACATACAAAGTGCACAATTTCCTTTTTTTGTACGTATATAAATGTTCGAGTGCACCTTGAAAATGCTGATACGATTAGCCAATTAAATCGATTATAACCCTCGCTGTCTAAATTATTCGACATCATATTTTACGATCGTATAATTTTTTTCGAGTCTCGCTTTTTTGCAAAATTTCGCTGGCGTTATATTCACGCAAATTGTAGTAAGTGACCTTGTCGTTTATGCGAGTTAATTTGCGTATTCTTTCTTCAATTGCGGTCTGCATGCGCCTGTACGTTAAGCAATTAAAATTTATAGGCCGATTTAATTGCTAAAAATCACGAGGAAATTACGATTTAACATCAATAATCGATAATTACAAGTTGTTTGCGCTTGTAACTTTCGTTTGAAATTGCGCGATACGTAAATGTTATTTTTATAAGAAAGACAAAAAATGTTCTTTCAATACTTGAAAACGTAAACTCCTGTACTAATATTAATGAAATTTTTTCATGATGAAAGAAATTTTAAAAATTAATTTTTTCTACAAACGTAGGAAAACTTGTAATTAAATAAATATCCATAAAGATCAAGAATTCGCTTGAAAAATTATGACTTTAGTATAAACCTAATTTATCTAAAAAAATATAATTTTTTTATTTCACATGTTGATTCCAAATTTAGATCCTCTTACATTTCAATAAACCTCTTCTTAATTACGCTGCCTCTTATTTTCCAAGAAAAGATATACTCCAAACTATCCAAAAAAAATCTATTATTATTAACCGCAGGTATAGTAAAAGTGCATCGCAAATTATGCATTGCGTAGCGTAACTTTTTACCCGCATTCCGTTCATCCGTTTCAGACTCCCTCTTTATCGCCGAAATCGTTAGCCAACTGCGAAGACTTAAATTGGAATCCGTTCTGTCGGGAGAAGTAATTTTGTTTGAAATCTGACCGCTTTTAAAGAGCTGCGCGCGTTCCTGCCCCGGCGCCAGCTTTCAGAAGACGTATAAAACCGCTTTATTGCGTTCTTGAGTATTTTCCGCGCGGATCCAGCGAGATATCGCGCCTTAATCGCGTCCCTTAAATCTCAATGGCGAAACGTAAAGCCGTTACGTTCCTATTAACTCCTATGAATTTCACGGAATTATCATCGGCTTTTAGTAGGTAGAGGACGAACATTCAGATAATTTATTCCGCGCATTAAATTTCCGCCTCGTATGCTGCACGATACATTCGCGTTATAATAATCAATAGGCCAATTAGATTATTTACCTTTATCTATAGCAATGAAGGCGCGATGATTTTTATTAACCGTGAAAAAAATGTACACGTGAAATATAGCGCTATCGATTGAAAAGAATGCCATTAATATGATAATGTAAATTATTATTGAATTATAATCATAGTGAAAATATATCGAAGACAGACGCTAGAAATAATTTTTATCTAGCTTCGTATACAAAGTCGTAAACAATTTTAAGCAACTCTAATATCCTAAGAGAGAACTCTACGAGCGTAAGAGTTAAACGTTAAACTGTTGCGGACACCGTGTGAGCGGATAAAACCGAGATGAAACAAAACGAAAGCGGAAGAGAGGCATATAAAGACGTTCGTCCAGCGCCACTTGACGTTAGACAGCGCGGAACACCGGAACTTGGATTCTCGCGTTCGCGAAGGAGCAAAGATGGGCGGACGTCCTCTATTCCGAGGCGAACCTATTCCGAGCCTGTCGGAGCGTAAGGAGCGAGCTACGGAGGGGATACCAGCGGGGAAGGGGGGACGGGATCTCTGGTTATGCCAGATGCCAAATTTTACGAGCGTTGCCCCTCTTCCCCTACTCCCTTTCTTCCCACTTTCCTCGCGACAACGACGGCCGGCGCCGTTTTCCCCATCGTTCTTTTTTTTTTTGCTCTACACAAGTTGTCCTTTTTTTACCTTTGCTCCTTTCCCTTTCATTCTCTCTCTCTTTCATGCCACTTTCCGCGGTCGAGCCGAGTTTCAATCGTAAATCCTACGGTAGTCTGGCTCTCGCGAGTGCGAGCGCGAGCGCGAACTAATCCCGCGAGAAAGGGCGAAGGGCGGAATCTTGGCGCGAAGTCAAATGTTCCTCGCGAGCGGAGAGTGCCGGGACAGATTGATATCCCGTCGTCGTCCCGGGTATAGTCCTTAGTTTATAGAATTTATCGCGAGCGCGCGTAGTCGATGTTCTAGAATATCGCTCAATATCTCAAAATGCAAGAAGTTTTCGAAAAATCGCCCTAATAAGTCGTCCGTAATAATCTTTCGACTTCATTTACTATTTTTTCTATTATTACGACTTTTTTATTATTTATTAAAATAATATTTTTTCCAACGTTTTTTCCTTCTCTCTTTACAATTCATGGGTGACGATATGTTATCAATATGTTATTATTAATTATTAATTAATAATCTACTAATCTATTAATAATATACTATCGAAATATATAAGAAACTGAATTTGTTGCTCCTCTTGCTTTTTTAAGAATGACGCGTTAAAGATATATGTTAAGATTACAGAGTGATCAGAGTTAAATAAAATGTAATCATATTAATGATGATTTCGAATGCTAATAAAATAGTAAAATTAATGCCACCAACGATTATAATTATGAAATCATTAATAATCATCAATGATGAATAATAGAAATAATCAAGGCAAAAATAATATGGTCAGTTTTAATTCTAAATATTTATATGATTATCAGATTATAAATAATTAATCAAAAAACAACTCGATTTTTCAATACCATCGTTTCCGTAAATTAAAAAATAAATTGACACGCATATTGTTAATTTCGTTAATGCACATGTTGGATAATTTTCATTCTCTAAAAATGACGCGTTAAGGATATTAAGATTACAGAGTGATCAGAGTTAAATAAAATGTAATCGTATTAATGATCGAATGCTAATCGAGTTCGAATGCTAATAAAATAGTAAAATTAATGCGCTCAAGGATTATAATTATGAAATCATCAGTAATCATCAATGACGAATAACAGAAATAATCAAGGCAAAAATAATATGGTCAGTTTTAATTCTAAATATTTATATGATTAATTTTGTTAATGCACATGTTTGATAATTTTCATTCTCTAAAAATGACGCGTTAAGGATGTTAAGATTACAGAGTGATCAGAGTTAAATAAAATGTAATCGTATTAATGATGATTTCGAATGCTAATAAAATAATAAAATTAATGCCACCAACGATTATAATTATGAAATCATCAGTAATCATCAATGACGAATAATAGAAATAATCAAGGCAAAGATAATATGGTCAGTTTTAATTCTAAATATTTATACATGAGCTATAAATCATTAATAAAAAAAAACAAACCCCGATTTTTCAATACTATTGTTTCCATAAACTAAAAATTATATTGACAATTTTAAATGTTTAATAATAAATTCTACTGACCGACCGATGCACCGCCCTTGCATGTCTCACTTCTTTCCGCATCTGGTCATCGCGAGATCCTTTCCGTTTCCGGTTGCTCCCTTCGCTTCAAATTGAGACGAGACAGTCTATCAATTTGTCCACTCGTGCATAATCACTATTCTCATAATCACTATTTCACTCGTAGTCCAAAATCCGCCATATGCAATGACGCGGTAAAATTATTTCCATGCCGATTATAAACATGAAAGAACATATAATCGCGTATTAATAAATGGACGGAGACGATTTTCCGTGATTCTAATCGACATTCCCGATACTCACGACATCCACTTTATACACGGGATAAACTTGTGATGGATAAAAAAGGGCGAGAAATACGGAAAGAATATTTCAATCTCGCACGCTAATGCAATACGACGGTTACTGTAACGGTTACGGAAAATTTAGGCAGGTTGAGTAGTAGTAGATGGGGAGGGGGGAACGCGTCGTCGAATATCCGTTCCAGGAAAAGGAGCGAGCGCGTCTCTTCCAAGAAATAAACCGTACGCGAAAAATCCTGCGCGAGATAAATCAAACTAGCTCGATCGACGCTCTTTTGCGATCTCGATTTATGAAATTGTGAATATAACTCTGAAAAAAGGATTACATTTTAAAACAATATTAAAGAATATTAAAGCAGAAACGTGTGGAACGCGACGCGCTTATATTTTCAACGCAATATTATTATATACGACAGCGAGTAAATTATTTCAGCGCCTAAAAATATGTTAAATAATGTATTCATCGATCGTTGTATCGTATTATAAAGTCGATATATCAAAACTACAAATTACTCTCGATTCGGATATTTCGAATATTCGTTCGGATGCGAAATTCATTTTCGATAGATAAAAGATGCGTGGGAAAAATCTTGTCGTTTGCGAGTATATATATATCGAAAGATGCCTTAATCACGATTACACGGGTTAATATATTACACTCGGATAATCGCCTGTTATTCGATACAAGACCCCCCCGACACTCGTTCGTACGCGGATCTCACTTTCGACGGATAAAAAGACGCGAGAAACACGGAGCGCGACCGTAATTCGTCTTGAGCCTCGCGCTTGTGAGAAGGGACTGACACGATTACGGAAAATTTAGGCTGGACGGGTGGTACGTGAGGAGAGGGGAGGACCGCGTCGCCGAACGTCTCGGTACAGAAGCGTTCAAAAAAGTTGGATGTAAACATTCAAATATAAACAAAGAAGCGCGGCTCGAGAGAAAGAGAGAGAGAGAGCTTATATTACAAAATTTCGATCAATTTTCATGGCGAAACGATAATACAACGAGAATAATCGTTGAATAGAATGTGTTTGATTCGAGGAGGAATATATCTGAAAAGCAGCTCATACACCACATATGAACATTCCTAATAAAATATTCTTATTTAAGAGAAAAAAAAAATGTGTTCGGTTAGTCGACTAATTTTACACGTCAAATTTAATAATATTCATGGTTGTAAAATTGACCAATCACGGTCATTCGATTCTTGATTGGTGATTGGTTAGTTTTAAAACTATGGATGTTACTGAAATCCAATTAAGGGTGACATGTCAACGTTCTTTTAGTTAATTTATATAATATAAGAGCGCGTCGTATAGGGTCCTCGGCGACAAAGTATCGATTTTTAATACTTTAAGACGAGCAACAAATTCAGTTTCTCATATATTTCGACAGTATATTGTCCACAGATTATTTTAGTACCAAATACATGCGAGCGATACATTTTTTTATTTACTTTTACTTCGCGCAAGTGAATGGTACGGCGCGGCGAGACTGAGTATATAGTGGTATTAATTAAATTATATATACTTTTTTAAAAATATTTTTATGTTATTTTAGAGCAACAAAATAGCAACAAATTCTAGTGTATTTTATTTTTTGATTCGAGCATTCTATATATTTTTTTCACTATGGGGGGGGGGGCTGGCTTAATGTCAAGCTAGCACCCCCCACTTTGAATGTAAATTCCTGCTAAACGGTTTGAGCAACAAAATTCGGACTACGGCAACTAATTCGCACATAATTAGCACTAAATTATTTGATGTATTTGATTTAATTTGGCGTTGGTGGGGGGGGGGGCTAACTTAATATGGGTTGAAAACTTTCCGTCCCGTCAACCCGTTGATGCAAGAATATATTGTAGATGCGCGCATCGATGCGCCACTTTCTCGATTTCGCGTCGCCGTCGGCGTCACGTTCATCTCATTGTTGGCCGGACAATAGAATAAAATTATAGCCGCCATGCTAATATCTACAGGATGGGAGATGGATTCGCGTGTCGGCTTGATTGAAATGTCACCGGCGCGGATAACCGACGCGAATTCGAAAGGAGGGTGCGTCAAGTGGACAATGGACTTGACAGGTGCTTCGACGGACTTTCGCCTTCCAGTCACGCATTTCGCATCGCGCCCACCCTCCGTTTCTATCAGAGATATATGGTATGTCCCGATAGAAGAGCCGCGCCTGCACTCACAACTCTTTAATTAACTTATCACGGATGTAATAATTAAAAGAATGCGGTTGATGGAAAAATCTATAGAATTCCCCGTAGTAAGTATCGCTAATTCTTATTAAAAGATATAAATGCTTGAAATAATCAATGTCCAAGATACATAAAGATCCTAAGGATCTTGTTAAAAGTATTCTCTTTAAATAGAGCGAAATTCAAATAATTTTTTTAACGATATCAAAATATTGAAAATAGATATTAAAAGCAATAATAATTTTTATTTTTCTGTAGAGTTTTTGTTTACGAAAGACGTGATCTGGACAGAATATGACAAGAGTTAAGGAAAGTTGACAAAGAATATTAAAATATGTCGAATCTTGTTAAAAAGATTACATATATTGTATTAAAAGAACATCATTATTTTCTTTTTCGATGATAATTATTAATATTTCTTACTAATATATCTTATATTATATTAAGATATTTATTTAAATTTGATTGTTTCGTTAAAATACGCGAAAACTTTTAAAACTGTACAAGTCTATAGAACTATATATAGAATATCGCTTTGTTTTCTTTTATTGCAGCTATTGTTATATTAATGCAATTTATTATTATTATTATATGATATCGTTATTATTGTAATCTTGCGTAGCAAAATTTTAATAGATGACAAAAATTGGTTGCTTTTGAGGGAACAAAATATATTTTTCTAATCATATTATCGTCAGCAATCGTCGAGGCATAAAATATTGTATAATCGTGTTGTAGTTTCAATATTATTGCGTGTATCAAGCAACATTCGGATAAATAATCATGAACGTCGTTGCGCGAAAGCATTTCGAAGGGGAACAAACAACGGTGTGGTTGCTAAACAAATATTGGTTTTGACAGGTGTTTCCATACACTTTCGCCACTCATTAGGATCACACCCAATGCACACCGATCCATCTCACTTTCAAACTCGCATCCCTTTTAAGGTCAATGCACCCGAAACTCCGAGATACAAATAGCGTTTCGAAACAACAATCACATTTACTTTTTATATGCACGTACAAGAATCACAATCTCCTAATTTTTATGTACAAATATATATATATGTATATAAAGATTATAATTTATTACAATTATTATTTAATTATTCCAAAACGATTTTTTTTTTCGTTTGATATCGATTTAAATGCACTTTAAACGATTTTGTATTTCAGGGCAGAATATTAATACATGCATGTGCCGTATATTCTGATTTATATTTGTGTATTCTGATTTTTCTATATATATTTTATTAAATTTTAGACGACCTACAATTCGCGACGGAATAAAACTCAAAATAAAACTCCATTTATTATTTTACATTGCAAAATTACACATGTAATAATAGCATCGTATAATTATAAAAACTGTCGTGTATTTTGGCATATGCAAACTGATATATAAATTGGTATTTATACGTATACACATACGCGTAGTCTATAATTCTTTTCAAATGTATATTTCATATTACACAAGATAGATAAAATTATAAATAGAAAACTTTATCATAATATCTCTTTATATAGATCGTCTAAAGTACACGTAACGCGGGATATAAAATTACGGATAATATTCTAAATTCTGTCGCGCATTAAATCATGTCGCTCTCATTAAAAATTCAAATAATTATCTAATTTCAATAATTGAACCTATTGGATAATTTTAAAATCAGCGTAAGATCGCAATTTCCCGATCGCGAGGCATTCACGATACGATTGTTCTGTCGATTCCACGCGTAACCGCGCTCAGGACGTTACGGCGTCCTATCACCGCTAAGCCATGGCGCACGCGACCTCATGTACGTGGGAAAGCGCCAGCACGTGTATCATGTCGGACGCAGACCCTGACAGCGTCCGTCAGGAACGATCGTCGTCGTTTGGGTATACGCGTGTCCTGTGCGTGTGACGCGTTACAATGCACGCGGATTCTGCGGCAGCATCGCAACCGCAAGCGTCGATCGAAAGTCGAGAGGTCGGACACGAGGTCGAAAACCACGTTCCGCCATGCCGTGTCTTTGACATTCGCGATGACCGGCTGTTCGACATTGAACATTACTCGTTTCGTCAATATGTATTATCTATAGATATGTAATTATACAATATATAATCATATAATTATATATAATTTCATAAAATTATATTAAATATATAATTACATATAATTATATATGTATAATTATTCATATATTTTATATGTCTACGGTATTATCGAATAGTTAAAAATAAAAGACACGCGTGTATTTCATTATTTATATAAATATGTTATTCCAGATTCAAGAATTGTTATTGTCGTATAAATGTGATTTTTTTACGTCCAATAATCATCTCGTCTAAAGCTCTAATAAAATATTTCAAAGACACACGTTTAATAATATCTCAAAAAAATTAATTATACATAAAATTAATAATATATATAACTAGCTGAACGACGTTTCGAAAGTCACTTATTTCTCTTGGCATCTACGATTATCTTTCCTTTATTTAGATGCGAGCGTTGATCGACTCAACATCTGATTTTCAATAAGCAATAAGCCTCTTCTGCGTTATCGGAGCAGAGATGGACCATTGTACGCTTTTTTCGCATACAATTGCGGCGACCTTTAATGGTTATTTGCGGGACTGGGATAGAATCGTGCTAGTCATTGATGAGCCATTTAATCGCCATATCGACATTTATCGAGTGCCGAAGAGCGGAATTATCGGTGGGTTGTTTGGCGCGGATAGCAAGCGTGGCGGTTTGCAGCAGCGAATGCCGCAACAGCGCAAAATTTCGCTTTGGTTACCCGCATTATCGTGGAACGCGCGACTCTGCCAATATGTATATTTTAATCAAGGCTCGAAAGAGCGTGAGGAGAATCGCGCGGGCAACCGAGAGGAGGCACGCTCGTGCGTGCACGCGGTTACACGCCATGTCACGACATAACGCGGTGGAAAATCTATTTTCTTCCTTTACTCACAGTTTGGTTACGCATACCTGGCCCATAACGACGGTGAGGTAACGTGTATTATTAATAGTATCAAACGTCAATGATACACATCGTTGTTCGAAACGATAACGTCACCATTGATGCCTGACGCGATTCAAGTTAACTGCAGCTTCGGTTATTGCACGTAATAATATTATATAGCGATTTATTAAAAGTTAAAATATCTAAGAATTGTGAGAGAGAATGTGTGCAGTATATTAAAACATTTGTTAAAACTTTCATCGATCACGTGTATAATTAATTTCTTCAATTTTGAAAGAACATTTATCAAGTAATTATTTTTAAATAATCAAAGCAAATCTCACTAATTTGAAAAAAGAATTACAATTGTAATGCGTAAAAAATAGACGCGTTAAAAATGAAAAAACTCGTACGTATTTCCGATATGAAGAATTTTCATAGAATTCTTTTTATTTCATTCCTTGGAAAAAAGCAAGCCGCTTCTTTCGACTGACACTGTGGTATCTATCTAATTTTAATCGTTCGCGAGTTCACCGCGATCTAAAGTGAAAGTTTATCGCGACAAAAATCTTTTACGATATCGCTTCAACCGGAACTTGGCTCGACTGGCTCGACGCCAGTAATCCCAGAAGACCGGCGGTACCGGTAAGTAAGTAACTATCGATTACTGGGACGAAGGCCGAAATCTTGACTCGCACACCTACCTGGGTACTATCTAGCTATCTCGCCTCGCCTCGAGTCACCCACGTGGTGAGCGAGCGCATGCAGGGGAAGTCCCGGGCAAACTTACCGCTATAAGCGGAAATACCGGTCAGCGGCTTCCGCTACTGAATTATCGATACAATATAAGCGTCCGAGCGTTCGATCGACCGGATATCAAACGAGCTGCCGATCGTCGAGGAACCTGACAGATAATATTTACGATAAAACTTATCCTCGAGTCGGAAAATTCTCGAACGTAGCACGACTCTATTAGCCCATCGCCGAGATGCAGACTGTCAATCGTATTCGCGGTATCGGGCATTAAAAGATCGATTAAGATATTTAATGCTGAGAATCGCAAAAATCAAGCTGGGGAATAACGAGTTATATTTTTCAAAAAATATTGTTTCAGCATGATGAAAAATTTTCTTCATAAAATTAATAAGAGATAGTTCATTATCATAAACATCAAGTAAATTTACCTCTGCGTGTTTCTATTTTTTTATAACACGTTTTCTATATAGAAAATAAAAATTAAAGTCTATCTATTTTATGAAAAATATTAAAATATTTGAATTATATTTAATGAAGAATAATTATTTGTTTTCCTATTTTAAAGCATGTCAAAATGTCCTTCAAATTATTTTAATTTCAGACAAAAAAATATCTTTTGAAAGAACATCTCTGAACAGAATTCGTAAACTTTTTGCTCTGGAAAATTTTATTTTATAAATCAAACTCGTTTTTTTAATTTTTTTATTTTTTTAAATAAGATACCATTTCCGGCAACGCAAAAATTATGAATCGTTCGCGATCAATTCTCGCAAAGTTCGCGAATGTGACGACGAGACAGAACGTTCCGCTGCAACGGCATGCACCGGAATATTTATTCAATAATTGTTGCCCGAGTGGGCGTTCATGGAGCGCGCAGGTGTGCGAGGAAGCCGGGCAATAACATTATTGAGATGGTTAAAAGGAAAAAAGAAAAAGGAGAGAGGCGCTCTCCTAGGTATTATAAAAATTATACCGGTCCATTCGAATGGAGATGGCAAGGCGCGCTTTTACGTACGTTCCCTGCATATGTATCGGCCATCCGAGGGTATCTGTTTGTGGAACGTGCCCGGGGGGAGGGGGGGGGGCGACCGTGGCTGCGCGTGATGAATTAAATATCCAGCCGCTTATAAAGCTGTCATTAGAGAGTCCATCTAGAGCGCGACAAGCAGTATTGCGCGTGCTCGATAGCGGCTCAAATGAATTTAAGTTTGTCGAAAAAAGCCGGCCTGACCAACAACAAGTTTTCGACGCGATATGAGAAAGTTTAGTATGCGGAGTGTTCAATGGAGTGTGACAATTGGGATAAGATAATATCCTTCTCCGATGCGTGTGTATGGATTGAATATTCTATAGAAAAAGTTTATACATAAAAATTTGAAGTACGAGAAGATCACCTCATCCAGAATATATTTAGAATTAATTTTTAAAGTTAAAAATACAAAAATAATGGAAATACTTGTGTACGAGAAATGATAATATCTATTAGTGTATATTTCTTCAGGGAAACTCGCCAAGTGCAATCTTGTTACCGATCGTAAAACTTTGTCAAATATCGTGTACACATCAAACGAGGAAGATTGGAGCGCCTTAGAAATGAATTCGGGAGCAATTGCATAAGAAATGAAACATCTTGGAAATCGCGTTGTAAAAGAAATATTTGCGAGTTCACGTAAACCTATTAACGAGAAATTTATTGGGGCGTAATAATTATCTTAAATACCAAGAAACGCGATATCACAATATTATTCCTGATCTCAATATCTCGAAACTGGGTGAAGCTGACGAGACTTCTTACATCATAATAAGAAAGAAGATTTTCTTAATGACGCTATTAAAGTCTCGTTACGAAACAAGCACAGTTTCTCTATATAAATGCATTGCCGCTATAGCTAAACGCGTAATTTAAATTTTACTTTGAGCAGATCTTTTGTCAGACAGGAATCTATTCGATCGAAATAAATTAAGTATAGCGCCAATGAATGAGAGAGCAAAAGAATAATTAAAATAAAAAAATTGCATCTTTATTTACAAAAACGCGTCCCTTTCCTAATTTCCATAAATGTCCACGTATATATATATATATATATACATATACACATATTCGCCGTTCTTCGATTATTCTCGATTGCCAATTTTAACGCGTCTACTGATACACAGCTGCAAACATAACCGTTCCCTTTATTGCTTACAAATTTTAGATTCCCTGAAATTATTCGAGGGTTGTAAATTCAATTTTCGCGTGCCACCTTGTGTTGCCGAATTGTCTCGATATGGAGTGGTTCTTCAATCATCAGACGGAAGGAAACGCCCTTTAAATAGCCGATCGCAGAGCTACCCGTGGAAATTTTGCCCCGTGTGCTTATTTATGAAATGGTTTGTTTCTGACTTTTTATTCAGCTTGATGTAAATTTTAAATCAATTTTTCTTCAATCATTTTTGATAAAGTATTTTCAAACGGTAAAAGAATTGACAAAAGTCCGCAAAAATGCATATACGTACTTAATTTTTTTTATATAATTAATCTTTAGATAATTAAAAAAAAAACCACGCTTAAATTTTCATTAAAATATAATTGGAGTTATAGAAAGCTAAATTAATTATTTTGTGAAAATTTTGAGGAATTCGAATATCCCGGAGAATGCTAATATGTGAGATTGAAAAGTTTAAAAGTTTCTCTGTTCTAAACGCCAGCGCTTAACGCGCATATATTTAGAGACGCTTGTACATTGTTAATCCGTTGGCGTTGGCTAACCGGATTATATATATGTATGTGTGTGCGTGTGTGGTCAACGAATAAATTAACTCCTAGGTATATGGTACATACCATAGGATGCAAAAGCATATCCTGCAGAATTGCTGATTCTATGTAAGTTAAATATATGCACATTCAATATATATATATATAAATTATAAATATAATTGTAATATAAATAATAATTAATATAATTTCAGTATTATATAAACGGCAATAAATGTCGTTTAGATTTTTTTTTATTGCAATATTAGTCGCACGATTACTCCTTATATACTATTTAATATATGCATTATGTCTTTCAAATTTATAATTTGGAGCATTTTATGATATTGATTGTAAAATTTTTGTCAAATTAAAAAACGTATGCCTGAGACAAATAATAATTAATTAATAATAAATTATAATATCAATTAATCAGTGCTTTTTTCCTAACTGTATCCATCATATTATATATAAAATTATGCTTATTGTATATAAAATTATTCTTTGCTCTTGGCATTTTTTCGATACGCATCGGCTAGGCTTTGACTTGTTTCTCCTGCTTGATTTGTCGGTTCCTTTTTGCGGCATTGTCTTCCATCATCCTCCCCCGCTTTATCTTTTGTTGCCAGTTCCTCCGCTTTCGACGTTACCGCGGGCTATATCGGGTTTCCGCTCGCCCGACGATTTGTCTTCGGAATTCTCTGTTTCTTAAAGCATAAGCTACTTTTTTTTTTTTTTCCTTTTTCTGCGAAGCAAAGTTCTACGCGAAGTTGAAAACCTTAAAACATCGTCCATTTCGTCGACATTGTTTCGCCGTATCGAGTGTATCGATTTCAAAGACATGCTTTTCCCTCAAAGCTCCTTTAATGCGATGTTGTTTCTCTAGTTTTCTTGCAATATAACATTAATAAATATAATATGTGTATAGTTTTCTGTGGAAATTCATTCCTACATAAATTTTATGTATGTATGTAAATTATTATCCTTTTATAATAAGTATTTTACCGCAATTTGAGAATATTTATTATTATAAACAATTTACATTTTGCCGCAATTATTTTAACGTACACGGTTAATATTTATATTCATGATTGATTTTATCACACACACACACACACACACACACACATTCGTCTTCTATATACTGCTGTGTGTGTATATATATATATATATAATATAATATATATAAAATATAAATATATACATAGAAGACAAAATACCAATCGCATGGAAATATATTTTTTTGGAAAAAAAAAAACCTTTGGAAAATTTTCTCTCTCTTTTTATTTAGGAGCTTATATGTTATATATATTATGTAATATTATTTTTGTGCGTGTAATATAACTTTTCTAAATATTAGTTCATTTATTAAGAAGACAAAAGTATAAAAAGAATAAATATTTTTTACATTTCTTTTATATGACATAAATGTTTTCATAAAAGATTCTTATATACTTTTACGATACTATTGTTTTCAGCAAACAGCCTCTTTTTCGACGAAAAGTAATTTTCTGGAAATATAAAACCTACAGTTTTTTCATATCAAATCTTCATTTATATACTATTATGTACATCACGATGCGTATTTTTTTTTTATTTACATGGCTTATGCAGCCCGATTTCGATGTTAAAAATATGAGAGAGATACAATACGCGAATACATCAACGGCGTATCTCTGCATATGCATCTCTGACCCAAAAGTAAAATTTACCGAGAGAGCGCATTCGACGTGTTTGCGCAGCTATAAGCATGTACGTATTCGCGCGCAAGCGATTGCGCTCGTGCTGCGGACACGCGCTTCCTGCATCCGGCGATTGCGCTAAATCGATCGATAAATTATGCGAATTCGATCAAAGGCAAACTCACGCGATTCATTCTTGATTCATCATTATTTAGGATAAATATATATTTTGAATTTTTAACTGTTCCATAATTAATCGTTACATCTTGAACTGTGTAAACGCGAGGCCAGAAATCCTCGTAAAGAATTACAGACATCTACAAATACATTCAAAAATGTTTGATAAAATACTTAGATTTGAAATAAAGATATAGAAGGAGAAAAATTATTGGCACACAGTGCGATACAGTGGCAATTTAAATAAACATCCTAAAATAGATACATAATATCCATTTATACAGTCCTGCAATCGCCATATTACTGATGAATGCGATCGGTAATGAACGCATTAGCGATCGTTTCAGGTCGTTGACACGCACGCCACGTCGATTCTCTCCTGGTGGTGGATATATTCGCGTATTGAACGCGATATCGCGATGTTATTGAATCGCGAGCGGACCGCCTGCGCAAACGCGCTTGATTAGAGATAATTAATTGGGCGCGTGCAAGGCAGATAGATGGCTGAGTAGACAAACAGTCTGTCTCTCTCTCTTTCTCTCTGCCGTTGTATACAGTTGTATTCATAAGTTCTCCGATACACGACATTATAGTATAAAACCGAATCTTTTTGAGCATCTATTTATTTAAGTATATCAGGAATAGATTAAGAATGATAAATGAAAAAATATCAAACTTTTGCAACTTGGATAATATTTTAATGTTTAAATTACGAAACAAGATAAAAGAATTTATTTAAATTCAAAATATATAAATACCATATTATTTAAAAGTACAATATAAACGCTATATTATATTGCGTATCGATAAGTATGTAAAATGAGTTATGAATTCGCTTTGATTGAATAAATATTGACGAATATAAAATGAATTATCGATGAATAGATAGAAAAATAAAAATCTTCCAATATTATGAAAAATTGTTGACAAGACTAAGATTGAACGATAAATTTTGTATCGTAACGATAATACGGACGGTTGAATATGAATAATATAAACGAAAGCGAGATTATATATACATGAAATTTCGACAAACTGTAATTGATGAATCGTACTGTATTAGGATGCAGATTTATCGTTTGCGCAAAGCATATCGATGAATAGATGAATAAATAAATAGTTAATTAATTTATAGCATTAATCGCGTTATTTCGTTACTCACTCGTGTACCGCTTATCCACGAGCACTTGGATTATTTCGGGATTATAATTGTGAATGGGGTCAAGAGATTAAACTTGGATCTGCGAGATGTAGATAAAAAGCAACGTACAATAAGAGATGTGCAAATTATCGCGAAAGAATCGAATCATCTTCGAGGGAACATTTCTTATTTACATTCGTGCTCTTCTATTTCCAATCTTTGATTACGAGTTTCTATTTGTACTTTTGAACAACGACGAGGCGAAGAATTCCGTAAATAATACATCCGCCAAATGCAACGGAGTGCAATCGATAAAGCCGCACGATGCATTCCGTTGTAATCGCAAGTTCAGTGTTTCCTAAGGATGCGTCACGATATTTTATATATACGCTCGGATACTCATACGCGAACGATGTTCTGATAGGAAATCCCTCGTACAAGATGACATCGTCTATAGATTCGTACATTTCACTTTATACAAGTGCGATTTCGTCCATGATAATATATAATTTAGACTGTGTGTATGTGTGTTACGTTTCTCAATTCTTTTTTAATATTCTACGAAAATCGTTTTGATACAAATTAAAAAAAAAAAAAAAAAAAAATTTAGTACGACACAGGTACACGATGTTCGTATGCCGAGACAAAATGGCACAATATAAAATTAATAAAGATTATAAGCAACGTTTAGATCTTGGGCATTTATTATTGAAAACACTAACATACGCGCAATGCGTTCCAAAAGTCGCGTATCTTTTCTCGCGAATTGTAAATAGTAGAACACTCTATTGATTCGCGCATTGCATTTTACGCAAGCACGATTTCTCTCCCCCCTAACCCCCCCCCCACCCACCCCACCCCAACCTTCCTCCATCATCGTGTCCTCTACGTCCTTGGAGTTGCAGCTTCCACGACTCGTCTTCGTCGGCGAGAGGAATGCATAATTTAAATGTCCCGCGTCCCAGTTTCCCGTCTTCTCAAGAGAATCACTGATTGCTATGCCGAGAGGTGCTTGGCCCGTAAATCGCGGACGAGGGCCCTTAGCATTCATACTTGTTCGGCCTTCGTGGCTCATTCCTCGCACCGACGAGTTGGAGACCGGTAAGCTCGGAAAAAGTTTTACGCGCAGATACAATATATGTTTTAGCGGCGCGATAACGCGGCTCCATGGTGTTGGTGCCAGTATCCGATAGCAACGTCCGAGCGTGAGCGATAAATCGAATTTCCTGGGAAACGGGAGCAGTTTTGCCGCGTAATATAACGGATAACTCGAATTTCGCGGCGCTTTGATTTACGCGAATTTCGATGCGACACGAGTAGTTACTCGTAACGCTCGAAATAACGTCCATTCCGCTGTAAAACACCGCGACTGACCGCGTGTTGCGAGATATCAACCGACAAGAATTTCAGAGCGCGAGCCTCCGTGAAATGTACGCGGATAAATCGAAGAAGCATACAATTTCAAACTGTACAATTATAAATAGTGCCGAAAATGTACTGCTCTCTCTCTCTCTCTCTCTCTCTCTCTCTCTCTCTCTCTCTCTCTCTCTCTCTCTCTCTCTCTCTCTCTCTCTCTCTCTCTCTCTCTTTTAACATTCTCTCGTATATAAATAAAATTTTGCTTCTAAAATTCAAAATATTTTTTAAACGCCCACATTTCTTCTTTAATCTGCCTAATAAATAATTAACATTAATTGATTTAACAAATTTAAAGACATGTTATTTCAGCGACAATTCTTTAATTATTCTATTATCGGTTTCTATCTTATATTAAATGTCTCTTTTTTTATTTTCTCAAAGACAAATGCACGATAAAAAAATTCATCTAAGTATCCGTCGTTAAAAACTAAATGTGATAATTACGAGACAATCCGTATGATTAATTAAGCATATTACATTTGTAAAATCAGTGTTCTTTCGTTGTTAATAACGCAGTTCGAAACGATAGGATCTGTTATTTGGACGATGTCGGATTTGTAAATAGGATTAAAAGTTAACTTCGATAAAGCGCGCGCGCGCGCCGGACTAGCGTATAGTCCTAGGGCGTCGCGTATAGTCGCGTACTTTAATTGGCGAACGATGATCATAATCGAGTCATGGATCACAGTGTTTAAGGTTTAATCGGCTCTCATTGAATCCCTGCCTGACGAGAAGATTATTATGTAACAACGTCGACGAGCGCGTTTAATTGGCAGCCGATCGAATCGCGTTTCCGTTCGTTCAACATCGAACGCAACAACTTTCGATAACGTGGAAACTTTGCTCAATAACTTTCCCTGAAAGATTGGCCTTTGGAAACCTCAGATTATCCCCGTTTATCTTGCGCAAATTTGCCGAGTAAGTTTTACGCGTAAAACGAAAGTTCTCTCCTTTCTTCAAGAATTGTTTCAAGGTGTTAGAAATTGAATATTGTTTAATTATATTCTAGTAATCGGTAATAAGATTAATTTCATCCATTATAGTTGTTAAACTTTAGTAGAAAATATAAAATATTTAATCAAGATGTATTATTAGTGCTTATCTCTCTTAGTTTTTATTATTTATTTTACGCAAAGTATTGAAATATTAAGAGAAACGAGAAGTTCTTTTCAGATTTACCGCTCGCTTACCCCGCCTTTAAAACTGTTTACGTAGATGCTAGCGGCCATTTGCGTAAACCGATGCTCGCTCGACAAAAACAAGCAATCGATTCGCACCCTCGATCAGTTGGACGCAACGCGCGTCAACGAGCATCTACGTCAAAATTTTCGCGTTAACGCCGGCTTTTCGGGCGATCCCGTTTAAATGAATAACGCGGCACCCGGAATCAGCGTGATCGCGCGAATACGGTGAATGAGTACGCCCGCGTTAATCGATCGTTTTAATTGCAGAAATGTTAGCGAAAAGTGAGCGACGGACAGGCAGGCGCGTTCGACGCTCGTCGAGCTTTACCGATGGCGATATAAAGCGTTGAATGTTTTATCTCGAACACGAGTGCGACCGTTCGCGTTCACCTCGCAACACGCATTTCCCCTCGTCAAAGACGAGTTTGATGAAAATTATTAGCCGGCGTTAAATAAATTGCCCCGTGATGACGATCGTATTGGAGGGAAAACATGGAAAATCGTATATAATCGCCGAAAAATATTTACGCGCCCGTCGAAATTGAACGGCCCTCATTCCGTGAGCTTAATTTAGATTTTACAAAACGCCCGATGGGGGGGGGGGGGGGAGGTGTGAAAAATCTTTGTTTTTATTGATGAAACCTTATTGATAAATAAAGCGAGGGAGGTTGAGGATGTCGAACGATGCGATTATCGATCCGTGACACCTGCGCACATGTCCCGCGCGTCCCCGGCAGAGGCCACCGCCCCGAATTCATCCTGAAAATACGGTCGACCGTAAAGTCAGTTAGGTAAGCCGCGGCCTTAACAATGGGAAGCCACGCGCCATATGCGGCCCCACATGCCGTCGTTGCGATGCGCTTCGGGATCGAACGCAACCCCTCGACGCGATGGATGCGACCGGTTTTTTTTCCCTTTCGACCTTTTAGCGACTGCGGAGGGGGGGAGGGCACGTATAATATGAAGATCGCGGTTGTACCTTGGATGGGTCGCGCACTCCGACACGCGATTCGTATGAATTATCGTCGACGATTATAGATTGTGTGCTCCGAAACCGAACGATTTTTTCTCGGGATTGCGCCCGAGTATCAATATATATTTGACTGGGATACCGTCACGACGAAGATCGGATTGCAGCGTGCCCCCCCTCCCCCTCCCCTTCCCTCATCAACGTAATATTAACTATAGCTTCCAGCGATTTCGCAGTCTGTCTCGTGCAACTGATCATGTTCAAGTATCGATCCTGGAGGAGATTCCCTTTAGCTTTCACTTAAACTTAGATAATGGCAAGCTGTGCGAAATAAATTTGGCGAAAATAACTAAATACAATATCTAATTTTGTTGACTGCAGTAATTTTATTATTGCACGAAATAACTCTCTCTCTCTTTTTTTTATTAAAAAAAAAAATATTCTACGCTCATATTACATATTATGTATTATAGATAAATTAATAAATTCTCTGAAAATTTAATAAGAATTCTATTAAATTCTATTAAAACAGTTGATAGTAGAAAAGTAATGTCTATAATTGTATACAATAATAATTTTTTATTTGTATAAAATTCGAAAGAGATAAAAGAGATGGAACTATTAATAATAATTGTGTATAACATAATTTTCCTAATATAAAAGCGTGTTAATAAAACACGCTGGATTTGGAAACTGTTGATTAAACTTCACTTATCCTTCAGAAAAGATAATTCATTTATTGACCTAATTAATAATGAACTATACTCTGAAGCAGAATTATGAGATAATTCGTTTTTCTATTAAAACCATCATTACTATTCGCAGAATTTTATCAATAGACAGATTATCTAACTACATTTGAATTCAAATCAAACCATATTTTGTTTAATTTAAAGTTAACAATTTTGTTCTTTACTGCAAGAAAATTTATTTTGTATTTTGCAAAGAAAATTAAAAAAAAAATGTAAATAGAGTTACTGTAACTTTTTTTAAGTTAATTTCAAGTAAAACTAATTAAAGTAATTATTCCAATAAAAATATTAATATTAATATAAAAGTAATTTCTATACGTATTAATAACTTTTTTGAATTAATTATGTGGTTTAAATAAAATTTTGTTTTGTACTTTGACGCACAGACAGATATATTCAACATTAAATGTATATGTGAAAATAAAATTAAATATTTTGCATTTAACATATATTATAGTATATTGTTTTAATTAATATATACAATATATATATATATATATATATATATATATATATGTCGTATGTTATATTAGTAGTTTTTTATATGTACCATAACAAAAACAATATATACAAAAACAATATATATCCACGTTATATTAATTGATGTGCTTTTAGTTTTGGCTCGTATATAATGATATTGGCCAATTTTTCATTTTTAGAATTACAATATATTTATTAATATTGCAATACATATGACATATATACTAATCAATAGAAAGGGGGATTCGTACATTGAATAAAATAATAGAAAAGTGAAATAAAAGATAAAACACTCACCCATATGATGCGCAGCGGCAGAATGATATGAAACGTTGATCTGTAAATAATATAAATATATTGAAATTATATATAACAGCGTCAAGATTAATTAAAATATTCTTAAGAATGATTGCTGCGTATATAAAAATTTTTATTCGCGCTTTAACCAAGAGAATCGAATAATTGTAGAAAAAAAAATTTTCCAGAGGTACAAGTTTTTATAAATTTCTTTATGTAAATAATCCAAATAGTTATAAATCTTAAACGTACTTTGAAAATATTTTATCTATCTATACGCACACATACACACATTTATATATGTGTATGTAAAATATAAAATATTTCATATAACTGTACGTATGTATTAAATACATTATAAACATTGATGTTAAAAGTATCACAATGCGGAGAAAAACAAGCAATTTTTAATCTTACAAATAACAAATAATAAGTAATCACCTCATGATTGCTCTGCCGTTGCCAGATGCCTCCCTGGCCTCCTCCTCCTCCTCCTCCTGCTCCTCTTTCTCTCCTGCTTCTTCATATGGCACGCACATATAATCACTCGCGAAGACGAATTATAATCGCGTACGCTTATCGCTACAATCGCGCGACACTTTATACAGCACTGCCGATATGAATCGCGATATTATTAGAAAATGCGCAGCTGCCGCCTGCTTCTTCATCGTACTCATAAAATCACTCGCGAAAACACGCGGCTCGATAGGTTATGATACGCGTACACTAATCACTACAATCGCGCGACACTTTGTACGACGCTCCCGATATTATTACAAAACGCGCGGCACTTTGCTACAATACATCATAGCGAAAGAATAACGCGAACATCACGGTCAACGAAATTGCGATTCGCACTCGCGACGTAAATCAGCGCGACGACGAACATCGAAGGGCGAAAGGACGCAACGACGTCCAAAAATTGTGTGATACTGATGTGAAGTTCGCCGCGCGTTCACGTCTCGTCGCGTCGCGTCGCGTCGCGTCGTGTCGTCTAGCGTCGCCTCAAGTCGCATCGCTGCGATGCTGCACCTGTTGCTCCTAACTATACTTTCGTGTACTTTCCACACTTGGAATAAGAAATGATGAGAGAGAGAGAGAGATGTCTCTCGTTTTAATACGATTACTCTACTGAAGCAATGATATAAATAATGAATGAGTAAATAGACGAGAGAGAGTTCAGATTAAAGAGATACATTTCCGCGGAGTAAAATACTGGAAAATATACGATAATCGCCGCTTTCGCGGCCGATCGTTCGCGTAAAAAAATTCATCGAAATAAATCCTGCAAAATGCGCATTACAATAACATATCACCGATGTATGCGGAATTTATGCTACGCGATTAAATATTCAATCTATAATTATGACTATACTTATCAATTAAATAGATACAGACGTCCCTCGAATCCGAGTCAATTCGTTTTCCATCAGCGACATTCGACTAATGACCATAAACGTAATACATGTAGATCGAGTATTAGGGAGTGGGGATCGTCAAATATTTAGACGGAGATAGCATGCTTCGTATTAGGCCGGTTCTACAATAAGTCGCGTATGTCGTCAGCCGTAAGCGAATTGACCAATCACGGTCAATTTTTTTCGAAATTGTGGACTGCGATTGGTCAATCACCTTACGATTAACCACACGCGACTTATCGTAGAACCGGTCTTACGTTTGTATTCCATCTTCGTCTTTTCATCCCTACTTTTCTGTTTCCCAGACGAAAGCTTCTTTGCCACGCGTCTTTAGACAAAGACAGATCGATGATCGTACAGTATGCTATTATCTCTTTCTATTTTTTTGACGCGTTCTGAATACGGGAGATGCAGAGACGCGCAGTCTATGTACTATTACGTTCATGCTAACGACGGAATAGATTGAAACTAGCAACTGACAACTTCGCTTCGCCGTCATACTCTTACGTGTCGTTTGTCGCGGCAATTGATCAGTTGCGGTGAATCGATTATCGCGAATCGTAACAATGATACAGAGCGATCGCGTGTCGGAAAATAATACCACCATACGGAGCGACCACTGAGAATCGACTACTTTCCTATCCGAATTCTCGCGAATGACAACAAGGTGGTGACTGCGTGTGCGTGTGTACAAACATGAGGGCGGAATGTCAAGATCACGTATAGGTATGATAATATATGATATGTATCATCTTGTTGACACGCAAATTATTTAACGCTTACTAATATTTTCTTGTACGTTGATCGTCACTCGATCGCGACTTTTGCTATTGAAAAAGGTGAGGTAGAAAAAATTCTGGTATTTATAATTTTACATGCGCACACGTTGACATAAATTCTTTTGAAAAGTTCACGCTCGTTATTACCCTCTTTTCGCGATTAATCGACTCGAGAATATCGGATATCGTAACGGTTATGGTGTGATTAAAGTCTCGTCGGTTGTACAGCGATTTTGCACGATATAATTATTTCTACTAAAATACTTTCTGGAAACTATATATGTATATATATATATATATATATGTTGCGTACACGCGATAACATTCAAACTTTAAATACAAAATTTAGAACAGTGAAATTCTCACAGACATCAAAAAATTCTTATATTTTCCTAACTACGATAATTAAATTGGATAATAAAAATATTTTTTCGCCCGACATTATCTTTGCAAATAATATTATTACTATGGTAGAAAAAAAATTACCACGTCTCCAACTATTAATATCTTTGATATGTACCATATATACTATATAAATATAAATTACTGAATTTATCACGATCGAAATGATGCGATGTGTATCGCTCCTCTTTCGAGCTCTCTTATTCCATCGACGTTTCATCCTGATGACGTAATCTCGAAATCTCGTAGCGGGCGGATTTTAAATCGATGCGCACGCGGTTGGATTCGCGCGATCGAAATCGCATCGCGAGCGATTCTAAACCGGTCGATGTATTCGTGACGCACGACGACGACGACGACGACGGGGCTGGGATAGAGAGGTTGCGCGGGATGAAAAAGAGGGGCGGGGGGGGGGGAGGGGGGTTTAGGCAGGGCGGATGGGCAGGGGCGAGAGGAGAAGGATGCGTCCCGCTGTTGCGTGTCGCACCCGGTATATATATACGGGGCCGGTATCTGCCGCGCATGATAAATCTCCCGTCGCGGTTCGAGCCTCCCCATCGTATCCCTCTCGCCGCGGCTATTTTAATATTTTAAAGTTCCACCCTAAACGCGCAGTATATCAAAACTTGCGTCATAAATTACTAGCGGTTGCTAAACCCCCACCATCGTCACCACCCTCCCGCTTTGCCCCTGCTGACATTTTGCATCTCCATTCTCCCGGTGCAGAGATAGCCGCCCCCCCTCCCCCTCCCCCCATGTGTATATAAATGATGATACAGCGTAAGATCGCATATCTACTATCTAAGGAAAAATATAAGCGACGATCATGTATTAATGAATTAAGCCATTCTTGTGAATACATGATTTATTCGATAATTAAAAAATGTAGTATCTTCGCAATTGCGTTTTTTTTTTGTTATTATTAAATTAATATTCTCAAAAGCAATCTTGAAGCTAACAATTTACTTTAGCTGAAAATGCAATCGTCATATGTTCGTGGTATAGACAAATTATAAATACGCGGCATTATTTTTACAACGTCAACTAGAGCGAATACGAAAATACTCCAAGCAACAGCTTCGCTGTAAAAGTTGTCGTGTCGTGCCTTGCGATAAGTCCAGTTCGACTAGATGTAATTTACGCTATTAAGAGCGCCGTAATTCCGCGCGCGTTACCGGTTTTTAATATTATTAATTTCATCTCTGCCACCCGTGCGTGCATTAAGTAAAAGATTCCGATCGTACTTGAAATCTTAACGAGAGTGAGTTACGCCCCGTGCTCTCGCGAGTTTGTTTTTGCAATTCTGCAAAATTTCATCGTTTTTTCTGAAAACCCCGCGGCGTTTCTCCCAGTGAGACGATCGTGGAATCCGGAATCAGCTCGCTATCTCGATGAAATGATACGGCGATACACGCGATTTCGCCATCGTCGACGCGAGTTTCGCGCAATTACGTGGCGCTCGCGAGAGCTCGATAGCAACGAATGGATTCTGTGGTTCAACGTGTGTGTACGTGTGTACGGGTCACAAATGGCTAATTTTCTCGTTAGTTAGCGACGACGACGACCGTGTGCGACGCGATCTTCCACGATGAATCCAGTTCGTGTCGCTTACGCGGGTGGAAAGTTTAGCTGATTTTTATTTCCGCGAAGATGCGAGAGAGACACAATTCGACGAAATTGATTCGTCTCGAAAAATTTTCTCTTTAAATTTTTGTATAATATATATGATTATCGTATGTGTGTGTGTGTGCGATGAATTTTTTAATATTACTTGAAATTTCTTTCCTTTTTGTTTGTATTTAATAATATTATGTAAATTATATTTTGTTTAATTTCTATAATGCACATGTGCGCGAATGTGTGAGAAGGATATATATATTTTTTTTTTACAATCGTATAATATATATAATTTTATACAATAAAGGACAAACGCATTATGTAATTTTTTTTTAAGTTTATAATTTTTATCGTTCCTTCATACCGGGACTTTTATCCTAAATGAGATAAAGCTATTAATCTATCGTGATAACTTTGCGCCTCTCCTTACGAATTTACGGTCTTTCGTTTCGCACGAGACGATCCCGTTGGGAAAGCGAACGATCGGAAGCGTCACCTCGTGCGAGCAACAATAGGAGTCTGCGACGAGAACTTTAGATGGAGCGACTAACAAACTTTGCGGTCAGTCGCCCGCCGGCTTTACCGCAAATTCACTTGGCGGACAACGAGCGCGGTTACGGCGTTCGCACAGTCAATCGTATTTTATTTACCTTTCGAATTAGAAGTTTGAAATTCGTCTCGTCGTGTTCTACAAATTCCTCTTAATTACCTTGGTGATTAATTAACGAGAAACAATTAAATTAAATCGATAAATAAGTCCTATTTATAGTTTCATTTTTATAATTGTAAAGGATAGATAGAATGACAACGTACCTTATGAATATTTCTTTTTAATTATATAACTTTCTAAGATTTAATATAATGATTTAAAGATCTTTGGATGTCAACTTTATGTTCGATATATGTATAATAAAAAATTGAATCTTTTAATAAATTTATTTTAATTAATTAATTAAAGCCGTATAAAGCTTAATGTCATTTATCTCTCACGCGCGATAGTTTCGCGAAATTGCATTAATTTTGCAAATCACGAATTCGAATCGAAACGACTTTGATCAAATCACTCTATTACCTAGTCCTGCAATCGTTTTATTCGGCAGGCTACTACATCAAAGTTGAACGTCAAACCGGTTGCCCCGATTCCCCGTTACGTCGTCGGTTAGCCGGTCGAGAGATCGGGGAATCGATATATCCCGGAAGGGGTTGAATTTCTCGAGAGATCACTCGTCTTGTCCGAAAGAGCCACACTTTTACCTTGATCTTGATCACGGATCACCGCGGGCTTCAAAGGGGACCGGCGAGCGCACGCGAGATTTCGAACGGAAGAGTCGATCGAACGGGTAGGCCGGACGAATTACAGCCGGCTCGATAGCCCGGTAAAGGGACGAAGCCACCCCTTTGCCGAAGGCGACATCGAAATGTTCTCTCTGATCTCGGTCGACGGCAACGAGCGATAAGTGGATAAAGAGGCTCGGAAAGAGATCGAGTGTCTTGAAAGCACGCTTAGATTAAAGAGACAAGAATGACGGGAAAGAAAAAGGATGAGAGTACAGCGAAAAGTATTGTATATTCGCGCGAATGTCTATCTACGATCGCGTCCCTGCAAAGCTCGTTAAGCATTGACGAAAAGTTGCAAACACAAATAACAAGTTCGCGCTCTCTTTGCTTGTCCGCTTAATACGTTTCGAAAATTTGCCCGTAAACGAGATTTGCACAAGGGGGCGACACAGTTTCCTAGCACAAAGGCTAGTTTACCACTTCTCGCTATTCTAATTTACGCGATTGTTACGACGATCGTGGGACAAAGGTAAAACGTAATAATTAGAAATTTTCAAACATTTTCTGCAACGATTAAGCTACGTCATTATTCAGCAAATTCTTCATTACAATTATAACTTACGTAAATCGAGAAGTTTAAATAGAAGTAGAAAAGTACAATAGTTATCTAGAAAAATAAAATTTTTTTTTTTCCCTGATATTCGAATTATATCGTTCTATAAATTATTTTTTCCACGATTATAAAGAATTATATTTCACGTACACAGAGCGTGGAGATATATGTAATAAAGTCGCAAGTTTCGTTTGAGTTTTTCCTTGGCCTTCCTGTCTCTGGCACTTCGATAAAATCGGCGTGTCAAAAGAATCTACGACGAAAATGCAATCCGACGGATGGGAAGGGTGGCGAAAAAATGTGCGGTCGTTTGCGACGTTCCCTTCAAAATTTTCGCTACGAGAGTGCTATAACGGAAAATTCAACACAGAGCGCTGTCGGAAATGAGAGAGAGAGAGAGAGAGAGCGCGAGCGAATTCCGGAAGGATCCCGGGCACGACGAAATTTCTAACGTCGCCTCGTTTCTTTGTTCGACCTTTCGCTCCGGCACCGGCACATGGGAAGCGTTGGCCGGCGACCAAATTGCCTAACTCTCGCGAGAATGTCGCGAAGAGAGAACCCGGAAGCTCGAAAGAGCGAAACCGAAGGGGGGAAGATTTAAGGGATGGAAAGGGGTGGAGACGACCGAGAACGGAGTGCCGGGCGATGTTTGATCTCCGTTGAGAATATGGAGGGTGATGAGGGTGCTCGGATGGATCGGCGTCAAAGTGAGGCAGCCTGATGTATATGCATGCTACTCCCGGGTCAGCGCGGGATGGCCCAAATTACCATAAACATGCTACGTAGTAGGCTAACTGCCGTTGTTCCCCCCGTCCCGTTCCCGCCGTCACCCTCGTCGCCCCTAGTCTGGTGGTAAGATCTATCCCCTTCGATTTGGCGGACGTCGTAGGCGATTCGTGACCCTCCGCCTTGTCTCGACATCGATA
Organism: Polyergus mexicanus; assembly: GCF_030449975.1. Classification (NCBI taxonomy): domain Eukaryota; kingdom Metazoa; phylum Arthropoda; class Insecta; order Hymenoptera; family Formicidae; genus Polyergus; species Polyergus mexicanus. The sequence continues at coordinate 5,357,786 of NW_027223338.1, read as the reverse complement.
CGCGATTGTCTTGCTCGCGTCCCTTTGCGTTCGCTTTATGGCGTTCTCGTTACGGTAAAGACGTTCTATCAGTGAGAGCTGCCAAATACACAGCTTCTTTACAATATCCTCTCGTTGCAAATATAAATATGATGTGTAATTAATGTGCATGATATAAAGTGCAAAATTTACAAATATAGCAAATAGAATAAAGAAAATGCAACGCGCGATAAGGATGTAAAAATATAACATAAATCTTTGATAAAAAAATTAGCATCGATCGCGGAAACACTCTCGTTCATTTTGTCTGCGTGTATGTGTGTGTGTGTGTGTGTGTGTAAAAATATAAAAAATATAATTTTATAAGCATCGTGTACATGTTAGAAAAATGTGTTCAATCATTTGGCATATGGAAGGATGTCTGCGTTTTTTTGACGGCGATTTTTCGCGATTCCATCGCGAGAAAATCCGTGCGTTTGGTTGCGGGATGGAAGGAACGGAGGGGAGCGGTTTTGACGTTCGTTTCGCACGGTGGATTTACCGATGCGTTATTTCGCAAATGGCTCGCCATTTGTCGCTCTCGCAGCTCGGACCTCGGACTCGCGCTATGTCATATCACGTCTGGCTTCGTGTATCCAATGCGCGAGTTGTTTTCTCTATTTCCTAGCCATCTCGCATCCGTTGGCTGTTTTAACCTGCGCTTTTATTGCGCTGGCACTTGGAGATTTTGAATCGTCGTAAATCCTTTGATCATTTATCGATCGTATATTTATTATCCACATTTATTCATCGATCGTTTATAATCATTTGAACTTTAGACATTTAATCAATAAGAAATTATTATTGCATCAATGAGAATTGACATCAATTATGTGATAATAAGCATAATATTTACCGCGGATAAATAAACGTGGGAAAAATTTATTTAACAAAATTTATTCTTAAAACTTTTGTTCAGAAAAATATTTAAACTTCCTTACACGAGAGCTTAGATGAGCTCGCGATATTAATTACTCAATATTTTCTTCTTTCTACTTCTAACCTGCGTAATGATATTAGCATCCCAGAAAATTTCCATATAATTTATACAAAATTGCCAAAGTATTTTCGTAAAAGCGTCGACAATTATGATCTTGGATTTATTATGCTATGATTGTACGCGTAGCTTCTCTTTAAAAAATACTGTCGATTATAATTTAAATTACTGAGAAAAATTCAAAACTTTTCAAAAGAATTTATGTCAACGCGTGCGCATGTAAAATTATAAATACGTAGAATTTTTTCTACGTCACCTTTTTCAATAGCAAAAGTCGCGATCGAGTAACGATCAACAACAAGAAAATATTAGTAAATGTTAAATAATTTGCGTGTCAACAAGATGATACATATCATATATTATCATACTTATACGTGATCTTGACATTCCGCCCTCATGTTTGTACACACGCACACGCAGTCACCACCTTGTTGTCATTCGCGAGAATTCGGATAGGAAAGTAGTCGATTCTCAGTGGTCGCTCCGTATGGTGGTATTATTTTCCGACACGCGATCGCTCTGTATCATTGTTACGATTCGCGATAATCGATTCACCGCAACTGATCAATTGCTGCGACAAACGACACGTAAGAGTATGACGGCGAAGTGAAGTTGTCAGCTGCTAGTTTCAATCTATTCCGTCGTAGCATGAACGTAATAGTACATAGACTGCGCGTCTCTGCATCTCCCGTATTCAGAACGCGTCAAAAAAATAGAAATAGATAATAGCATACTGTACGATCATCGATCTGTCTTTGTCTAAAGACGCGTGGCAAAGAAGCTTTCGTCTGGGAAACAGAAAAGTAGGGATGAAAAGACGAAGATGGAATACAAACGTAAGACCGGTTCTACGATAAGTCGCGTGTGGTTAATCGTAAGGTGATTGACCAATCGCAGTCCACAATTTCGAAAAAAATTGACCGTGATTGGTCAATTCGCTTACGGCTGACGACATACGCGACTTATTGTAGAACCGACCTAATACGAAGCATGCTATCTCCGTTTAAATATTTGACGATCCCCACTCTCTAATACTCGATCTACATGTATTACGTTTATGGTCATTAGTCGAATGTCGCTGATGAAAAACGAATTGACTCGGATTCGAGGGACGTCTGTATCTATTTAATTGATAAGTATAGTCATAATTATAGATTGAATATTTAATCGCGTGGCATAAATTCCGCATACATCGGTGATATGTTATTGTAATGCGCATTTTGCAGGATTTATTTCGATGAATTTTTTTACGCGAACGATCGGTCGCGAAAGCGGCGATTATCGTATATTTTCCAATATTTTACTCCGCGGAAATGTATCTCTTTAATCTGAACTCTCTCGTCTATTTACTCATTCATTATTTATATCATTGTTCAGTAGAGTAATCGTATTAAAACGGGAGACATCTCTCTCTCATCATTTCTTATTCCAAGTGTGGAAAGTACACGAAAGTATAGTTAGGAGCAACAGGTGCAGCATCGCAGCGATGCGACGTGAGGCGACGCGAGACGACACGACGCGACGTGACGCGACGCGACGCGACGTGACGCGCGGCGAACTTCACGTCAGTGTCACACAATTTTTGGACGTCGTTGCGTCCTTTCGCCCTTCGATGTTCGTCGTCGCGCTGATTTACGTCGCGAGTGCGAATCGCAATTTCGTTGACCGTGATGTTCGCGTTATTCTTTCGCTATGATGTATTGTAGCAAAGTGCCGCGCGTTTTGTAATAATATCGGGAGCGTCGTACAAAGTGTCGCGCGATTGTAGTGATTAGTGTACGCGGATCATAACCTATCGAGCCGCGTGTTTTCGCGAGTGATTTTATGAGTACGATGAAGAAGCAGGCGGCAGCTGCGCATTTTCTAATAATATAGTGATTCATATCGGCAGTGCTGTATAAAGTGTCGCGCGATTGTAGCGATAAGCGTACGCGATTATAATTCGTCTTCGCGAGTGATTATATGTGCGTGCCATATGAAGAAGAAGCAGGAGAGAAAGAGGAGGAGGAGGCCAGGAAGGCATCTGGCAACGGCAGAGCAATCATGAGGTGATTACTTATTATTTGTTATTTGTAAGATTAAAAATTGCTTGTTTTTCTCCGCATTGTGATACTTTTAACATCAATGTTTATAATGTATTTAATGCATATGTACAGTATATATGAAATATTTTATATTTTACATACACATATATAAATGTGTGTATGTGTGCGTATAGATAGATAAAATATTTTCAAAGTACGTTTAAGATTTATAACTATTTGGATTATTTATATAAAGAAATTTATAAAAACTTGTATCTCTGGAAAATTTTTTTTTCTACAATTATTCGATTCTCTTCGTTAAAGCGCGAATAAAAATTTTTATATACGCAATAATCATTCTTAAGAATATTTTAATTAATCTTGACGCTGTTATATATAATTTCAATATATTTATATTATTTACAGATCAACGTTTCATATCATTCTGCCGCTGCGCATCATATGGGTGAGTGTTTTATCTTTTATTTCACTTTTCTATTATTTTATTCAATGTACGAATCCCCCTTTCTATTGATTAGTATATATGTCATATGTATTGCAATATTAATAAATATATTGTAATTCTAAAAATGAGAAATTGGCCAATATCATTATATACGAGCCAAAAATAAAAGCACATCAATTAATATAACGTGGATATATATTGTTTTTGTATATATTGTTTTTGTTATGGTACATATAAAAAACTACTAATATAACATACGACATATATATATATATATATATATATATTGTATATATTAATTAAAACAATATACTATAATATATGTTAAATGCAAAATATTTAATTTTATTTTCACATATACATTTAATGTTGAATATATCTGTCTGTGCGTCAAAGTACAAAACAAAATTTTATTTAAACCACATAATTAATTCAAAAAAGTTATTAATACGTATAGAAATTACTTTTATATTAATATTAATATTTTTATTGGAATAATTACTTTAATCAGTTTTACTTGAAATTAACTTAAAAAAAGTTACGGTAACTCTATTTACATTTTTTTTTAAATTTTCTTTGCAAAATACAAAATAAATTTTCTTGCAGTAAAGAACAAAATTGTTAACTTTAAATTAAACAAAATATGGTTTGATTTGAATTCAAATGTAGTTAGATAATCTGTGTATTGATAAAATTCTGCGAATAGTAATGATGGTTTTAATAGAAAAACGAATTATCTCATAATTCTGCTTCAGAGTATAGTTCATTATTGATTAGGTCAATAAATGAATTATCTTTTCTGAAGGATAAGTGAAGTTGAATCAACAGTTTCCAAATCTAGCGTGTTTCATTAACACGCTTTTATATTAGGAAAATTATGTTACACACAATTATCATTAATAGTTCCATCTCTTTTATCTCTTTCGAATTTTATACAAATAAAAAATTATTATTGTATACAATTATGGACATTACTTTTCTACTGTTTTAGTAGAATTTAATAGAATTCTTAAAAATTTTCAGAGAATTTATTAATTTATCTATAATACATAATATGTAATATGAGCGTAGAATATTATATATTTTTTTTTAATAAAAAGAGAGAGAGAGAGAGAGAGAGAGAGAGAGAGAGAGAGAGAGAGAGAGTTGTTTCGTGCAATACGTAATAAAATTACTGCAGTCAACAAAATTATATATTGTATTATTTTCGCCAAATTTATTTTGCACAGCTTGCCATTATCTAAGTTTAAGTGAAAGCTAAAGGAAATCTCCTCCAAGATCGATACTTGAAACATGATCAGTTGCACGAGACAGACTGCGAAATCGCTGGAAGCTATAGTTAATATTACGTTGATGAGGGAAGGGGGGGGAGGGGCACGCTGCAATCCGATCTCGACGATCAACGAGAAATTCTGACCAGTTAGAGTACCAGGTATGTGCTGCTGTTGATCGGATAACACTGTATCTATCTGCCTGTCGGAACATCGGGACTGTATTCTGTCTGCGGTCACTACGTCGAGGCTCAGCAAATTCCAGATACTGAACATAGGGAATAGCAAGCGTCAGCTATAAGTACACTAGTGTTAACAAGATACAAAATAATAGCGCTCGTAATACAGGTTGTCCGAAAAGTTCCTTCGTGTATTTTGGTAAATAGATTGGATTTCAAATAAATTTTCTCAACAACATGAGAAATATTAATAATTGTAAATCATATTAAAAAAATTTTTTTTAGAATTTTCGTATACGAGATACATAATCTTAACAGGAGATTAATCAGGATTACGTTTTTTATTATTATTAAAAAAAAAAAAAAAAAGTTAACAGAATGAAACTTTTTTTTTTTTAATGTCAATTATTCAAAATTTCTTACGTTAAATTTATTTAAAATTTTATCCTATTTTATACAGATACTTTTGGCGTACATTCTTTATTAAGAAGAAATTATAAATAATCAGCTTATTTAAGCAATAATTCAATCTCAAAAGTAATTGATTTATAATGTAAGATAAATATCTATGTATAATGTATATGGTTTCAAACTCTTTATTGTATTTATCTTTTTCGCACGGAGAGAATGTTTAATCGACTGTTCCGATCTTTTGCTCGACTATTCGATAAAGTTTTATTAAAAATTTGAATAACGAGAGACTTGTACTTTGTATGAGATTAATGCGCGTCGCGAGGGTGTTGAAACGGGACGACTTTGTCAGGGGTGGACGAGCGAGGGAAAGTGAAAGAGTAGATTTACCGAAGGTTCAATTATCCGTGCGCGCGTTATCCTGATTTCTTTTTTTCGGCACTGCGGATTTACACCGCGTTGGACAAAAGCTCCTTGGGTCCCGGGGCTTATCGGCGAATAAAAAGGCGGTTATCTCTGCGCACACGTACGCACACGCGAGCGCCAACCACATCGAGATTTCAGATAACGTTTTAATAGGATTAGAAGGTGATCGTGCGCGCAGTCGTCGTCGTCGTCGTCCAAATGGTTTTGTCCTCTGCTCTGATGGCGGGCGACCTTCGGTTTTTTAGACAATACGGGAAAAGGATTCGCCGCTATACATGATTTTGTCAGAATTGCAATGTTCGAAACGACTATTTTGTAAAAACATAAATATTTGGATTAAAATTGCCCGATATCGCTAAAAGATAGGCGAGAGATTTCAAGCATAAAATATTTTCAATTATAATACTTTGTAAATATAATGGTGTCAAATTTTATAAATAAATGAATTATAAATATAGATTTATATATATTTAATGGAATAAATATTGAGTGTATAAATTATTAGGTAATAATAATAATTTCATAAAATTTCACGTTATTAATAAAATTATTAATAAATGTTAACCGGATATATATTATACAACTGAAAGTTTATTGTATCGTGCCACTTATTTAGAAGTTTTATGCTAAAATTTTCTTATTCCATTTAACTATTATAAATATTAGATATCTTCTTCGTGTGCGGGTGAGAATCTCCTTTTTCCGTTTTCATCTCCAAGAAAAAGGAATCGCGTCTCGAATAGAAACGAATTTTTGAGCCATTTCGGCAAGCATATTTCGATCATTCGCGGGAGAAGCGAACGCAGCCAGGGCATGCGGTGAATTGCCGAATGGTCAGAAAAGGGGGACTCGGAGGAATGCAATTTTCCCCGGATTCACTTTAAACATTTCGCGTCGTTTGATCGATGAACCTCTTCGTCAAGTCTGCCTAGACACCAAGGAACATGATCGATATACATCGTTCTTCTGCAATCGCGGCAGCGTTGCCACAGCCATTGTGGATCATATTGCCGGGATAATGTAAATATCAGAAATGAAATCGTTAGTTTCAAAATTATTTTACAATTTAATTAATAAATAAAGACTTTGTCACCGGAGAAAGCAATAAGAAGAGAGATAAGAAAGAAAGGCAATTAATCTGCGGGAAAGGAAACTCGGAGAAAGAAGAAAAAGAAGCAAAATGATAGAGACGAAGAGGCTTGGCGTTCAATTGTAAAGTATCCTTGCGAGTAGGATAACTAAGAAAGGAATAGTAGAAAGAGAGAAAAAAAATGTGACGGTAAAGGAGAGGAAGAGAAAAAAGTGTAGAAAGGGGCTGAAAAGTAAAGATCTGATATCTGCCGTTCACGGCGAGGGAGGGAAAGGCCGGGAACTTTTCAAAGTTATTTGAATTAAATAGACTGCGAAGCTGCGCCGCGGGGGAGAGAAAATGAGAGAGATAGAGAAGCAACACGAAAACGAGATAAGGGTTGATTGCGAGAGACATGAGAAGGTAGTCTCGACGGTATTGATAGCGACATATATCTGGATGAAAAATAAGTGACGAGGAAAAAGGAAAGGTGCGTGATCCCCCCCTCCCCCCCCTCTCTCTCTCTCTCTTTTAACGATCTCGTATCCTCAGGGCACAAATACGCGGGGATATCCCTGGTAGAGACGCGAAGGGTTCCCCTTCGCACTTGTTATCTCGTATCTCGTTTCGTTCTTTTCGATCCCTCGGAAAACGTAAAGGGGTTTGTAGGAGAATACGGAGAAATCCGATAATAACTCCCCTTAATGCTTTTTTACTAGCACATCCTTCCCAGATGGGAACGGCCGTTAATATTCGTGAAACTGCCGGTTCTTGGCGGCGTTTCCTTCGACGTTTTACACAGAATCACAAGAGGGTCGATCGTTCTTTGTGGGTTGCGTGTGTTCGCTCTATGGTGAATTCCTGCGATTCTCTTGGAAAAAGCGCCCAAAATCCATCGCTAGCGGCAGAATGACGAGGGATTATAAATCTTATAAATTGCCTATGAATCGCTCATCAGGAATTTTAAATGGCGATGTTAGCTCATGAGAGAGTCGCATATCATAAATTGCGACAGAATCAAGGAATTTCTTGCCTATTTTTTTTTTAATTTTAATTTTATCAATGTAAAAGCTACGTAAAAATGAATTATTTTTTATAATATAGAAGCTATCGCATTAAATAACTCGATTTATTTATATTGTAAAGTATATATTGTTTTTTGATTTAATTATATATTATTTTTTGATATATTTTCGGGAGAAAAGAACTCGAGCGACAAGAAAAGTTTCCTTCGATATCACTTGGTATCAATAAAAAATTTTCACAATGACACGCCATGTTTTATTATCGGCTGATCTCGATCCTCGTTCTTGATTCGAAAAAATTCATGATTTTTCGATTCCACGGCGCATTAAGCGAAAAATCCTACGCGCTCTTTACAGTATCATAATGAAGAACCGAAGATGATCGCTTTATCGTCGCTATTTCCGCAAACTTCGCCAAGTTTATATCTATAAGGTCGCGTCGAGGCTCTCGACGAGATTTATCGGGTGCCTCGTAAAACCTTCATTATGACCGAACTTCGTTATCCTCCTCGTTATTCCCGCCTGCTCGCGAAGGATCACACCGAGCGAGTTGCGAGTGTTTGCTTATCCGAGTGACCTGATCGATCGATCGATTTTAAACTCGTGCTTGGATCCGAGAGAAAGAAAGAGCAAGCATTAAATTTCTCGATAAAAGCAGAAAGCGATTCGTGTGCATCATGCCGCATCCTGCAGTAGTGCCGGCTAGCTCCGGCTTACATCCAAGTTTCGCTAGAGACGGACAGGCCACCGAAACTTTGCTATTGTTTTATCTTTCATGTTCCTCCATCTTAGGAGGAATTTTATTACCTCGTCGCAAGTGGCGTAAAACGTGGAACTTTATTGATAGTATAAAGATAATTTTTTATGATTGCAAAAACAATCTTATATGTTTCTTTGATGATTTTTGAAGCAAAAGTGTGTTATTTTCAAGAAGAATATTTTTTTATCACTTTCCTAAATATCTTCTAAAAATTAATAATCAATAATTAAACTGATAATTGAAAGGATCTTTATATATTTTCATATATATTTTTTTGCGAATAATATCGTTATTAGTGTCATTTTATTTGATAGGAGGAGACATGTATTATATTGCATATTATATGTTATAATATACCGAATGTTTCCAAGGAATAAAATTAAGATTAATCTCTTTTGCTTCCTCTCTTATATCATTTTACGGTACGACAAGATTACTTTTTGTTCCTTCAAACATTCCCATCGCAACTTTGTCTGGCACGAAAGATGTACCGGGTTGAGAAAAAAGAAACGTATGTAAAAGACAAGTTTCGAGGATGTCGACAAAGATACCGCCGTACTGGTCCGTCGCAGATGCACTTTTTACTACACACGCTCGTTAACCCGCTGGGGTGATTAAGACAATTAATATGACAGTCCCGAGCTTCGCGCGAATTTACCGTATTGGTGCATTCCGGTTGAGCCTATTCGTCATTGGTTCATTTCTCGTCTCGTGGACATTAAAGACTAATTAACATCTGACTCAAATGGTCGCCGACCCCCTTAAATGAATTTTTGCCGGGTCACTCTGGTTAGGTCTAGTGGCTTGTACCACAATGTGGTAGTCTCTCGGCAAGTGTCTCGAGAGAGTGTCTCGGGTTCCCTCTAAAATAATGTGTCTCGTAAAATAATTAATTATTACACGAATGCAGCAATAACGAGTACAGATAAGAGAACAAAAATGAAATCATTAAATTCTTTTACCGTCTGAAATAACTTTTTTCTTTACATCAAAATTACATTTCTCGGAAGAAAACAAATTTCTAAATAAATGTTATATTTTTATATTTATGCAGAAATATTTTTATTTCGGAAACTTGCTACCTACTTTTTTTTTAGAATTAAGATAACAACGCTTTTAAATAATTTTGAGACCCAAGACTCCAAAGGGAAGACGACGGCATAATTGAGTCGTAATTTCCGCTCAAGTGCGAGGAAGAAATGGCGATTGCTAATAACGCGATACGGATAATAAGGATAATCGATAGTAGAAGATGAGAGAGAAAGAGAGAGAGAGAAGAAACAAAGTGAATGTCCGGGCACAAAGATCTTCTGTCACATACATATGTTACGTCTCGCACTATCTTAACGATAGGAACTACTCCGTTAGAATAAATGTAGGAGATAGCTAAATTTGCTTGCGGAAGGCAATCTAACTTTACTACCTTTTAAGTAACATCAATTCAGCAGGCGGTTAAGTATTAGGATGGCAGTAAAATCGGATTTATCGGGTCCCGAAGCGTTCGTTATAACTACTCGCTTCGCGTTGTAAAACTGAAATTAGCTTTGCACGCTTTTGCCGCTGCGCGATAGTTCATAGATCGGTTCGCGCTCATGGCGATGCGTATTCGCATGGAACGAAATGGTTAGACAAGATGGAACATTATCTGCTCATAATTGGATAATGATAATATCCCCGGGAATAGAAGATCTCTATAAAAAGTACGTGAATCTAATAGCAGGAAATTCAATACAATATATACATACACTGCATCTTTCGTGAATATCGTCTCTAAAGAGTTTTATTTAACTGATTGTTATGCTTTCTTTATTCAAACAGACAAACAAGAATTAAAAAAAATTTAATTGATTATTAATTATACAGATGTCTCTCGAGGAATGTATAATTTATTCTATATTATCGAATTGTCGCGTCACCATTATCGTATAATAGGCCAATGGTCCAAATACGCCGTGACATTTCGCGAGACAACTCTATGACGTCACCGAACGAAAGGGCAAGTGCGAAACGCGCTGGGTAGATAAATTTGTTTATCTGATTCATGGCACGAGTTTATCCGGATAAGCTGATTGAAGCACAGAAGCGAGGAGTGTCTACATGATTAAACTCCCGTTATCGAGATTAACTCTCCAAACATCTTACATTCGTATGTCTCCCAAATTAAGCGTGCTTAACTCTCTCTTTCTGCGCGCGTTTATGGAAAAGATCTATCATACAAATATTTAAAGAATAAAATTTTTTTCTTCCAATAATTTACGCGAACGCTCTTTGATTTTTCGTGGAATCTTTTAAGCGGAAAAATATTTAATATTAGCCGGCAAAATTTCACTTCATTAAAATATTCAATATCCGGTTTCCCTTAGACATGATCAGCTTCAAATTCGCCGAAGGATCTGTCGTCGGAATTAAGACAGGATTCTAGGACGTAACAATCTAGAAGCGCCGCGGCTTTTATTCGAACGCAGGTATTAGTTATATATCGTAATACGAACCATCTCGCGATCGAGCGGAAGGCTTTTACGTGGAAACTCGGAAAGCGAAGCTGCAAAATCCGCGTGGGAGATGCTCGCGACGGCCGCAATCGCCGCACCTCCGTAGCGGACGCTAGCACGATGTGACAAGTTTGCATATTTATGACTGTTTATAATGTATAATTGACGGGAATCCGCGTGCCACATCCGGCCAGATAAAGCCACTGGGCTAGAAGCTACACCGCCTTCCTACGAGCCTCCGAATCAGATTAGCGGCTTTGCATTTCGGTCCGACCTCGACAGCCGCGACCGCACCCTCCCTCTCTCTCTTTCTCTCCCTTCCATTAGCTCTCCGCTCTCTCCGTTATATCTGCTCTACGTGTCGTGACCAACGTAACGTCCGGAAATAATTCCGCAAATTGCATAACGGATTTGCCTCTAATTGCAATCTCAGCCGTCGCGTATTCATATTTAATACCTTAAACATCGTATAAAAGTCGAAACAGTGACGGGCCGAGGTGCTTGAATTAGAATTTATAAACTCTCTATCTAACGCAACGGTAAATAATTGAAAATGCGAAGAGAATGTTTCGAGGAACGTTAAACGTGTAAAAGAAAGATATTATTTTGCGTTTTAGATCGAAAGTCTTTTAATAAAAATCGGCTCCGATAAAACGCAACTCTTACGAAGAGATGAAAATCAGTTTAGGGTTATCCATATGAATTTTGGTACTCTTAATTGCTACTTTGTACGCTACGCTTGAAAAGAATCTGAAAAGAATATTTATATTGTATTTGAGAAAAAAATATATACAATTATTTATCATTTTATTGTTGTACAAATAATTTGATTGTTTAAATTGCGTTATATGTACGTAAAACGATCGTATTCCATGAATGCGAATCATATGCTTGTATTTATCGCGCATGTACAGTTGACAGCGACTGCATAATATAAGTAAGCAATGATGCGACCATGCTTCCACTATACATCGGTCGTAATAACCCGTTTTAATCGGCGGTAAAGCCGCCAAGTTTCATTGACGTTTTATCGCGGCTGATTATTCTCGACACGCAAGCCTCTCTCGTGTCGGACAAACGAGCCGGCTAAATTCTTTATTATTGCGATGAAAGCTCAACTTTTGGCGCTTTTATTCTACTTTTATTTCCATATACGTTTACTTCTTCTTTTCCGCAGCATTCATTTTTTTTTCTCGCGATCCTTATTTATTCCCTTCAGATTAAACTAACAATGAGAATAAGACATATATATAGGATAGATTAAAAAGACTTATTTTTATGCATCTCCACACACATCTTTAAATTAATCGTTATTTGTTTAGAAATTTATACACGAGTACATTTTCGTGTTATTCTCGATAAACATTGCTTAAGAAATTATATAAATTATATAAAAATTTTACGTTGGAATTAAAACAGTACCTGTTTCTAGATTTCTCAATTATTTCCTCTTGCCGTCTTTAGAAAATCGACATTGTTATGCAACGCGTTCGACGATATTAATTACAATTTTGGCGCGAGACTTGCTTTTCATTTCACTCGCACCGACACGAGACGAATATCCATCCGAGATACATCCTCTTCCTGGTGTTTATTTATTTCTTTTCTCTTTTTGCACGTCGCCGACGTGCCGCATACTAACGTCGATACCCGATCGCTAATTACAGGGCACCGCGGGAGGGCGAGCGAAATCATAGGGTTAAGGAAGGACTACTCCCTTAATGGGTACTTCGGGGCCGCGCGCGGAAACCAGACGGGCCCTTCTTCCGGGAGAAGGGAGAAGGCCAGCTGCTTCTAATTGAGACATCAGTGTCGATATAAACCGGCCGTCCAGGCGCGACGTGAACCGACGCGTGAAACGCAAAGGCGTGCCTATATATCTCCCTTTTCTATAGATATACACACGCGAGTAGTCGACACGCGTTTGCCATATACAATATTCACGGCGGGCCTTGTGATCGAGTAATGAGAGAGAGAGAGAGAGAGAGGGGCGACCGGAAACACGGGTCTCGCCGTTTCGCATCGTTGCCGATCCATTTCCTGTACGCATGCGGTGTGGTCGGCTATTTTGCCAGTCGATAGTTATCCAACTAACGACTCTTAATTTCGAAACGCATGCGCCAATCATGCCCTACAAGTGGAAGTTGATCGTCAGCCATTGTTTGCGGTAATGTTCGTTGTTTTGTTTGCGCGTTTAAAAACAAAGCAAGGTACAATTAACTTTGGTGTTTTCATCGTGTGTTTGAACAACAACACGCGTATAAAAGTATTTACAACGCGTGTATAAAGATCGATACGATTTGTTTGATGTATCAATAAATCAATTCTGAAAGTCTACTTGGTTGAATGATAAAATTTATATTTTTCACGCGAATTGGACATATTTCTAGCGCTTCAATCGAGAAAAATACACATGGAATCTTTGATGATAAATTTTAACAAAAATGAAATTAGCGTCTAATTTTTCTTCGTCGTAGAATGCTCTATGATACAAAGGTGTTCGAGGAATGTTTGAGAATCGCGGACGGCATTATAAGCAGGAAGACGGGTTGATCGGATGGGAAGCTTATGGATGGGGCTGGCTTATCGTGAGATTAGTAAATACGGAGAAATTATACGTAATTAATGCGTATCATATAATTGGCGGGTACGATATGGCATCTATGTTCAACTCAACCGTGATCTGATTATTTTAGCATTACGCGATATGGAATATGACATATATTATTATTAGTCTACTTGGGATTTTTAAGAATCTCGTACGAATCCTCAAAAAATATAACGCGTACGTGAAAAAGCAATTGACGGACAATGGACGGACACATCCGAAAAGCCGATTAATTCTAAGAATAACTTGGCACCCTCGCGAGAGCGAAGGACAGCTGCTGCCAGAGTGGCCAGAGCGAAAGTTTGGCTCGTATATCGCGCTTCTATCATCGTCGTCAGGATCGTGACATCGGTTGCTCATATCCGGCATCAAACTGCGCGGAACACCCTCGGGGCACCGGTTGGTGCAGGATATTGAGGTCCGCTAATAACGCCCTGCCTCAGAAAAATATTTGATAATGAGACACACCGGTGGCGTATGGCGACCGTATCGGTGCTGAAATTCGGTTCTCTCTCGATAACATGACGCACTTGTTCAAAACAACGTCCGAAATAATAATTTTTAATTAATGAAATTTCCAGTGGGGATCGGACGCGATCTAACGAACGCGAAATTGCATTTTGCGTATACAAGAACTCGGTGGATCACTATGCTAGAGGAAACGGGGGAAGGGGGATAATTTAATTAAAAATTCAATAAATTCAACACGCCGAGCTAATTATCGGAATGTTCATTTTCTAGCTTGTATCAATTGTTAATAATAAATAAAACTGTAAGAAATCGAGGATAATTTTAACATTAAAAATGCATGTATATTGTACAATTTATTTGATTTATATCTTCAAGAGAATCGTACCAGGATAGTATTTTCGTCCCAGGGAGCAATATTTTGCTTTACGATATAATTAAAGAATCCCTAATAGTGCGTGGAATCAATTACGAGGTCTGTGGTGATGCATTAATACACATCCCATTCGACGTAATACGTGCTCTCATATCCGGATAGTGCTTCGAAATGAGTCCCCTCTCTTAGTTTCTTCTTCTTTCTTCTCTCCTATATATTACTCGATGAATCATCGGGGCCGAAACCGGCGTGTGATGGGCGTGCAAATCACAATTTTCCACGATTTCCATCGTGCGGTCGGTGGCGGTTTGCCGCGCGCACACGGGCGTGCCGAGCCGCGTGATCGCGTGTCAGACGTTCAAGCGAGACGTTACACGTTGCGTGTCGGACGAGATCTAAGCGGATTAGCCCTCTGCGTATTCCTCTTCGGTCTTCTCCGCGCCACGTGGGACATCCGTGGGAAAGCGGAGACCGGGCTCGACTTTGCGCACGCGTGCGTGTGCGCGATGCGTATGCACGCATGCACGCACCCACCCGTCTCACTCGCACACGAAACATCGACGCGCGTTAATAGCTGTCGTTCTCTATCGAGATAGGATTGGGCGGGGAGCCCAATCTAATAACTCAATCCGCTGTCCCGTCGCATCGAATTATCCCCAGTCAAGGTTCTGTAAAGGCTTCACTCGACGATCTTGATGTAATTTGACGGGCGAGGCTTACCCATTCGCGTTCTCGAGGACAAAAAAACTAGGGTCGCGATATATAATGAAACGTAACAAAGACAACTATCGCAGTTGCGATCCACATTATTTTAATATCGTAGTTCTCGAACGAAGATTTTAACAAAGGTCTCAACAGATATAGAAATAAAGATATTTATTAAAAGACGGTTCCTAATGAAATATACTAAACTAGATTAGAATGTAAGAAAATCTGAGAAAACGCATGTCTGTATAAAAAGGATTAATCCAATTTTTTCATAAGAGCAAGCCGCAAGTTAGAATAATAGACGAAAATAACCAAAATCGGCCTAAATAGACGTACTTATTTTTTGACAATTAAGTATTATACTTAATTAAAATTGATTTTTATTAAAGACGATCTTTTGAAAATTGCTTAAAAAATCTGATAAGAGGAATGCTGACATTTTATAAAATATTGAAATTTGGAAGATCATAAAACATATGATTTTAATTTATTAGATTTTATTTATTAGAAAAATATAAAAATGTTGATAATAAAATACATATGAAGAATATCGAGTAGCTTTGACGGGCAGCTTGTATAAGGTATAATGAACCGCGCCCAAATAACAAGATGGTGGAAAAGCCGTCTTAGGAACCGTGAAACACCGGTTGGAAGTCGATAGGTGCTTAGATGTTTAGCCGAAATAAGCGCCAAGTTTACGCCACGTTCATTATATGTATACATGCATAAGCGCCGAAACTGTATGCCAATGCCAAAGGGTTCGGCTGCATCGTGCATCTGTGTACACGCACGCACACACACCTGCACGCTCGTGTACATTCCGAACTTTACAACCGAGCCGTAAGACGTTTCCTTAATTAAACCCATCGATTCACTGATTAGACTGCGGCGCTGTACTAAGTACAGGGCGCACGATACTTCCCTTTTTGCGCCTTTCATGCTCGGAGGACCTTGAAGGGTCCTTCGACAAATCTCAATGCGACGCGCGTGAAAATCACGGTATTTATTATTTACGAAATGAGTGGTGCACTAAAAGTGAGTGTATATGGTTTATATATCCTGATTGATAAATGCTTGACATTTTAAAGAGAGATAAATAATGGTTTTCTTTTCATCAAAATTTGTAAAGTATAATTATTATCTTATTTATTTTCGATTTCCCATATTTTGATTGTCGCGTATCACCAATGCATTATTTTTATATCTAATTTTTATGCAATTTTGAAGATAACTTATACACAGTTTGCACTTTTCATTGAAAATTCAATTCGTTTAATTTGCGTAACGTAATTTTTTACGTAGAAAAATATATCGCTCGCTTTATATAAATTTAATTCTTCTCTTATATATGCACAGAGAAAGAGAGAGAGAGAGAGAGAGAGAGAGAGAGAAATCTATCATATATAAAATATTATATATATATATATAGAATTACATAGATATTCGGAAGTATTAACTATAAATATTTAATATCAGGATATTTTTAAAGATCTTGAAAAATGAAATTTGAATAATAATTCTCAATAATTTCGATAATATAAACTAAGATTATAAATGAACAAAAGGAGAGATGTGAAAAGCCGAAGAGATCTATTTTTCTTGCTGTAGTATCAAATATTCTTGGAGCAAATCGGGGAAGGAAGGTTAATGGCCATGTTGACAAAACAAGTAATTCTCGCGAAGCCTATCGTCTGTCACGGATACTAATTAATGCCGGAAACTGCAATAACCGCAGCCCATCTTGGCTTGGCCGAAATCTCTTAATGAGACTCTCGAGGCGGCCGCCAATGAGTTCCTTAATACGTCCAAGGAGAATTTCTGTGCGCTTGCTCGAGTTCAGTAAAATATTAATTTACAGATCCTTCTCACTCCTCGTCCCATAGAGTCTCGGGGGAGCATTTTTAATCGAGAGATCCTGATTATTCCATATATTATTATACGTCTCATCCGATATAGTGTCTGAAGATTTTCTTAATCTCTCTCTCTCTCTCTCTCTCTCTGTGCAAATAATTTTCTACAATAAACACTAGCATATGCTAATTTTATTGCTGCCAACAGAAAGATCTTTATTTATGATAAATGTATTCTATTTTATTGGAAAAAATTAATGATTGTTTATATTTTTGTATATGTACAATATGTATATATATTTGTGTGTGTGTGTGTATATAATCAAATTTTTGTATCGTGAGAGAGAGATTTAAGAAAAAAAGTAATTGTTAGATTTTGTATACATATATATATATATATATTTAGTATTATATCCGAGGAAAAAAGAAATCTCAAATTTACTGAAAATTACGTTATACATATAATAATTCGGTCAAGCGTTAGATGAATATGTGCAGAAACTTAATTTGACCTATAGGAAATTGGACCAGCGAGCGTATTAAATGCACGTCGTTGCATTTATAATACCGTGCAACAATATTGACCGATGTAGATACTGCTTAACATTGGCGTTCTCGCTTGTATTCTATAAGCGCACTTGCTTTATCAGAATTGCAAATGTACCAGTTCTACGAGAGGAGGACAATAAAAGAGACGAAGAGGAGAGTAGGACAACAGAGAGAGAGAGAGAGAGAGAGAGAGAGAGATAGCGAGACAGAGAAAGAGGTAAATGAAAGAGAAGGAGAGAGAACGGAGAGCGGAATGTGCTTTATAGTTGCGAGAGAGAGTCGGGTACTCGAAGCTAGGTATGCCATTAAGCCGACTTGCCGAGGTAATAACCGCGGCGTTACTCTCTTTACGGCGTTATCGATTGATCTCATCGACGAGCAGCAGCCGATAGCATCGATCTCGCGAAGTTTGTCCGTTTGCTCGCTCGCTCGCCCGGCCAAAACTCGTTCCGGCTCGTGTTGTAAGTACCTACACGCCTCGTATCCCACCTTCGAGATCGGAAGTTATTTGGTCGAACGCGGGTCTCGCGCCGGCTTCCAACTTGCGCGTAATTCTCACGCCCGAGAATTAAGGATCCGCGGGAGTTCCTCGAGGAGGACGAAAGTGCGACGCGCGCAATAATCGAAGTCTGTAAATCGCGTAAATCGTGCGTTACGCGGAAGCGAAAGGGAGAAGATTACACACGGTAATCTCAGACGTAGAGGAGAGAGGGAGGGGCGCCGAGGGTTAATTAAAAGTTTCTTAATTTCGCGCGCGTATACACGCCGCGCACGCGGACGCTTTTAACCGTTCGTAATCCTCTAGCAGGAGCTCTCGCGACTGTCACTGTGATAAACGCTTGTAGTGACAGATATATATTGCGAATCTTAGAAAGTACGAATTTCATAAAGAGTAAATATAATTTTTTAATTTGATTTCTATTAATTCAAACTTGTTTAAACTTGTTAATTTTTTTATTAAATTTGCAAAAAAAAAAAAAAGTTTACAACCATGCACATAGCACGTTTGCTCGCAGCATTTTATATTTTTCAAACTTTATTTTTAACTGTACGTTGAATGTTTCCCCCCCCCCCCCCCCCAAGAAATATAATGGCATATACGTATGTCTTTTATATATTTTAGTAACCAATTTCTCAGCAAACGAGCGCATCTTTTTAAATGTCTGTATTCTTTTTCATCAATTTGTTCTCTCGAATGTAGTTCTTTGTAGGTGCGTTTTTCGCGCTTGAAATGAGACAAACGTCTATTCCCGTTCTCGTAGAGAAAAAGGGGATACAGAGAGGCGCGATTGAAAGGGCTCGGATCTTCCAACTCGGCGATACGAGACGTCGCATCGTTATCGTCGCGGGGCCGACGTCAGCCATGGAACTGCTGCCTCTCTCTACCTCCGAAAGAGGAAGGAAGAGTCAACGTTGTATCAATAACGAAGGGATAGGGGATCCGGCCCGTGCTTTCACCGCAAGCTGCCGGCGATGCGACGGCTCTTTCACCGGGGGCGCGAGGGATATCCGGCGCAATGGACGTGTCCCGGGATTTGCGGATTAGGTCGAGCTCGGGGCCGGCCAAGGAACGCCGTTACGTCTGCGTCTGGCTTAACCGCGGGGATAGATAACGTTGCCGAGGGATATACCGAGCTGGATAGTTATGGGCGCACATTTTACACTACCGCCCCCCGCCGCCGCCATCGCCCCCCATTCGGCGGCGTCGCTTTCGCGACGAGCCGTAGTAGTTGCGATCGTTGCCTCTCTAAAACGCGACTCGTTCTCTTACCTCGCAACTGAACCAGGACATAATGGACCATTCGGTCAGCCTCGAATTAAAATAGAGGTATATAATAAATATTTTATATTAAAATATTGTTATTTATTGTGAGAGAAGTATGTTATATATACAAGCTCTTAGACATTTGTAGGACTAAAAACTGATAATATTGATAATATTTTAAACTAAAATTTCAATAAAAATCTTTTCGCTGTATTTCAATCAATCTGATCTAATAATAAGTAGACGTTGCGTTTTACATTATAGCTTTGAAAATATTGTATATCTAAATTCTATCTTTTCTAAAGCACTTTATCGAGGTGAAACTTGGCTCTCTGTTATATCATATATAGTTCAGAATTAAATAGAAAATTAAATATAACGTCGCCGTCGAAAAATAGCGCGCGCCTCGTGAACCGAATAAAAACCCGATCTCGAGGAGTAGAGTCTCGCTGAAAACCCATATCCGTTCCCAGGAATATCCAGCGATAACAAGTCCGGGGCGAAATGAATTTGACGTTTCAATTTGCCGGTAAGTTCATTCTCTCACCGGTTTTCCGGAAGCGCCGCGGATATATCCGGCTACGAAATTCCGGCCCCGCGGCGAATCAGCCGTATATCTATCTATCTATCTATCTATATCTCACGTACACGCGCGCGCGTCGACTTCCTTATAATATCACAGAATCTCGGGGACAGGTAACGAACCAAGCACTGGTCCTGTAAGTAAATCAGTGTAACAAGCCGTCCTATTCGCCGTTCGAGCGGAAGAAGCTCGCGGCAGATGGGGGAGAAGGACTTCGAACCCGAAGGCGGAACCCGGAACTTCTTCGTTCACGCTCGAGCTGGCTCCTTCGATTTGGCTTAAGGGTCCGATCCCTTTACCCGGCACGCTCGGCAAATTTTTCTCCGGTAAACTTTAGAAGAATATTACCGAATTCTGTTCCGTGATCTAATCTAAACGAAACAAGTTCAAGGGAAAAAAAAAAAAAAACATTTAGCTACTTTATCTTATATATTTAATTTATTTGCCGCTCATTTTTGTTAGAAAAATAAATTTGTTCTTTTTCGCCTAAATGCAAGAATTAAACATCGATCGAGCGTTTTGAAAGTGTGTCCTTTATTTTAGGGAACTGCGAGACAGTCGTCTCTGATCCCCTTTGCGAATACGCAGCGGATATTACTCAAACATAAATCTAGCGGTAGAGCCACATCGGCGAATGGACCTGGCGACCGGCCAGGATGGCTTCTTATAAGTCGGGATACGCAGAGACGACGGGGGCTTTTACGCGGCGTGTGCGCGCTCAGTAAACGGTTAACGATGTGTCGAAACTATTTTCGTTTCCACTTTTCACGATACATTTATGACGAGCTTTACGACAAGCGCGCGCGCGACAAAAGCTACAGATTCACAGAGTATCGCAAAACAAGGAGACAAACTATTCGCGATGAATACGAAAAGAAACTGGAATAGAATCATATCGCATCTCGCGATATGAATATTCCTGATCAAAATTTCTTTTCCATTAAAGGGAAAGAAGATACAAATGTAAAGAATGACTTATAAGTGAAAGAATCTATCATATTTGATTTTTTTACCATCCAGATAAAAAGGATAAAAATCTTACTGACGCTCTTTTTCTCTATTGTAATATTAAATAATTTCCATTGCTGTTTCGCATAATGGGATATAACAGATGATACGGCAATATAAATCATTTATCTCAATGTTAGATTGAAACTTACATCTTTGGGGAACTGCAGCAAAATAATTTATTCCTTCGTATAGAGTTAATATTGAAAATTAAAGACCAAGTTTTCGCGAGAGTAATATACGTTATATAAACACGCGTTACGCGAAGCGAAGAATTCTATTCAAGAATTCTAGTACATTTTGTATAGTAGAGGCGAATGGGAGTAATCGGGTTATCATACCGGTGTGGTTAACTATGTTTCACCGCGGTTACATCGAGATTCCGTTTGCCCTATGGACCGCGAAACTAGCGTCATAATTATTTCATGTCGACGACGCAAACGACAGTGGGAGAGAGAAACGAGGAAAAAGAAAGCGATGAAAGAATCGCGAGCGCAGAGTCGGCACACAAGCATATCTCGAAGGTATTTAATTCATGTCAAAGTGCGGTTCTCTTATACAAAGGAAGTAGAATGCCGAAAAGAAGGAAGATAGAGATAGAAAGAGAGAGAGAGAGAGAGAGAGAGAGAGAGAGAGAGAGAGAGAGAGAGAGAGAGAGAGAGAGAAGGAAGGAGAATAGAAGCGGGTAACCGCAACGACCGAGTGAAACAGCCAACTCTTTCACTCCTCCGGTTATCCTCGTGCATGGGGATACACCTTACGACTCAACCGGGTCCTATGCACCCCCTCGTCTACATTGTTTACACGCCGTTAAAAGCGACGTTTTCCGCGGTAGCGTCCGCGCGAAAACATTTGTTGTAATAAATGGATAAAAGAAATTTCTCCTAATATGGATTTGCAAACTTGGGAATAACGCTTTTGTAATAAGCATTTGATTTTCGTTAGCACGTTTTTAATCTTTGTAGAATATTAAGAGATAGTTTGCAGACGCATCTCAATATGTAAATGAAGACTACGATATTTTTTAAATTTAACAACACCGTAAATGTTAGATTCTTCACCCTAATAACTATTATACAATACATAAGATATTTTTATATTATAATGATATGATTACAGAAAATTAGATGCAATATCGTAAAGAATGCCAAAATGATAACAATTTTCACATGCAAAAAAAATCGAATTTTATATACCAAATTACTTTATTTAGAGATCAGGTCTTTGTTTATTCATATAATAGACTTTCTTAGTATAATTCCAAAAATTATATTTAAAAAGATATCATACATATATTGTATTTTATGTATTTGTATTATACACAAAATGTGGAATTTTCTTTCTCTAGTATAATAAGAAGAGAGAAATATATATATATATATATATATATATATATATATATATATATATATATACATGATAAATATATCAATTATTTTATTACTATATTATTTATATAATCAAATCGCTACTCGCGCGCCTTTTGTTTTGTGTGTATAATTATTTACGCATATTAACTCTAGTTTTCCGTTTTTTCAAAATAAATTAAATATGAATTACACTTAATATTTGAACTGTCACGCATCGCCCAGCTATGACAGGCTTTTATTGATATGAAATAATGTACAGCGCAGCATCGAGATGAACAATCAGCATCGCGAAAAAGAAGAATACTTGCCAGTATCGATTTTAAGATTGCCAGCATGTCTTTTTTAAGATTGGACGAAAATCAATTGAAAAACTCTTTATTATAATTATGACTTTCCGCTATTATAATTATGATTGATTGACAAAATGATACGATTATTTCTAAATAATTCTATAATTTTATTACATAAACAAATATGACACTATATTTCTTTACACACAGAAAGTGTGTCGGATTTCATGTTCTATGGCCCAACCGGGTGCCATGCGACCTCAAACCATCTTCTGGTCGTTGTCCATAAAACGGTGAAACGGTAATGATTCCCGTGACGATTAACTTGTGTTACTTGTTACCCGAGATTCTCTTCTAACTTAGTAGCCTTAGTAAACGCTCCTTTTCCCGCGACACTTACGCGGCTTGTTCGCGAATGAGCGAATCATTAGATTTTTATCACAAGTGATAAGTCATCGTATGCAATCTCGTCTCTCGAGAAAATATATTTTGATATATTTGCGATACAATTTTAAAAATTTTAATTATAGGAAAAAAAAGAAAAAATACGCAAAAGGTCATTTTATTTGTGGTTGAAAATTTTAGAGTTAAAATCATGATTAATCCTTGTTTGATTTCATTTTTCTGCATCTTATTGTTAGTAAAAGATAGAGCAATCGCGTATCGCACGCATATGTATAAAACGCAGGGTAGAATTTATTCGTCAGAATTTTCCTTCGGCAATATCTGGGAACGTTATCCGCGCAGGCGCAACGAATCGAGGTATCTTCCTACATCCGCATATTCCATACCTCGACACTCGGCATGTGCGGATTTTCCCGACACATTGTGGAAATGCATTGTCAAAGTGCGATATACCTCGCCCCCCATATATCGACTCGGCGCCGTCAGACGGAAAAAGGAATCTCCTCGAGGACTCTCTCTCTCTCTCTCTCTCATGCGAAGAAGCTATAGTAAATAGATTCTCGCCAGTTCGATATAGCGCAGAAAAGTTCTCTGAGAATGGACGCGAGGTCCTTTCGTCGATTGCCAACCGGTCGGGCAACCACCGAGAATCGCTCTAGTAACCTTCGCATAAGGCGTAACTTTGTGGTCGCTGAAAGACGGAACCGGTCTCAAGCAGCCGCGCTCTAGCCGGCTGGCTCGCCCGCCACTCCCTATATCGCGTTTCGATATCGCGTACGAAAGGTCATTCCGATTTAGAGCTGTTTACCGTACGCGAAACGCGCATGGCCGATAAACGGAAACGTACATTTGGCGAACGTTGCGAGAGGGAAAATTTTGCCGGCTTCACCATCCGGCCGGATGGTTTCAAGCCTTTCAGCTGGAATTTCCTTCTCGCTGGATAAGGATTGCTTTGGCATACACACGGACTACAAGTAGATCTTTTTATACTATTATTATTATTATTATATATTTAATTATTTATGCTTTATATATTGTATAAGCAATTAAGATAATGTAGAAAAATGCTTCAATTAAAAGCAGAATTGTTAATTTGTAGTTCTTTTCTAGATTTTATCTGAATCAGTACGCAAAGATTCTGTTATAAATTTATAATTTCTGCTATAATGTGCTATAATATTATATTCATATATATATTTACAAAAAGCCGCCATGATAAACTTATGCAAATGTATTAATTTAAATTTAAGCAAGTACTGATTTAATGATATTTCCATCGCGCTGCAATATTAAGCAAAGTTTCTTCGACGTTAATCCACTAGTTGGTCTAAAGCAAATGATATTTGGAGATTCGATGTAAGCTGAAATTCTCCAATAACTCGAGATTCTGTCAAATGCCGCTTTACGCAGCCGCATGCGCGGATGCATATGTACAGAAGACGGACGTGCAATCATTTCGGTTGCGGCAATGCATTTGCCGTTCAATCTCGCCGCGACCCTTTGCTTGCTTACGAAATATTACAAACTTCTATAGGCGAGGCAATCGAGCAATAATAAACCACCGTACGACGATACACGCGACCGCAAACGGCTGTCCCGCTCGAAGGGTCGATTCAATTACGATCTCACGTCTTATTATTCTATGCTGTAATATGTAACTCGCTCTATTTTGCGATACAATAGAAATATTTGAATGGGTAATAAATCGAATTTTGATGCCGGATTAAATTCTTTTTTTTTCTCAAAAAACACTTTGTTGCATCCAGCAATAATTAAATAGGACTCTATTTACCGTTTATTAATAAGTCTTAATTTTCAATCGCGGTTTTTGATTCTCTCATTGTCACAGAGCCTCTGTTATCGCTACACAATTTAAAATATTCTAACAATCCCCTTATTGTTAGAAAATGTCACAGTTTCATTTACAGCTCAGTATTTACGTATATTTATTCCTCACTAATAGACTCTATTCATCACGACTGAGTCGTAGCATCTTCGAAGTATTATACGTCAAAATACAGACAAAGCTCAAATGGATTCGCAACTGCAGTTACATAAGTCGACCGAGCAGAATCTACCTTTCGGCCGGAGTAAGTAGGGGTATTCCCCTTTACGATTAAGTTGGTAATTTCGCACGAGAGAGCATGTAATCTTAGTGGGATAATAAAAGACAGAACTTTCGGACACTGGAGCGCGCACGGTGAGCGGACGGCCAGTTTCCCAATTTAGGAGCATTATTATCGCGTGCGGGACCTCGTAAGGATCTCGCAAGTTCGATCGTTCGCTCGAGCGCATCCGTGCGTTTTCGGTTACCGTCGGGAAATGGGAAGGTAAAGTTTTCCAGCTTGCTCTCTTCGCTTTCTTACCCCAACCGCCCCTATTTTGCTTTTATGTTTCGCGGCAATTTTTACGCTGCTCCGTGTGTACCGAAAACTGGCTTTAACGCGGCACGAAACTTACGTCTCTCGAGAATAAAGAGTAGAGTGGAAACAAGAGTAAATTATGGATGTCGAACCCACGGGTGAGAGCAGTTTGGAGAGAAAGGCTTTCAGAGTTCAACCCTAATATTTATTTTGTAAAGACCAAAGTCCTCGATAATTAAATTCTGGTGGCGGTGTTTTTCTAAAAAAAAAAAACCTCAGTTGCCAAATGTAATACTCAGATTGTTTCAGAATAATTACTGAATCGATTATAAACCTTTCGGATCGCTAGGGAGCGTTACTATTATTTTTTAAACAGCAAAATTAATCATGAGAGACAGAGATAAAAAAAAAGTACATTTTATTTTGACAATTCGAACGCGTTAATAGTAATTCTTGTAAATCGCAAACTCGTTTCGCTCCTATTCTTTTGACACTTTTCATTCGAGTGAAAAAGCACATATTTTTACGCCAAAAACATCATAGTCGAAAAGAACACCGAGTAGCTGGATCCTCAAGGCAAATTGTTTAAGGCCAATTGAGGTCAAAGTCCTATCCCATGAGATCCCGGTCTTTCCCTGTTCTTTTTTTCTGTTCTTCCCGTCGTGGATCTAATGAATGTAACTGAAATACTACCACCGAACGTCTCACTTCGGATCTCATTCTCTTAAGGAAATGCCGGCTGTCCTAATTCTCTCTGAGAAATTAGTCATGGCGTCCGTAATTACCGAGAAAGGCTTTAATTTTCTCGGAGCTCTCCCGCGCTCTCTGTTATTTTACGTGATTGTGTTACTGTATATTTAGAAAAACAATCGACGATAATTGCACTTTTTAGATTTTTTTGCAAAATTTGTATAACATTTACATTTATGTGCTTTATTTTAAAAATATTCTCAATCTTATTTAATAATTTAAATCATATAACATACATGTACAATGGCTCAATGATGAACAAGGATCGATGAACTGCAATCTATATCAGATGTAATTCTTACCTGAAACAAAAAATACAGCAATTTCTCATTATTGACAATATACGTTACATTATTCAAAGAAGAGAGAATACATTTTTATAATAATTATGTTATATTATTATTATCATTTATGAAGAAAATTTTTTATACGATTAATGCAAACCAATTATTTGCGGATATATATATATTACAATTAATATTTCTATATAATATTTTATTTTGATTTAAGTACTCGATAAAACAAATTTATATATGAAATTGATTAAAAAATTTATTCAAATTAAAAAAGAATAAATCGCAATAAATCTGAACATTCGATTAGATTGATAATTGACAGAACGGTCATTTCTCCGGAACTTTGGATGGGCAAAGCACTCTAAGCACCACCGTATATACCCTCATTGAGAAAGTCGCCAGCAATAAACCTCACCGTTTCATTATCGACACCTCGTGTCTCCTCCTTCTCTCTCTCTCTCTTTCTCTTTGTTGTGGGATTCATTTTTTCCGCAAGTGAGCGATAAATCGACACGAAATTTCCGACGCGCAGTGCAATTATCGGCAGCGGTCGTGTGTGTTCACTCGATCTGTAGATCCCCTCCCCCTCGGTTCATTATTTTCGAATGGGCCGTCGATATATAGGACCCCCTCAGGCCCCACCTCGCCAACTACGAACGGACGAAGGTCTATAATTCAATCTTGTCAAATCCATTAACGGACGCGGTCAGCTCCCGTCGACACGAGGCAGGCTCGATCTGACTCATAAGGGAACATTCGGTTCTCGTATTAAACTTTGTAGGGGAACATGTACCCCCTGAACATGCTCTCCGTCAAATATTGATTCTTGCACTAACGTGGAATTAATTTTTTCTTAGCAAATAAAGAAACAAAATTAATTTTTATCACAACAGCCTAATTTTCGGCATTTCAGTTACTTTAAAACGAAGTAGTATATATACTTGCGATTAACCGAGGAGTAAGTTTTCTCATTATGTTTCTCCGCCCTTCAGTGCATTCTACTAACAAGTAAGCTTTATATGTTCGTCAAAGAGCGACTAAAAGATGCGCTTTTTTAGCGAGTTCTTGTCGTTTTGCCCAGGCGAACACGGCAGCTCAAGAAACAGTCCCCTCGATTCTCGTAATTGCAATCGCAATAAACAGAGCGATCGCTTAACGAGAATACATTTCACTAAGCGTAATCGTCTTGATGATTTGTATCTTTAATATACATCCCGTTGAACGCTTCGCGCAAAACAAATATACTAATAATTTACCTCGCCGTTTTATGGCCTATTCCATTTTCAACCCAAACGCGCGAAAATCCGAATTCTCATCCCCATTCGTTATAACAAATTTGCTACAACGGCAAAATCGATCGTAAAAAAAAAAAAATTGCCGTTTACTATTTAAACGTCAGAAAGTACGTGCGCCAACTGTTGATCGCTGCTCTTCGTCGCCGTGAAATATTCATCGAGCTGAGATAATCCCGCTAATTTTGCGTTCTATAGAAAAAAAAAAAAAGATTTTAACGCGAAAGTATTCGCACGAACAAAGCGAGCGAACCGTATTGCATCAATAAGTGACGCGCGACGAATAAATAGAGAACACGATGTAGCGGATGTAGCTTGAAATAATTAGCGTACCTGTTTTTATCCGACGGTTGGATCGCGATAGCGCGGATAATAATTACCGTAACGAGTACGCGCGCGAATGAACTCGCGCGCTCGTAAATCTGATTTATTGTTTGACCGCATTTTTCGCGCGTTAACTAACAACGTCGGGCGCTTATATAAGGTCGCTTCCTCTCCTGTCGCGATTAATAAATTTGGTGCCGCTCTCGCCTCCGTGTATCGCGAGATTAATAGCGAGCGAGTTCTCAGAGAAAAAGTAAGCCGCGCACATCGTCGGCTATAATTAAATTCGCCGCATTCGCTGCGCGAATTTCGTAGACGTCCATTTTCCTAGATCTCACTATCGCATAAACGATAATTAATAAATAATAAATTAATTAATTAATTTAATTTTAATTTTTAAATACACGAGAATTACTTTGTGAAGATAATGTTAAATCTAAGTCCTTTAGAATTTTTGCAACAAGAATACATTTTTTTTTTTTTTTTTTTAAATATTATTACGAAGCACTGTGCGCTTTCGTCGCTTCGTATCTCGTTTCGCATTGCCCGTCGGTCAGAATAAATTGTTCGAATAACAACGCCATGCTCTCTGTCTCTCTCTTTGTAAAACTCGCACGTGTTACTTTTTTCCCTTTTCGGTGAGAGAGCCGATGCGCTAGGTTTAATTCGTTTTCAAGCAGCCCGTTCTCGTTGGGACGAGACGCAAAACGACCAGAAACGCATAATTATGAACCCCATTGGCGGCACTTCATCCGTACAATCACCGGAGGCGCGCGGCCTCCTCTCGCCGGCAGTAATTTTGTGTTAAGATTAATTATTCGCGCAAAGTGCCGGCCGCGGCGCGATCGAGTAAGCGCGAGCGCGCGTTTTAATTGAATTAATCAAGTGGCGCACTTGCGCACATGGTCTGGCCTAGTTTGTTCGTGCAACAACGCGCGTCTCGTTTCTATATATAAATATATAAATCCTTCCCGAATTAACGCTCTTATTATAATCATCAGGTTTGACGAAATTTCGCGCCCGGCTCGCAATTTCTGTGCACGCGACACACTTGCCGAATTTCGCGACAGCCGTGCGTCATTAATCGCGCCGATTAATCGACTCTTTAGCCGTTTGGAATACGCACACATTCATTGTTCGTATATATTACGAACGTTTCGAGCTTAACTCTCTCTCTCTCTCTCTCTCTCTCTGTTTCCCTCTTCAACAATTCGGGTACTTAAATTATTATTATACAGGTCAATACTTCGGGGGGGGGGGGGGTGCTTCTAATGGAAACAATTTGCCACTGTTGAAAATTGGTTTCGCAGAATGAAATTGATGCAATTATTGCATTTTTTATTGCACTAATAATTACTGAATTAATATTTCAATTGATAATATTATTGCATTAATAATGTCTCAATATATTACACAATTTAATAAATTTTTTTCTTATATCCAATAAATAGTATAATCATTCTCTGAAATCTCTGTGATATAAATACAATTCTGGTTTCCAAAATATTGTATCACGTCGCATCAAGCTTGAAAAATTTAAATTAAATGATAGTTATGATGAATAATTATTCCATTTCTTAACTTTTTTTCTTGTCGTAAACTATATTATTAATATATTCCGTCATATAGTCACAACAGCCTATTAGATTGACATATCGCAATTGTTATTGATCGCCGGCAGCAAATGCGCAAATAGAGTAAGACAACGTTGCGCTCTGCACGTGCGCACTAACAATGAGGTAAACAGAGAAAATTACCGTTTGCCAACGGTAGAGCGTCAGGTCCAGCCTCCTGCCTCTATCTAACAGAGATTGTTTGGACCGACTAGAGGGACGCAAACCCTTCTCGTCCCCTCGCAGAACTGGCGTAACGAGCCATCCCCGCGCCCACAACGCTCTTAATGAAACCCGATGCGGCTCGAGGCCGATAACCCTCCAAGCCTGGTTGCCTGGAAGCCACCCCTTTGACGGGTCGTTTCAGGGACGAGATAGGAAAAAGGCAAATTAAATTCGCAAGTAAAATCGTGGAGGGAGAAAGAGGGGCAGCTGAGACGAAAGAAAGACGGCAGGAGCCCTAGCCGCGACAATGGCCTTGTTAAGGCACCCACTAATTGCGCCCAGCGTCTTAATGGATCCTCGCGAAAATTGCATCGACCTAAGTCCGTCGGAACGAACGACGCATCTTCCATCCTTCTTCTTTTTTTCGTCTTCGCGGCTGTTGTCTGCCTGTGTACAGGCTTTGTCCTGGCCCGCGCCTTCTCCACGCCGGTATTTCTTCTTTCCGGCTTTGTACATCCTGACGAGGCGTGTTGCATTCGACAAGCCAGTAGAAAGATTCGAGTAACAGCTGGAAGCGACCTTCTTGCTAGGAAAAAATTGGATTTTGATTGAGCGATCTGAATGCTATCTTCAAATTAGTTTTTGAGATTATAAATGTGGCGCGAGAGAGAGAGCCTAACAAAGATTAAATTCGCGTACTTGTTGAAAAGGGAGGAAAAGTAGCATTAGAAAAAAAGGAAGTGTAAGTATTAGCTCCCCCCGCCCCCTTCTCTCTCTCTCTCTCTCTTTCCCTCACTTGTAATGCTAAATTTTTTAATATATAAAATAAATTTTGAGATTATTGAAAAAATATTCAGCATTTATAGAATGGAAACACCGACTTTTTCTCTCTTTTCCTCTCTCTTCTTCTCTCAAGATATTAAAGGAATTAATTCGAAGAAAATGCCGTAATATCAAGATAATAGGATTAATAGTCTAGACAAATTTACAGTTGCAATTTAATTATAACACAAATTATAGTTATAATTATATGATATTAATGAATTAAGTTTCAGAACGAATCTAGATAATAAAGTCGCAACAAAAACAAAATTAAGTTACACAATTACTCGTTAGTCTCATTAATGTTATCTGTTTTTCTAAAATTTATCCATTGTTCTCGAAAAAGGAAAAGACAGCGATCGAAGAGAAATCAAGTGACTAAAATAGACGATGCAGTCTTTAATAACGGTGGATTTGCTCGATTTGCTCGTCAATCCTTATTTTGCAATTTCCTCTTCACTCGGTCCTTCACTTTTTTAAATGCCGTTTATCACCATTCATTATTTTTCGTACTTTATTCTTATTATTTGCTTCATAACAATATTATTATTTTTTATCTTATATCATACATATATTTCTTATATTACAAGATACGGTAGTATAAGTTTTTCTCTTTTACAACATTTCGATTTTTATAAATTTTCTACGAGTCTTTGTAGAGCGAGCGGATAAGTCTTCTCCATTTTATTCTAATCGTCTATCTCATTCCACGCTACTTTATCTCTCCCTCCTTTTTTTTTTATACCTTTCCTTTTTCCGGCTCGGATTTAATCGGCCGGATCCTCCTCTCGACCTCGCGCGTTAAATCCCCGGCCGACGACAGCGCGCAAACGCACGGTAGCTATTTTAGCAGATCAAAGACAACGGTCGGAGAGATTGATTGAATGGTGGCACGCCCCGCTGGATCCTCGCCGAGAGTCTTTCAATAAATAAGTCGCGCACCGCAGTCGCCGGGGATTGTTTCGTCGTGAAGTTCGCGCCGCTTGTTAACGCGACCCGCATTCTCGACATTCTCCCTTTGCTTGTTCGAAAAGATTAACACTTCTGCCCTTCTTTCCTCGCATGGAGTGGCAATTATTCTCGCCGTTGGATAGTAAAAATTTCTATTATATAGCGTGTATACAAGCCGTTCCTGAATTAGCCAGCCGAAATTCGCAGGCGCGTTCTGGCATGTAATTTAATGAAAACTTGTTTCGTATTTGTATATTACGTAAATGTTATTTTATATTTGTATTATATAGTCTGTTGAAAATTTTGTCCATGGTAGAAAAACACTTATCTTGAATTATAATTTGAATTATAGATAAAAAAAATATTGATTGACATTTAGAAAAAATAAACTTATATAGAAAATAGAGAAAATGAATTAAATTCTCTTTAAAGAAATTAATTTTTTAAAAATATTAAGTTTGATTATAGCTAACGAATTATGAGATTCTCGTATATTTTTAAAATGTTTATAATTTATGTATAAATAATTAATATTAAAATGTTATTAATATTAAAACTTATTAACCTATTATCAAGTTTACAATTTTATATTTCGTAAAGTTTGACATTATGTCTTATCATAAATATCTTATAGCTTCATTCTCATTCTCTCAACTATTCTGTCAAGCGCGAAACCAGATTCAAAACTCCTGCCCTTTTAATAGATCGTAAATTATGGTTGAGTATAACCGAGAGATTGATACTCTGGTCACGGATGCGCGAGATTCTCTTATGCCCTCTTGCGATACAACCTCTGATAAATAAAGTCCTTGGTGTACTCTCAAGAAGCTATTTGTTTTATCGTATACCTTATCGTATACCTGTTTATAATTCTGCTTGTTATCGTAACATGAAGAGTTCATTTTAGCATTTCTTTTCTCGGCACAATAATACGCCCTTTTTACTTATCCGTAGAAAATAATGATACCCCTTATATATCTTCCATTGAGTATCAAAAGAGAGAAAAATATATTATATATAAGATAGTTATCGAGAGAGAAAGAAGTTGTGAATCGATTATAAAATTCTTTTGTAAAAGATCATATAAAATTTTACACTAATATAAAAATAGAAATTTTTATACAAATATAGTTCCTTAGATCAATATTAATAAAAACAAAAATTATTATCTAAAAAGAAGATTTAAAAAAATGTCCAACAAGCAAAAAAAAAAAAAGATCCATAAAAGCGATGTTTCATGTCATCGTAAATTACATCACTAATATATAGTTGAAAGATATCGCGTCGCGTTTCAACCGACACATCTTGTATAAGAATCTTTTTGGTATTTATCGCGTTTGTATATTGTCGTATCTTTTAAGTATCATTTTTTTTCCCTTCGATGAAAGATAGTCTCTCCGTAGCTATATATCAGAGGTGATTAGCTCGCCTTGCATGTCATTCCGCGAGGATCTCGCGACCTTTTGGCTACCAACGTGTTCCGATAACGCGTATTTACATTCCGAGATGCTGACGCATATCCGAAACGCGCGCATTGCATTCGCGCGAAAGAAACATCCCACTAAATACTCCGCTCGTGCGGGTCCCTCATTTCGCGAGCGCATGCGAATCGCACTTAACGAGCCGGCCTCCGCAAATAAACGGATATAAGCCCCCATTCTCGAAATTCCCGAAGCGATTTTACGTGTATATATCTCGCGATATAATATTAATTTTTTTTTCTTTTTCTAACGAGAAGTAAATTATAATTGAAAAAATTCTATTTTCTGCTACTTTGATAAACTTATCAGCTTTGCAAATTTTTATTTATTAAAAAAATATTCTAATTCTCTGTGTAAATTATTTTTATATAATTATAAACATTTCAGAAATATTTTGATAATTTTCAGATCATGATTTTTTTTTAATGTAATCAAACTTAATCTTCCTCTCTCTCTTTCTTTTATAAGATTATCTCCAGAGAATCTAATTTATCTTTTATTCATATCTTTTTATAGCAAAGATCAATATTTTTTATTTATAATTTAAATTCAATAGAAATATAAGACAAGCTCTCACGCGCATGAGAAAGTACTGAGCGAAAAGATTAAGTTATATAAAAAACGCGCTCTGCGTGATGCAAATGTAAGTTGCTGGTATCGGACGCGCGTTCCACGCGGCTCGTTAAGGGCTCGGGAGAAGAGGGTTGCGACGAATTTCTTGCGTCTCGATGGCATCTGAACGACGTGCCGAGTGATTCCGACGTGGACGCGTGGCGTCGTGGTTCGCTTGCCGCGCAGTCGACGCGTCCCGTCGACTCGAAAATATATGTCCCGTCGAGATCACAGGCCGCCATACGTCGTCCAACGCTAAAATTAAGCGGCATCGCCGAACTCTGCTCCAATCTCCCCCAAAACACGTCAAATTCACGAAAGAAGGGAGCTCCCCCTCACCTTCGGAAACAAAAATTCTATTTATAAGAAATTATTTAACACTATCTTTTACAAATAAAAATTAACCTTTCGTTTTGTATGCGAATACAAAATTGAATATTATTTTTAAAGTAGAACAAGACATGGTACATTTACTTGGTACAATCGCGGTAAAATAAGAAATAGGATGCAATTCGACGAGTGACAAACTAGGTAAGGAAGGATTACTATGCGGAAATAGCGTAGTCTCATTTTATCGCGCGGCATTCGCCCTCGATAAATAATGAGGAAAGAATCGATGTCCGGTGATTTCGAGGAAATAAACGAGGTTGCCGGCAAGAGGAAAGAGGGCACACTCGAGAGACGCGTGATTGAAGCGGAGGAAAATAACTGGAGTTTATCGGACTCTTTGAAGACCGAGATTGGAAACGTCTCTTTCACGATTTTACGGTAGCTGTTGGGGGTGAGGGAGAAGAGGGGCATCGTGAGAGCGAATAAGAATAAAAAAATATATAAAACGGTAGACTCTTTCATTTGGCCGTTAATGAAACACAGTGACGGCGGTTAACGACGAGCCGTGAAGGTTGCCCGTTCTCTACATCCTCCTAAAATTTCGTTAAAATAATATGAGCTTGATTCATCGAAACTCTTTAATGAAATTCAGCGTTAAATAACTCATTGATATGACGTCGCGGTTGAATTTCTCGCAAAATAACAATCGACAAAAGAATTATGCCAGGCTTACGGAAGGGGGTTGTAGAATTCCGCGATATAAATCGACGCGGATTCAACTTGCGCGATGGCAATAATAGCGCCCGAAGAGACGACGACGAAGCTCTTTCGACGAAACGACGAACGAGGGCTCTCTCGCGGAGCCGAGAGAAGAGCTGGATGTTGGAAGGATAGACTCACACGGCTTTCCGACCATTCTCTCTCCGTCGAAAGTCCATAATTCTGCGACGCTTCGATGGGAACCCCCGAAAGAAAGAGCGCGGTGGTGGAATTGAGCCTGATCTATGGCTCTCGTTACCTCGCCCGTTTCGTGGCCTGCCTCCAAACCCGAGGAAATCATCTCTTACCTACCTCCGTTACCTACCTACCTACGCGTCTCGGAGTCGGTTGCATAACGATAGGATCTCGCGCACGTTGCACACGTGCCAGGAAAAGCCTTTGTTCCATCTCCATCTCGCGCCACGTAAGCCCTTTGACGCCATCGCGTACCGTCGTTTAAATCTCGAACCGATATAAAGCTTCATTACGAGAGAGAAAGAAAGAAAAATTGAAGCTTATTTCGATCTCACGAGAGATCACGCGTGATTCGCAACGACCGAGTCGTTACGTTCACAGCGATTAAAAGCATTCGTTACATCACTGATAAATTCCCAAGTTTCAATAAGTAACCTTTCACGTTGCATATATAATTTTAGAATAATTGAATAATTAATTGTAAGATATGCACACATACACATATTTTACTCTTTATCAAAATAATCTCTTCAATTATTCCGACAGAAATAAAAAAACTCGCGATCAGCTTCTATTGATAAATCTGGTAACTTTAGGACCGATAAATGTCCGGCGCACTTCTCTCTCCCTCGTTTCATTATTCTATTAACGTATGAAATTTGCTGCTTGTTTACGATATCGGGAAAAATGATCGATTATCGAGCGAAATTTTATTTTCCCAGTTGTATTTTCAATAATAGAGCGATTTATCGGGCGTTTTAGAGTTATCGTGCAGCTCATCATCGTTTCTATTGAAAGCGTGCGCGTCAATGCGTGCGGGACATTGGGACGTATCTTCCGAATGCCCATTCAGTGAATTTTGTAAGCAACAAACGCAACATATTTGGTATTTACGGGCCGTTCAGGGGCCACAGGCGAATGTAAATGGTTTTAAACTGCAATCGGCGATTCATTCGGCCCCTCGGCGATTCGGCGAAAAAGTGCTCGGCGAAAATTGAATAATCGAGTCACTCGTCAACGGGCACGGTTGTGTCAATGAATTTTGCATGCGGCCCCTTTTGAAAGTATAATGTTATCGTGTAATCCAATATTGTGGTAGACATCCTCGCGACTATACGCACAACCTCGCTAACAAGCGACAATTACGTTCGGATAGTTCTTTGTAAAAAAAAAAAAAAAAAAAAAAAAGCCTATTTTTAAATATCTTCTTTCAACTATATGTATAAACTGTATAAATGAATATATATACATACATTTATAACCAATTAGCGATACAATTATAAATTTAATATATATTAAATAGATCAATTTATTATATCTTATGTATTGTCAATTATATAGAATATGAGATATTTTCATACAAAGGTCATTAAATTGATTAAATTGGAAAGATCGTGAAAGCAATATTACGAATAATATCTTTCGCTCGAATCGCGCTAAATGTTACATGGCGCTAAATTAGATCGGTATTAACGTGACAAACTTGCCATTTTTTAGCGATCTCGGTCGCAGTTCGCTCTCGTTCGTCATTGTCGGACGACGAGAAAGAATCGAAAATCCTGGCGATCCAGGTCGAAGTCGAGTGCGGTAAAGGCAAGGAGAGAGGTTCGCTTGCGCTCGCACCATTACTCTCGAGTACTTTGTGACAGCCGATAATTGAACGCGTCCTTTGATCCCCCGGCGCTGCTACCCTCATCCGGCAGGATTTCCAGATTTTCCGACAGATCGGTGATAGATGGGCGGCACGCGCCATATTTTGTCGAACATCTATATATATTATTCCGACTCTTCTTTTGGCGAAACTAATTTTTATGCAGACAAAACAAAAATTTTTGTTTTTCGTTTCGCTTACGCGGTAAATTTGCGACAATTTGTTTTTTACCTAAATGGAAATTATAAAAAAAATGCAAGTGATTTAATTTAAAAGTTTAACGCATCTTTTTAGATACATTTTATATTATATATATATATATATAATTTATCTAAAGATGTTCAATGTTATAAAAATTCGTAATTAAAGCTTCATCAGAATTCTTGTTCAGCGAAAACTAACATTCGTTAACAGATTTCTTTTTATCGTATAAAGTTCCATTTATAGTCAACACCTAGCAATACTTAGCTTCCTTTAACTTTCCACCATTTTGTGAAGTTGATAATTCCAGATTAATGAGAATTTTATCCTCGCTTGATATCGCGACGCAATCAATAAAAAACCATCGAGCAACGAGGTTTTTCTGGCGCGGATCGTTTTGCGCGGATTAAAAGTTAATTCTCGCTCTAATTGGAAATATGATCGCGGCGGGAAGTAAAAGGAGAAAATAGTCATTACTGCCGACAACGAAGTGATCCGCGAATATTGACCCGCAGCTAAGAAAGCAAAGACCAAGTTTCGTCGTCGTGGCTTTTAATCTTACCGACGACGTCTATGACGATGATGGGAATTCGCGTTTCTTTTTTCGCCAGGGTGAAGATTAAAGATCTACTCGATTCTAGGCAGAGATTAAGCCCTTCGGTCTCGATTCTCGCCGGACGAAGGGTGTGTAGGCGGATGTCGGGAAAAATTTTTCCCATAATCTTCGCCTCGGCGGAGATCGGTTCTCGAGTCGTCTCGGACGATCGTCGGAAAGCGCGCAATCCAAAATTCTCGGTTTTAGAATTCTGAAGAAAAGACTCCCCTTCTTCGAGACCAGATTCGAGTAGCTTGAAGATTTGTCATTGTAGATTTTAAATTAAGGAAAGTCGAACAAATAGGTTGATAGGTTAGAGATAATCTCTCGCACGCGCGATTTCTTTCTTTTCTTTTATTCTTCCGATGGTCCTTCGTCGCGGGACATCGGTTAACATTCTTGTCATTGATTGCGCGAGCCGAACCAGAGGAGGAAAAATTGTTGCGGCCCCGCCGAACGAGTCAGGGTTTATAATTGAATCCGCTTGTTGCCGCTGATGGGCAACCGATTGCTTTCGTTTAACAAACACTAACTTTTAATTATTTTCCTCCCACGTACGTAGAGCGACGAGCGGGACGAGAGTTTGCGTGCGGATGAGAGATCGATTCGGCTAAACAGTTCGCAACAACGGATTCAACGCAGCCGAGCGAACAGACGACAAAAAAAAAAAATATAGCTCAAATGTACAGGATATATCAAAAACAAGTTGTACAGATGCCAGAAAGAGTGTCGTTTGTTTTCAAAATTTCGGGTCATTATATAATTTCGCTTATAAAATTGTGAACGTCATAAAAATAAAAATTCTTTACACAGATTTAATTTCAGGATATTTTACATAATAAAATTTCATTTGATTTCAGCTGATTTGTGAATTAGATTTTACTAAAAGAAGGTTTTAATTTTTTTTTTTTTTTTTATCAAGATAAAATTTAATAATAATTTAATCATCACATCACATCACACTAATTCAGGCAATAAATTTGTCAAGGGAGGCAAATTAATCGCGCGACTTTTGATACGTTATATACGCACGTATATATATAGAAAGAGAGGCATAAAGTAAATAGAGAGAAAAAAAGTACGACGGGAAGAACGCGCCGCAACAATGCGCAACAATTGTCGAATCTAACTACGCAAACAGCGCCGCCTGCTGATTGCTTCGATTCGCGCTGGTTTTGCATTCGGAATCGACGGCGGGCCCAGACGTTAACGGTAAAAGAATTGTGTACGGAGGGCGAATTAATGTGCGAGTCAAACCCGGGATTGGAAAAAACAGAGCGGTTTTCGCGGTCGGTAGTTGCACGTGCTCGCACGCGTATGTACGAAACGAGCGTTTTTCCCCGCGTTTTCACCGCGGTTATCGCCCTTGAACGGGATCCCTTCGACGTATTTTGTGGAAACAGTTATTACGTGCCGAAAAACGAGCAAACCTTGTAAAAAAAAAAACTAGAGATTCGAATACTATGAATGCCCGTATAGGGGGGCGTGTGCATGTAATATGATATAGTTAAAAAAGGCATTTAAAAAAGGAATTCTTTTACGAAAAAAATTGATTAATAAAAAAGAGAATAAAACTTATTAATCGATACAAAGAGGGATTATTTTTTTATTTTTTTTATCGTGTCTATCATTTTATTAGCGGATTTTATAATAGAAGGATATTATGTATAATTGCGTCTTCAATTTTTTTTTGAAAATGTATTCTTTTGCTTCGAAATTTTAGAACGATTTAAATCTCACATTCCGGCTACGACTCTTAAAATGAATATATAATCTTTTTCTTTTTTTTTTATCATAAAGAACTACAATACACATTGTACTTTATATGAAAAATTAAAATCTATAAATCGATTATGCATATTTGCGAACGAATTTTCTGACTTAATGGACCTTTTACATTTAGCAAAGTTAAGCGTAATACAATTTAGTGTCTTGAATAATTGAATTTTTCTTCCCCTTTTCCCTTTTGTTTTATCTTATTATTTATTCTTTTTAATAGAGAGACAGAGAGATGACTTGATTTTTATATTTTTATTTTATTTTCTAGAATGTATACACATATAGACAATTTTATACTAAAAACATTCTTTATTTATAAATAAGTGAATAAATAAATAAATTCTAATTTTATTCTCTATTTATTCGAGTTTTTTTATTTAATGCTATCTTGATGATTGATGACTATTTATCGTTACTATTGATTGGACCAGATCGATCACACTTATGTCAGCATTTGACATACCATATATAAGTATAGAATAATAATATTATATTTTTTAACTATATTTGTGATAAATCATGAAGTTACATTTTGTGCATTTTTTACAATATAAAGTTCGATGCTAGTTATTTCTGTGTTAATCGTCGTGTAAATAACGTAATATAAAAAATTGTAAAAAAATACGCATGAGGAATATATTTTCTATACCTTTGACGCATATATTTAATATAATATATATTTTGTGTTATATTATTAATAAATACTTTCTAATAATATATCCACAGATGTAAATTTGCCGTATACAAACTAGATGTATGAAATTTAATTAACTCCAGTTGTTGCCCCGCTCTTTCCTCCCCGTCAAAGTGAATATTGCATGCAAGTATTGGATATAAAATACATATAAATACGTGCGTTGGAGATATAATATTAAATTGCGTATCGTGTAAATTTGTAATAGAGTGCGTTCTCGTGATTTATCCGCGTCTTGTGAGTGAATCTTCTTCATCGAATTTTTGAAACAAATAGAAACTGGCATAGACGGAATATACAAATATACGGCAGATGCGTAACAAATAGCGAATAAATTATTTCATTTTTTTTTTCTAATTTCGAGCAAGTATAATGGAACGCGTTGGAGACGATCGGGCATTAGATTTGAAGTCATCGTAATCTCACATGTTTCATATCAAATAAACTCGCGAAAAGAATTTTTGACAAAAAATGATTATACGTGGATATATATAATTTTAAAGCAAAATTCGAGCGAATACATTACCGGACGCGCATCATAATAGCGTAAACGGTGCGTGTATGAGCGCACAATTTTATCGCTTATTTCCCCTAACCGGTGCCTAATTAAATAGCCGAATTAGCGACGATTACTGTAATTTTCACGACACTCGCGATAACGCGCCGTATGCCACCGCTCCCGATTACGGCCCGCCATTTGCGTCTTTCCGGCTTATTATACGAGGTGTCCCATAATTTTCGTTCACGCTCCGTTAAAGCCCGTCGTTTAAATACCATCCGGACGATGCCATAAAAAATGCCAATGAATTTTACACCGCGTTTCTCCCCGGCGACAATCAATTAAATGCTCGAATTGCCCTCAATTCGTCCAATTTCTCGCGCGATAGACTCTCACGTGCCGAGTATCGTAAAGCTACTATCATCGCCTTTTTTATTTTCGATTAATTTAACGTCGATTTCTCCACAATGAAAGTTTCACATACATATTCCCCTAATTCTTGAATCCTTAAATTAAGATATCTCTGTCACAATTAAAGTAAATAAGCGTTAAAATAATTTAACGTTCTTTGTAGAGATACTTAATTTACAAATATTTAACAATATATATATATATATATATATATATATATATATATATATATATATATACATATACAGGGTGGTCCAGTGGTAAAGTGTTATAAGTTAATAACTCTAAAAATATTTGTCAAATCAAAAAATTGTTAATGAAAAAGTTTCATGTTTTCCATGAACATTTAATAAAATAAACCATAAAAAAATTATAATTTTTCATTTAATTTATGGTTTTATCATTAGTTTGGATCTACTTTAAAAGTTTAAATGCTTATAACTTTCGATAGAAGCATTTTTTCCAAGAAATGTTTTAAATAAAATTTACTCGTTTATTCCCATAGAATCGAAATATGTAATATTTTATAGGAAGTTCCATTAAAAATTTTAAAGTTACCCCCCGGTCTCCTTTAGAGAAGACAATTTTATGTTTACATAGTTAGAAAGGCCTCTTGTGAAAACATGAAACTTTCTCATTAACATTTTTTTGATTCGACAAATATTTTTAGAGTTATTAGCTAGTTAGTAACACTTTTCTGTGTACATATATATTTTACATTCCATATATATTTTACATTATATAATCATATTTACCTATAATTACTAGAACGGAAAAATAATTTTACCTTAAATATTTTTTTCTTTTTGTTTTAAATACCGTTTTACCCACTTCTGAAACAAATATACCCGCTGCGTCTCGTAATCGCACATTGTTTTTTCCTCGAAAAAAAAAAAAAAAAAAAGCCGCAGGTGGACGAGCGTCGAAGCAATTAACGAGCCGAGCGTTTAGCATAGATAATCACTAGTGGGAGTCCGGGCCGATGAATGCTATCCGAGTTCTCCGCGCATTCGCGATCCCCGATGCAATTATCAATCGGGAGAGCCCGCTGTGCATTAACATAATCAGATCAGCCCGTCGCTGCTGCTGCTGCTGCTGCTGCTGTTGCTGCTGCACCAAACCGTTTCACAACCCTTCGCTCGCCTTTCCGCCTCTATTTCATCGGTCGAGCCGGGTGGAACCGATCCTCCCATCTTGCTTTCTCCGCGCTGCCGCAACAACGCAATTAATCCCGAATGCGCGGTATGATGACGCTGCCGAAAACGCAGCTGGAAAACTGCTGCGAAGGCGTCGAGCGATTATCCCGATTCAATCGCCGCCAATCCAATCGCGCTCTTATCGTTTCGATTCGATCGACGATAGCATCTTACTCCGTCGTTAGAATGAATGGAACTCGATATCAAAATGAAATAATGTTATAAAGTTTCTTGGCAGATATGATAAATCGGAAAGAGAATTCATCAGGTTGAATAAATGTGTTAATAGTTGTCGATACGCGCGTGAAAAGAATATATATATAATAATATTTGTGATATTAAATATATAGCGGCATAGATATCTTTAGCGACATGTCAACCGTGATATATAATAATTATGTAAATCTAAGGAAAGCAGTTCTATACGTCATTAGGAACGCGCGCGTACGACATAATCAAATATTAATAGCCTGCAGTCGTTAGATAGCGCGGATAAATTGAGTTGCATCAATCACGAGATGAAAAACTAATATTTGTGTTTAATGTATAGAAAGAAAGAAAAAAAAAAAAGCAGCGAGAGCAATAAATATTTTTTTCTCAATAATAACATACAGTTGCGCTGCGTAATTTGACGGATGTAACATTTTATCTCAAGAAATAAAGAATCTACAATATGTAACATTTCATTATGATAAGAAAACAATGTTATTATATCTAATAATAAGAAGAAATTTTTAAATATATATCAATAATAATTTTTAATACAAAAAAAATTGTTTTGAGGTTTGAAAAAAAAAACAGACAGTCGTTTTTCGATTTTGTCAGGTTGTTTTTTTGTAGGTACGCAAATTATGATGGACGCGATATAAACAAAATGCTGAATGATCGAGGTGTAATGATCCTCGAGTTCTTCGATAAATAACAAAAACATGGTTTACGCGAGCCTTCGCGGAAATGCC
The DNA here is from genome assembly GCF_030449975.1 of Polyergus mexicanus. Lineage (NCBI taxonomy): Eukaryota > Metazoa > Arthropoda > Insecta > Hymenoptera > Formicidae > Polyergus > Polyergus mexicanus. The sequence continues at coordinate 5,314,730 of NW_027223338.1, read as the reverse complement.
AGTCTAATAAATCGCCGGGGGTTATTCGATTAAGGTCGATATAAAGAATAATGTACTTTTATCGGTGATAATCTAAGTGCTAGCTCGTGTAATTTACAGCGCGGACCATTAGCCCGAACGAGGGTCGATAGGATAGTAATAACCACTATACGGGCGTACTTGTACGAGAGAGGAGGACGCGCCCGTAATAATGGCGAGCGGATTAATAAGTATCACGAGTCCATATCGAAGTCTACGGCTAAGCGAGATTTATTAATAAATCGTGAGATCGAAAGACTAGGGACCGATAAATATTTCATAAATGTCGAGCGATGTTAAAACCAATGTAAATATTAACGATGATCGATAGGATTTTAAATACTCGCGTCATTGATTGCAAAGTTTATCGCACGAGAAAGCGCAATTAAAAACAGATAAAAGATGCAAAAGGAGCCTGAAATAAATTTGATATCGAGCGATATCGAGGATCCAACGTATCCGAAACGTGCGCCCCACGGCTAATGATGCGACTAATTAAGCACGAAGCTTAATTAGCCAAAGAATTTCTTGAAGAAAAAAACACGGGCTGTGCATTAACGCCTTCCCGGAATTAATTAGTATTACGTAAATTAGCATGCGGTTCATAGTTTGACAACACCGAAGCTCTTGGATATTTCTGGCGAGTCATCGTCGTTAAAAACTTAGAGAAAAACAAAGAACGAGTAGGATGCTCGGCGGAATATAAGCTATAAATCGTAATATTAAATTATTTTCTCTTGGAATATTATATGGTATAATAGCTTTCAGTTGCTTCGATAATATTATTAAAGTTATATTATTTTATTTCTTTCTCAAATACAATGTTTTTATATTTTTTCGAAACTATTATTTTATTTAATAATTTTAATTATATTGTGTTTCAAATAAAAAATCATCTACATATATATCCTTATTTATATATTTTACAAAAAATCAATTTTTAAATAATATTTTATTTAAACGCAAAAGGATTTAAATTTTTATTTTTAATAGTCTTAATTACCATCGCTTACATAATCCAGAATAGCTTAAAAAATAAGAATCGGGTGAATCAAAGGGGAAGCGAGATGTGAAAAGACAAGACAGCACGTGTATGTAAATCTTTTCCCCTTCAAACTTTCGCAGAAATAGTATATCAGAAACGCATATGAATCACTCAGAGAGCATTTACGAATGGCACTCTTCGAGATAGAATCCGCTGAATTACGAGTCGGGTGAAAAAAAAAAAAATCTGCAGAAGAGAACCGCTTCCCGAGAACGAATTCGATTCCCGAATTTTTGCGTCCGCCTCGCCGTTTCTTACCCCGAATAGAGAAGAAAATGTTGGCGCGTTTCCGAAGGTAGAGAAGGGAGGAAGAAGAAGAAGAAGAACTCGTCGCGGAAGACGCGATACATATTCTTATTTGTTGCCGCGCAATATTTCCGCCGCTTCCGTAAAGACGTATACGCACGGCGGATTCCTGAGGGAATTGCGTTTCTTCGCCGCCCTACGCGAATTCCGTCGCGTCGCCGGAGAAGACATCGAGTCGGTTTTCAGTGTTGCTTCGACGCTGGTGAACACGAACCCCCCGCCTCTCTCGAGCCTGAATCCCGGGAAAGAATGGAAAATAGAGAGAGATTGGTGGATGGAGGAAGAAGAATATATTGTACATCGGGCTCCCTCTCCCCATGAAATCTTGGCTTGCTTTTCCATCTTTCGAGAAATTGGTACGACTCTGCGGGCCTCTCTCGAGGCCGCGTAGGCAACTTTTCTCCTTTCGAAAAACCTCCAGCGTAACGTGATTTTTTTATATAAAAACGAAAACCTCGCGGGACATTCATATCACAAATATCAGGGCGTTTTGGTGACTTTAGAAGATTTCGTGAAAAAAGAATACCATTCGCATATGTACATCTAGAGCCTGAATCTTTTATAGATAACTACATATAATTAATTCAGTCAATATTTCCATTTTTTATCTTAGCGACTGCGCACTTTCAAGTTTCATTCACCAACAACTTTATTTCTAAATTTCTTTAAAACTACTTTTGCGCGGGTTAAGAAAAGTTTATTTCAATCTCTAGTAAAATTATCATTTTTCTATTATATGTGCAGCAAAATATCTAAATTTGAGGCAATACAGGAAATAATATTTAACATAGTTAACGAAAGTTTAAAATACTATTTCAGATAATAATTTCTCTATGCGTGTATGTAATAACTCTTTTAACATTATTATTTTAATTATTGCGTTTCGAATAAATATTTCAATATTGATATTACACTATTTATCACAGAAAATAATAATAATATTTAATAATATTATTATATAATATTTTATTTAAACATCGAATATTTAAATATGATTATTTTTAATAATCTACATTTGAGATGTGCTTGTTATTGTAATTGCGCTACTGGTTAGCAGCCTATGGTCATAGTCCGTGTAGACGACAAGAATGCACTCTCGCATTCCGCGAACGTAACCGGCCACGAGAGCGTTAATGTCTCATCCAGTTGGATGTCACACGTTCGAGAGTACGACGACATTCTGCAGGAGCCTGAACGAATATCCTCGTCCGTCCGCGTTAACGCGGTCTCGCGAGCCGGGCGACACGTCTCACCTCGTTTTACAATTGCACCGAAAGACGTTAACAAGGTGAGAGTTGGTGATTCTTCCCTTCTCGGCTGTTAGCGAGCATCACGTGTAATTAACACATGTCGACCGGCGAGTGAAATTCGCAAAAAGGTCCGATTCAGTTTGAATGAAGGACTACTTAAAAGACACGCTAGCAATATCGCACTTTGTATCACGAAACTGGAAAATATAAAGGGAATAAAAGTGTCTTAAAATTATTGTTTTATTAAAAATTTGAAAAGTTTGTAATTGTTAATATTATAAGTACGATTTATATACACATTATATATTAATATAAAGTGTTTTATACACACACACACACACACACACATACACAGCAGTGCTGTATATTTAATCCTACGGAGCACTTCATTTAAGAACCAGTTTCTCTTCTTAGAGAGAGAAAAAATGTTTTATTTAAGTTTTATGAATAAATAACGGAAGCTTTTCTTTTACAGAAGAGAAAGAAGAATTAACAAAATAAAATCTATTATCTCAAATAGAAAAATTTGTTAGATTATCACTGATATATTTTCGTAACTAAAATATACATTATAAAAGCTATAGAAAAGATATAATCTTGCTTCTTCATACGTTTTTTGCGCTCGATTATGTGAGCTAAATCACCTCGATATGCCCTATATCGCACGCATGCACGTAGCTAATGAATCATCTATTACCGCGTATGAAAAGTCCATTTAACGTTAATTTCTTTAATATTCCATTAAAATGGTTAACTTGGTCGGCGCGAGCGCATTTTCAATAGGTCTCGTTGCACCCCGGGAATAATAGCCCATCTGCACGCGCGCGCGCGCGCGTGTTTTTCTACCACCCTCGTCGCATCGTGAAACGGTATTACCTGCTTTATAACATGTACTCGATACGCACTGTCGAATGAAAAACCCCGATCGATAGAGCGATAGCCTCGCGAGAGATTTCACTCGATACGAGTGAGAGTCTCGCGAAAATCCGCGAATCGCATAATGAACCCTAGAGAATTCAATTTTATCGAAAAGTTTCGCGCAACTATGCAGAAGTAATTATGGAATTTCTTTCATCGCTCTTTAAACTGTTCGCGAACTGATGATAGATGATTACCTAGGATGCCTCAATGTCGAATCGAGTCTACCTGCGACAGGTACGTACGCGACTGTAAAGATCCTCGAAAGGTTCGCTGCAACCGGGATTAGCTGTATGAAGGATATACTGAAAGCCGGAAGGCATATGGACGGATCGTAAAGTCGATAGTCGGCAGCTTAACGAGCCCGTTAAAGCAATCACGACGAGAGTCGCGTGTCTAAAGCGACGAGGGACATCCGTGCAAGGGTCGACCGGCGCTAGGAGGAGTAGAAAGAAGGAAAGAGAGAGAGAGAGAGAGAAAGTAAATGTATTTATTTACCGTGGGTAATCCCCTAATAGCATATAACAAAACGGCTTGGACATTAATGTACACTAAAAGGGAGAAACGTAGGTAAAATTTCTCGCAATGCGTTTGAGAAGAATGAAATAAAAACGAGACAGAATATAACTGGAGATTTTAGGAAAAATTAAAAAGAACGAACACCTAGACACAATATATATGATGATTGAAGATTCTTGTAGAATAAAACTTAATAAGATACAGAAACAGGATGCGAGAATTATTAAATTATAATGAACAAATAATAGGAAAACTCGTTTAATCGTCAAAAATTTTTTCGGAATAATGAGAAAATAAAATATTGAATAATAAAACAAATAATCGTAAATGAAAGAAGACATATGGATGCAATTAAAATATCAGTGAATTTATTATATGTCAACAATAAATTTTATTAAATTAAATTAAATTAATCTGAATACCTTTGAAAATACACACACACACACACACACACACACATACTTGCATTCAATTCGCAAAATTAGTAAAATAACAGTAATAAAATGTATAAAAGTATTTACGTATAATATGTATATATAATATTATTACTTTGAAATTATTTTATATAAATAAACTTTAAAATTAGATGCAGCGGAAAAAAATACACAAATTTTTTTTTTATCTTAATTATTCTTCGTTCAATGGTAATTGATTAATGAAGTAAATCAGAAAAGGAGAAAAAGATGAGAGAGGGAGAAGATAGAGATGATCGCTGTTGATGCGACGCGCGAGATGAGAGGCGAAAAGATTTATCGTCGCATAATGCACGTGCTCTTGAACGCCGGTTATTATAATATCTCGACATGGTGAACTACGCACTCGGCGTATTATTATGATAAGTACTCGTGTGGGAGTCGTGAATGACACGTGCCGGGTGCTCCGCGTCATATTTTAAAGAGCAATTTAGAGACGGGATGATTTTCAAACGTCATCGCAATATGAACAGCTCGTACACGAGTATCATGCCGCGACATGAGTTTTTAATTTTAATTTTACGCCGCGTATTATACACGCTGTATATGTGATATGAGTGCGATATTCATATTCTGCGCTCACTCGCGCTGTTTCACGCGCACATTTTTCACCTCAAGTATGATATTTAATACGTATAGAATTTTTAATTATTTCATGGTTTCAAAAATTCACGCATACATCGTATAATTTCTTATATCGACTTTTTCGTTCTACTCTAAACTAAAGTATTTAGAGAACTAAAGTGTAAATATACAATTTAAATATTTAGAACTTTCTTTTCTTGAGTTCAATTTTATTTATATTTTGAAATTTCTTTTATTTTTTACAATATAGTCTAAAATTATCAAATGTTTGTTTAATGAGAGAATTTTTCGTAAATTTGAAATCGATTTCCTTTTTAACGATAATGTCGATAGATGAAGAATTTTCAACACATAAGACTGAAAAAGGGAGATAAATTTTTTTGAACAGCAAAATGAAACTCTCTTCAGTTAATTTTAAATAGAATTTACTTTAATATATTTTTTTTATTGTTAAAAGAGAGTCAGTCATTTTTTTTACAATAAAAAAATACATAATAACATCCTTCTATCATAGATGTATTACGTTTTCGAATCGACATCATTTAGCATGACAACAAGCGTAAATAGGAGTGGTACTCGACGAATGGCATAGAGGCAAGTCGACTTTATATCATATCACTCAGAAATTGTATGAATATGCAACATCGCATTCATATATGCGAATATGTGAATATGTATCTTTGTGAAGAGAGCACACGCGCGATGTACGACAGCATACGAGGAAGAAAGGAGGGGGAGGGGGAGAGGTTCGAAGAGATGTGAAAGGAGTAAGGGGAACGAGCGAGATTATCTGCACGGCGTGACGGGGGATTTTGTCTGCCTGTCTACTAAACCGCCTTCTGCCTTCGTGCTCTTCTTTCTGTTTCTACGTTCTCGCCGTCTGAGCGTGGCAGCGTAAATATTAAGTATGTACCAGTGTTGCACGCTATACAACGATGCAAAAGTAGCTCGGAAAAAATTTCCCGTCAGATTGCAGCTTATCACGATGATGAGAGAGAGAGAGAGAGAGTTTTCTCTCTCAAGTTGTTGAGAAATTTAGAAAGGTTTCAAGTAGATAATAACCGTAAGCAAGGAATCAGAGTTAGAATAGAGTTCGTTCGCGAAAAATGTGAAGATTATTTTTGACACTTACGTGCCATTTTATCATATCTTTATGTCACACGAGTTTTTCGTTTTCTTCTTTATATGGAGGCTGTTCGATCAGCAAATGCGTTGTTTACTTGTACAATAGAATATGAAATTATCAAGAAAAACCGTTTTATACAGGCATTTATCTCGCTCTTATAAAATATATTGCGGGGTAATAAAAATTATATGTAAAAACGCGCATTGCGCCGAGAGCGGAACGAATGCGGGAATCGATTTCGTTGACTTTTTGAAAGGCTTTCCCCTTCATGAATGTTGTAACGCGAACGGCCGTTGCAACCCTCCACGGCTGTAAAACTGGGATGCTTCTTACCGCCGAGATTTTAATATTTGATCTCGTAACGTAGCAAAAGAGAGAGAGAGAGAGAGAGAGAAAGAATTTGGGATATCAGTGCCGAGATAACGGCCGCAAAAGGCCGCGAACATGTAAAAAATAAAAAAAATAGCCGCATTAGAAATCACGAGACTCGTCGTTTAAATATTCATTCGTGGTTGCTTAAGGCAGTATTGCAATGAAGCGAGTCTATTTAGCCGAGAACTCAGGATCTCTCTTTGCGGCAAAAGATTGCGGACTTTTATTTAATCGTCGTTGACGGCGCGGGATCAATAAACACAGTTGCGAATTAATGAAATATGATTTGCGATCTATTTGCGCATTGAGTAGTCGAGATGCCTCTCACCAATCTTGTTTTCTCTTGGCAATAATAACTGTATGAATAATTAAGAATCACTTTTGCCTACTGGCAAATTATGGAAACACGTGAAATGCAAAAAAATATACATATAAAATAAATACAATATAAAAACATATATATTTTACGTAAAATATGTATAAAAATTTCCATGAAATTATCTTTCGAGAAATTGTACGGTAAAAAAGGTTTCTATACACCACGAATAATTTTAATAGCTCGAACATTTAGGTTTAAAAAAAAATGGCATCGAATTATACGCGATGAAACTCGTACGAAGAGCGTATATGGCAGTATTGATAATATTAGGACGCAAATCGGCGGCGATCGATGCTCTCCTCATATTGCCGTCCTTCGTCGGCCGCCTAATACGAGCACGAATTCGATTTTCGCCCTAGATGGGCCGATAATGCGCATACGCGGTTGTTAAACCAGAAGTGTTCGCATTCCATATATGCGAACCTAGCGGCTGCGACCTAGCCTTCCAAAGGTAACCCAATTAAAGGGTGCATTACCGAGCATTCACTGAATTATGTAGAGCCGAACACACTCATACTTACACGCCACTCTTGCAATTTCGTAATTAACTCTCTTCTCTGGGAAAAGAGATCTGGATCGGAATCTTGTAAAAATTGAAGCTATTAATTTTCTTTAATTTGGTGGAAATTTTTAAAATTAATAAATTAATTTTTTTTTTTTTTTAAATAATGTATTTCGGAAAAAGCTACAGCAAAATAAAAAAACTCTTTCATATTATAATCTAATTTAAGATATTTTTCAATTCTGTCAAGATCAGAGACTTTAAGCTATTCCGCTTAATATACTTAATCTAGGAATAAAACAAAGTCTCGTTTCTATTAACAAAGTGTACTAGGCAAGTAGTTAACGATTCATCAATGTCCCTTTTAGTCCCCTGACTTATTATTTGATCGCGGGCATTTCACCGTGCCATTTTCACCGTTCTGTGACCGTAATCGTGCCCGCATTCGAGAGGGCGATCAACAATAATGTCGAGCGGGAGTTGTACGTAACCTTTCCAATTAGCGGATGGTTCGATACAAACTCACGAGCGAGTGGAACCCTAATTAGACTGCGGGAGTATCGCGTTGTAACAATCGACGCCGTGATTTCACGTGAAAGAGAGATCTGGCTCCGCAATCTTATCAGCGAGACGCACTCTTTGAACGCGAGGCATCGACGCAACGACAGACTCAAAGTATCGAGACGACGCTGTTTCATCTGACGTTCTCAAAGCGAAAGGCGCGTTTAATGCCTCGTGAAAGGAGCGTTAATTAAGAGCTCCCGGCTTAACCGCGTCGAACAAGATCGGTGAGGACTTTTCTCGCCTCTCTCTCTCTCTCTCTCTCTCTCTCTCTCTCTCTCTCTCTCTCTCTCTCTCTCTCTCTCTCTCTCTATGCATAATCAAAATGCAGATTGCACACATAACGTTCATAAACATTTTATGTTCACGTGGCGATAATAATTTCTAGTTTAACATCAAAGTTTTATAACGAAAAGAGTTTCTTAACGCATAAAGAAGCATCGAAAAATATATTACGCAAAATTGCGTTGCACGTTGATAAATATAAAGTTTACAAAAATGATGTTTATATTTTTGCCACTGTAAATCATCTTAATAGTCAGATTATCAGAGAATTGAAAAAAGATAGTGACAAAATATTCTGAATATAAAAATTATATAGTAAAAAAAAATAAAAATAAAAAACACTTTTGTAATTTTTTTTTTAAAATATAAATATGTAACGTATGAATAGATCAGAGAGGGAATGTTATTACATCATCATAAAAATAAGTCAACGAGGGATAAATACAATATATCGTGTCGATCCGCCAGAGTAAACGATTATGTCGATAGAAGAAGCGTTCTATTTTATGGGATACGTTATTGAACGTTAGTGATTTTGCTCAACAGATGAATTAGACTTTTTCATCAGTTTCAGAATCCAGTTTACGAAGCCTTGTCAGTTTGACGGAATTTCGCGGACGTCGGTTAAGCGGGCTTTAATCGAAACTTCCTCGTTAACACGTGGATCGATAAAGTCAATGTGGCGCGACGTTTCGCAACTTGAAATCGCCGTGGAATTTTCTTTAAAAGAATTTATCGATCGCGATCAATTAAGCGAGAAAATATCACGTATATGGCTCGTAGTGTTGAAACTCAGGAAAGGAACACGTCGATTGCAAGCGTTTTTCAACCCGTTCTTCTTTCACAATTGCTGAAAATCTTTTTAGCGACTCGTAAAATGAGCCATATCTATTTATTTCGTATTTTAGATACATTCCGAGAAACATATCTTTGACATTTATAGCGTCACTAATAACTAAATAGAACTATTCTGAAAAATTAATAAGATAGACAAGCACAATGCGTGTTTAAAAATATCTTCTTCTCCTTTTATCATATAATTATGTAAAATATTTTATTTTACTCTATCTTGATCCTTTTAAAAATTCTGTCTCTTATTTAGAATTTTATTAAAAGTTGACAAAAGCTCTCTGCCTTCGAAAAGTTTAAAATAAAGATGTTATTTTTTTATAATTCTATGTAAAATATTACGTGAAATATTTTTTAAATACGTTCAATCGCCTTTTCAAGAGCTTTAAATAGAATAATGAAGAATATTCGTATAATAAAGGACCTTGATACGCTTATAATAATACTCAAAGTTTAGCTTCCTTCTTTAAAAGAGCGTTACTTTCTATTGATCTTGCAAATTGCGCCTTTCTCTGTTCTCCTTGGACCATTTTATGATATCGGTCCTTCCGAGCGACACGCGATTTTCGCCAACTTTCTCGTGTCTACTATTTTCCGAGAGCATTATGCTCGCAAAATTACAAGACAAGCGTAGAAAGATCGGGTGAGTTCCTAAAGCGACTTGTATTCTTCGAAAAGGATGACTGCACTTTTGTCACTGCGCTCGCTCCATTCCATCTCCTCTTCCGCTTTCCTCCTCGTTCTCCTTCTTCTCGCTGCGCCAACTTTCTGCCAAGTGTTCGAGTCGAGTTTGTCCTCATTCTTCCATCTTCGCTTCCGCCATTTCTCGCTTATAGCCAATGGAACTTAGATATATGTAAAATCTAAAACGACTCATAAGTCTCGATAGATCGCTTTTTGATATCCACGCAATATCCGTTCTGTATGGAAAACTGATGTATTGTTTGATGATTCCGTAGTGTTTGTATTATTGATTTTTCTCTAATGCTATTTTTTTAGGAAATTATTTTTAAAAAATTTTCTCAGCGATTAAAGCAATTATTGATAAAAATAATTTTATCATAATACAGTTACGGCACATGTGATACATGATTGCGTCGGAGATAATTTTTATGTCCTTTAATATTAAATATATTATTAAAATTTTTCGTCTTCAAAAGAAATTTATTGCACAAAGAGATTAAAATTAATAAGATACAATATAATATTTATTTTTATTAATAAATATTAAGTATACTATAAAATTATGTTAATATATATATATATATTTTATACTTTATAACAAATTCTTTTTAAACATTAGCATTTTATAGGCCAATATTTTATTCAGCGGCAAAAAATTCTAGAAAATTAATTATTTAAAAAAAAATTTCCGAACTGTATACTTTAGAATTCAGCAATTTTCTATAAATTGTGATAAATATATTAGTATACAAATTAATTTTCTTATAAATACAAAATTTCGCTAAAATTTACTATGTATGGATATAGAGGTCGGCAAAAGAAGCACGACATAATTAAAATATGAGTAACGTGTTCTGTATTGAAGGCTCTAAAAGGATCGCGATCTCGGAACACGCACGACACGCACAGAGCCAGGTGTGAATTTCCTTTCCTCCATTCCTTCTTTTCTGCGACGTCGTCCTCTAAAAATTCCATCCTCGAGGACACGCAGGCGGATGCCGGGAGAAACGAGATGTTTTCATTTAAAGGATCGTATTAACCCACCTCCGCAGCCCGCATTTCCGCACGCTAGTTTCCACGAGGATTTGCTCGCCATCTCGTAATAGTTTGCAGCAAAGCGCGCACATCCTCGCGCGTTCATCAGCGCAAAGGAGGATGTGTCGAGCACGTCGTCGTCGTCGTCGCGAAATAGTTTGCATTTATATAGACACGGATATAAATCCGTCCCTTTCTCCAACTCTGGGGTAATGCGCTCTAAATTCACAAACTGTCACCTCGATGGCGCGCGAATTTCTTTTCAGACGCGCTTACGTGTTTAAAATACCTCGATAATCTCTAAGCCTCACTCTCTTGTAATCTTTTCGCGAATAATTTAAAATTGATGAACAGCCATTTTAGCGCTTCTAATCACTTTGAAAATGGAAACTTTATTATGAACTAATCTTGAAACTAAAAACTGTTTTCTTAGTTTGATGGAATTTGAAATGACGTTATGATATCGCTTCTTGTAAAAGTTACGATTATTCAACTAAGTTGTTACCGTAAATCAACAAAGTTTTCCATTTAATTAACAATACAAAGTCAACACAAAGAACTGATCTAAAATAATTGCCAAAGTTAAGAAATAATTTATATTCTTAATTTCATTCAAAAATATATTTCAACGTTTAAATTTTAGAGCGCATAATACGCGGCAAACATAAATCGATACGTGTCTTTTGTGCGGAATAATTGAAAAGTGAATGAAAATTACGAGAGTTATTTAAACATTATATGTCACGATCGGTTCATAGTTCGACTGTTACGATGCTATTTTTATTCACGATCGGGCGAACACGCGACTATGAATACGCGGGCTCCCCCTTTTCATCGAGGATTTTACGGAAGCTCCCTTCGGCGCCGTTTTCACGGCACCTAACGGCACTTTAAGTACGTTCTTTCTCCCGTTCTCTTTCTTAGAAGAGAAAAAGTTTCGCGGTGGATTTTTCAAGAAACGTCACCCATGCAAGAAGTAAACTAACGGCCCACCCATGTCGGCATCGAAGGATCAATGAAGAGTCGCCTGGATTTCCATCAAGATGGATCGCGCGGCTCCGCGAGTGACGACTTCTTCCGTTTCTTCTTCTGCTTCCTGCCTTTTCAATCTTCCGCCGTATCCGATGAAATTGAGAATGAAAAGCATCGACTATAGAGATTCAAGTATCCAAAAGAATTGACAGATTAAGTAATATAACATGATTTTATGTTTTAAAAACCCTAAAGCAAAACCAGATATCGCAACGAGGAAGAATCTTCTGATTGAGAACTGAGGAAAATCCCTCCTTTCAATTCCGTATTTGTTCTCTTTTCGACGAAATAATCGTGAAATTGCGTTTCCAAGCCACGGCCATTCAGCCCTTTGAGTCTCCCAGAATCCGTTGATTCTACTGTCGTGTAAACGCGACGGTTCCACCGATTCTACTCGATTGTTTCGTGTGCGCGAATCAAGACAATTCGGCCGAAGAATTTGTGAAAAGTTTCACGAGAGGAAGAGTTTACACTCATTCTCCGCTTTTGATTCCTTTATCGGCAAAGAATCGGGAAAAAACGAGAACATGAATCGGAGAAGGAAGGTTTTCTTTGCCACTTGGAAGATAATTACTAGCTTGGAGAGAAGTCTCTCTTTCTCTTTCTATCACCGTCTCCACTGGAAACTTTCAATTAGTGAGTTGCGCGCAGGACTCTTCCCCGTAAGATCCCGCCGCAGAAGACAACTTCGATAGAAAATATCATCTTATTAGAGACTCTAATAAAGGTCACGAAGTAACATTTTCGATTTCGATTTCGATTTATTCATGAATCAACCGACAAAGTAATAATAATTCTGAGAATGTCATCACAGAATAATTGCAAACTTTCTTGAAAGAGAGATAATAAATTTAAAAAAATTATATATTATATAAAATAAGGAAAAGGGCCAAAAGATTACAATTTTTTTATCGCCATTGTCAATATACATAAAATTATTTCGTGACTTAAAAATTTCCTATTATCACTATATCAGGCCCACATTTTCTGAGCCGTGTACTACGCATTATTTTCACGTGTATAGAATGGCGCACGCAATGCGGCTCGTCTAAACTCTCACCGCATAATTCAACCCGTTACTATTTATCTAGTTCTCTCTCTCTCTCTCTCTCTCTCTCTATCTCTGTATTCGCTTATGCACATACATTTATGTGTATCTGCGATTTGCGGAAGATAACGTGCACTACGTTGCATTGCGTTGATGCGGGATGAAATACCGGTGTCGCTTGATTTCCAACGCTGAGAACTCCGGAACGGCTTTCAGAAAGTTTTCGGCGGAGGGAGAAACGTTTACGATGGTTGAAGTTGTCTCGGTGACTATTCGAAGAATACGTATTGCATGTTTACGACGCGGGATAAAACTATGTAGACAGAAATGAATTCATCGCGAACGTTTAAGAAATCGTTGTGATCGCGTTTCTCGGAAAAAAATTTGAATTTTCCAATCTTCCCTTCGCGGATTTATTCAGATTTTGTGAAGCGTAATCAAGGAATTATTTAACATCGAATGTTATCGTAAATGTATACAATGTGTCTACAAATTACGAATAAACCACATACCATTTAGCAATTTCGCACGTTGAAAGTTTTTAAAAATGAAATTGTCTTATGTTTATTAATACGTTTGTAATTGTCGAGGCAACAATCTGTAGCTATAGGTAAAGTTTCCGTATGCTTTTCCGAAAGTTAAACGAGAAATGACGTTCTGTTACGGTTGTATTTTACATCAATTTGCTATGAATAATGACGTTAGCAATTTCCGCATAGTGTAAAGCGGCTGTTTACTCGAGGAAACGTTTGCACGATGCAAACTCCCTGTTTGCGTACAGCCAAACATTTCACGCGTGAATGTAGGACTATAAATTATGCAAGTTCCCAAAGGGAAATAATAAATTCTACTTGATAAATTAAATATCCTCATCCATATTCTTATTCTTTTACTTTAGGAGAATCAAAAGAGAAAGAAGTATTCTAATATAAATTTATTTGTGCGACTTGTTACTATCTTTTTTTATCAATATACAATACTCTTTCTATTTTTAATTAACCAATGCATTTATTAATTTAATATTTATCTTGCTAGATTGTATTTTATCTATTAAAAATACACCTTTCTACGCCGATGTCGTCTAAATTTTATTTTAATTACATTTATACGACGGTGTTTCATTATTATTTTTTTTATATCGTATCTCGCTCTCGCCTGATCTTATAATATTTTAATTTCTAGTATTAATAAATGCATTTTATCACTTTCAATTTAGATTTTCTTGCCGTTTTATATCTCTTCAAGTACCGAGCGCACAAAAATTTAGAACCTCTTTTACGGTATAGCTTGGGATGAGAGTGGAAGGAAAAATAAAGGGGATGGGAGTCGCGGGGGGGGGGAGAGAGGAAAGTTCGAGCGGGAGATACTATTCTTCGGTGGATGCAACGATTTCGCGCGCTGCTCCACGAGCGTGTCCCGGTTTCTCCCCTTCTGGCGTTCGAGCGGAAGTACTAGAATTGAAAATCCATTATCTCTGTTTTTGCGCCGAGACCTAGGTGAATATTTATGCCCGTGCTCCGCATCTCGACGCGGCGAAAACAGGCGCGACTTTCACTCCCAGTTTCTCGACGTTAGCGAAATTCAACACTGTAGTCGTAAAGATGATACAATTGGAGATAAAACCGCTTGGAGTTTAATCGACCGTTGTAGAGATTACAGATTAATTACGTCACGTTATACGTATATGAGCTTGACATGAATATAAAAAGAGTGTACGGTCTGAAATTTATTTATAGAACTAATCAGATAAATCTCTTTATAGTTTTTCAAATATCTAGATAATATATATCCGTATTTGTATATTTTTTCTGCAAATATGACTAATAGTTATCTCTCTAATTATCCAAATACAATTAATATATAATATATATAGCTGCACTAGAGTATTTTCTATATCATGCTCTGAGATGAAAGAAGGGTAATTTAAAAATCTTGACAATAGTAATAATGGAAGCAAGATGGAAAGATCGCAAGATTTTTGTTGCGATGATGATGTCGCCAGATTATTCGCAGAAATAGCGCGAGATTAACGATATCAAGTAAAAGAGCAATGGCGAAAAAATATAGAGAGTTATTTGAACGAGTTATAAAAAAAAGAAAACAAAATGACGAATATTGCAGTATTGAAGAGCATCGATTGACGTGTACCCGGGGGGCGAATCTAATAATCCATGCGCTTGGACTGACGCCAATCCAAAGTCTGTAACACGTCGCCGCCGCCGCCGCCGCATCAGGAAAATGCGATTGCAGTCTGTCGTAGAACCCACGGGCTCAGAAATGGATCAGCGTGCATTTCCAATGGCTGCTTGGCCAAGTATTCTAGCGGTCTTTTTGCTAATGTCCGGTCGTAAGAAAGTAAATAACACAGCGCCGATTTATAAATTATAAATAACCCTTCACGTGTTCGTGTTCCTCGTCATTTGTAATTTTCAGAGCAATTAAGGGACGTTACTTTCACTTTTTTAATAAGACTACACGAGTTAATTGAGAAAAGTACCTATTAGATTTAAAACAGTGATAAGAATCAATTAAAAATTTTTTATTATAATTAGAATAAAATTTTTCACCCTTTTGGACTTTTCATCCGGAAAAAAAAGGAATATTGTAGAAGAAATTATTTCATTATTCCAATCTATTTAATTTTTTTTATAAACTTCTTTGAATCAAGTGTCAGTATATCGAAACAATAATGACGATCTCGATTTTATCTAAACATATGAAGTACAATTTTTCTTCTAAACTCTTTTTTACTTTTGTAAAATTTTCTATAAACTTTAAATGCCGATATAATCGGACACTTTATCATGTGAGAAATAGTTTCAGCCATTCAATTGAACGTGTTTCGCGTGCGAGGTATCGAATTAATAGCGAGATACCCTCGAGTGCGCTCGCAGCATCCGTGCGGAAACACGGTCGCCAGGAAAGACGTTATCTCGCGAACTGCGACTCCCCCCCGAGGGAGATGCAAGTCGAGCGCAACGTTAAAAGGAAAGAGAGTACCGCGTGCCCCTTCGGATTTAAGCCCGTGATCCCGCGACTTTTCCCTCGTTCGCTCCCTTGCGCAAACACGTTTCCTTATGGCCCGCCCGCTATTGGTAACGCGGAAATCTCAGATAAGCATCCTCGGCGCGCGAACGACCGTGCATTATCAGCGTTATACATTGTGTTTGCACTTCAACGCCCCTTCTCGCTTTGTGTTACGGTGAATAAAAGCCTAAACGTGACGGGCCACCCTTCAGATCGATCGTGAAACGGAGTTGAAGAATTATGGTGGGGGAGGGAGGAATCACCGTTTTATAAATTCATGAAACTGTAGGGAGGATTTTATAGGGATTCGAAAACTATAATTTATAAACTCGATATTAATTTTTAATAAACTCAAAGATTTATACAATAAGTAAAGCACGCAGGTTTTATAATAATTTGACAAAAAATAATTTTTTTAATTTGAAACAGAGAATCATTATTCCATGTTTCTCGTGCTGCATATAATTCTAATCTCATAAAATTATCTAATTTGTGTAAGAATATCGGGAAATTCTCCAGGAATTGTAAAAAGAATTATTTAAACATATTTTACCATACTGCAGCATGTTAGAAAAAAAGTACTACTCCATTCATAATTATGTATACTGTTAAAACTTTTAGTCTTAAAAGAAATTGGCATTGTAAAGATCAAAATTAATAAAATTTTCGTAATTAAATACTAGATCTAATATTGTGCGGAAAAGTTATAGATTTAATTAAGCTGTAAATTTTCTTCGTTTAAATTATAAATTGAGAACCACGTATTTTCAAAAATATTTGTTTGTGTATTTCTTTTTAATTGTTTATTTAAATTTGTGAAGTTCTTTAGATTGCTGAATATAAATTCGACGTCGAAATAAATTTGAAATGGCGAAATCAATATAATTAATGTCAAAAATAAATATTATTGAATTCTTTTTCACAAAATTTATATTATACGGGTTTTTTAAATTGACAAATATAACGTAGCGAACGTATAATAGAAATAATTTGAGGATTATAGAAATAATTTATCGTGTGTAATATATAACAAGCACAATATTTAATTACGAAAATTTCTTGAACTTTACATCGAGTTTTTCTTGAAATTATTTAAAGTTCTAACAATGTTTAATACTTATATTTCCTCAAAATTTTTTCAATAAATAAATTGTATAGCCTTCTTTACAATTTTAAACGTAAATTTCGTACAATTGTGACATAGAGCATTTTAGAAAACGAAATTATATTCAGCATAAAAAAAAATTACAAGAACACCCTTTTTCTATTTTTTTTTCTTTTGGAAATATACAGTATATAAAATTCATAATTAAAAATTTCAGATTGTATAATGAGAGAGTTTATAAATTTTCCTATAATTTACTCTATATGATCATTTATAATTTCGAAATCTTCGTACAGAGATTTATTTCTTCCGAAGCTTGTGGAATTATTTGTAGGATTATTCGTCTCAGTTTTCTCTCTTATATTCTTTCTATCATTTGGTAACAATATTATATGAGCTCGGCAATACCGCCATTCGAGGACGTCAAGACGCATAAACGATATAAATGACGCAAATGCGTCGTTCTCCCCGGGATCGAAGATATTGCTTCGATAAGTCGATAAGTCGATCTCGTGAGGGGCGTGGTGGAGGAGAGAAGGGGTAGCGAACGAAAACGAAAATATCATGATGTGGTTCGAAGAAGGAAACGCGCGTAGAAGCTCGCCGGGAGACTACAATGTCATCTAAGGGATGACGATAGTTGAAGAAAATGACGTCGCAAGAACAGGCTAAATTAGTGGCAAGAACACAAAGCCACACGTGGTTATGTGTTACACTCTCGCATTTTATCGCGACACGCTTTACGACAAGATCTATAAAGCAACGTAGTTATGTAGTACAGTCGCTGTATCTAATGCAATGGAGATTCTATAGATCTCTCGAAAGAAATGCATGGAATGTAGATTTATCTTTATCGCTCTGTTTATTCTGTCTGGCATTTTAGTCGTCTTCCAACAATGTAACGTAAAATATTATTGTATATTTTCATCGTATTATGTTTTTTGCGAAACATCTTAAAACATCGTGAAGAAAGCGCTAGAAGCTCTGTAAAATCATAGAAAACAGGTTCTTTTTATTTCAATACAATCAAAATAAAACATTATCGTTTTTTTTTTATTTTTACACTGTTGATATTTGCGAAATGGTTAAATTATTCAGCAAGAGGCAATCCCCTATAGAAAGCAAATGTACATTGTCACTGTGTTCTTTTACTTTAACGTAACTCAAACGTCGAGTCGAATAGAATCTCCGAGACAAAGGAGACAAAATGGCAGCGCCCGCATAGATGGCACCTACATGTTTCTTGGCGCAAACAACGGCGGTCAGGCCAAAGCCGCCGAGGGTGGATCCCCGGGGTTAAAGGGGGTTTTGCCGTTGCAGCAGCGCGGATCGGTCGAGGGGAGGCGGTAAGGAAGATCGAGGAGTCAGGCTATAGGCGCGTCTGCGGGACTCGGGGGTGAAAAGGAAGGAAGGAAGGAAGGAAGGAAGTGCGGGCCTAGCGAGACAATTTATGGCTACTGGAAACAATGCTGCCGTCGGCCGACAAAGGGTGCTTTCCCCCCCCGCTCTTCCATCCTTCCACCCTATGTCGACCGAACCCCCGCAGCCGCGACGGAGTTAGCCAGACTCTACGGCCCCCGGCTAACTTCGCACTCACCCTTTTCCCCTCCTGGATAGGATCGTGTCACCTGTCGGGCTTCCGCAAGGTGATTTTCCAGCGGGTGCAACAACGTCCGACCGCTTGTCTACCCTCGCACGTTTCGTCGGGGAAAGAAAAAGAAAGTATTGTATAATGTAACGTGTTTTCACACCACCTCCCGTCGACAATCGGAATTTATCGCGTCTACGATAGCAAGTTCATAAACGAGGAACTTCGATGAACCGCGAAATTTCGTCACGTCTCTTGTGACCGCATGAAGAAATCGATAGTAATACTATTCTAATAACGTCGCTCCCAACTTCAGACTCTGGGAAATTTTTAAATCGATAAAATAATAGACGAGGTTTTCGAAACGGAGATTTAAATACAGGATGAGCCAATAATAATTTTACAATCTTAAAATTATCTACAAAATTATAGCAATTAGAAAATAATTTATTCAACAAAAGTTACACATATAGAATGGAGTTTTTTTTTTTTTTTTAATATATATAAATAGAGCTGTTTTTAGAAAATATATGAAAATTATTTTTTGAAATAAATTTTTGGAACAGTCTAATTTTTTAAATTGATTTTTTCGTCATTCTTTATAGAAGTATTGAAGAAAAATTAATAGTTTAGTTTATATTATTAGTTAATTTAATAGTTTATAGAAAAATTAATGGTTTATGAGACATTTTACTTTTATTCATATATACATAGGATATAAAATATATGTGAATGTTATAATTTTGGAAATATTATAATTTAATATAAAATGCAAATTGTAATTGATTCATCAATATTATGTTAGAAAAAATTATAGAAATTACATATAAGATACATATTTTTTTAAATTTATTATCATATTTTTATTATTTGAGATATTAAACTTTAATATGAATTCTTGAAATTCTATAAAGAATAAAAGAAATCAAAGTTGAATATAAAACATAATACGAGCCCTTTTTGCTTTGCGTATAAACATTTACAATCATTCAATACGATAAAAATTTGGGTTTATTATTTTTTACAAAACTCCTCTACCATTTTCATTCACATTCGAGAGCGATTTACACAGATCTAAGAATCTTAATCTTAAATAATACAAAGGATGTTACGATTCGCACTTACGGAGCCGTATTCGACTTCTCGTGCTTAAAAGCAATACTTTGGATCAATGGAACACGCTATCAGTCGTCGCTTTATTCGATCTGATAGAACGAAATGAACTCCGAAGTAACGCGAACGATATCATCAGCGAGACGGAATCTTCCCTCGCTCAGCGCGTTTGGAATCCGTCCAAAGAAAATGATGAAACTGAGACGGTTTGCGGAAACGAGTGCGTCGAACTCGTGCACGAAAGGACTGACCCTAAATCCTACGTATCTCCCGAGGATCGGAATAAGGCTTTCGCTCTGATCGCACGCGAAATTTTCCTCTATTCCAATAATAACGACGCATTCGCGTGCTTAAACGGTAAGTTGATTTATCCCGATTTTCATGTCGTTCTATTCTCGTCTTATCTGAATAAGACGTTCGGCTCGATCTTCTCTTATCACTTTTCATTACGCGGAAGAGAAATAATTAATATAAACAATAATTTCTTACGAAATAATATCGACATAATTGTTAAGAATAGGAACACAATATACCTGAATTTTTTTCGTGTCCATTATTTGACATCCAAGTACGGTGATCGTGCAACATCCTTTATAAGAAACCGCACACTCGGGAGGCTGTAGCTTCGTCTAGTTAACAAATCTCCCGTTCGTTTCGGCCCTTCTATTCACGGAATTGGATCTTATGTATAAATATGTGTCTGGAATTTCATCGCGGTGAGTTTTACGACTATCAAAGGACAGGATATTAAAGTCTCTTACAGGGGCGGTACAAGCCGCTTCGCAGCGACGTAAACTACCTTTACGAAGTGGCTTCCGGTATATCCAACCATTCCCTTCCGCTCTCTCTCTCTCTCTCTTCTCCCATCGTATTTTATATAAAGCGCGACCGGTGTTTCGCGAGCGCGAAACGTAATTCCGTATGAATTATCTAGTTCCGGCGAATCCCCGAAGAGGATCTAAAAAGCGCGAGAAGGCAAGTGAGAGTATTACCCGAATGGAGTTTGTAATTATTGAAATTCTAATCATCTTCGTGTCCTCGTTATCTTTAGCTTCGCCATTCCATTTACCTCGAGAGCTCACGGACTATCTTGAGATTATCTCCTCTTGAGACGTAATTGAGGATTACGAAATGATATATGGGGATTGAAGATAAAACTCAGACATATGTCAATGATAAAATAATAATAAGTGGAATATATATATATATATATATATATATATATATATATAGAGAGAGAGAGAGAGAGAGAGAGAGAGAGAGAGAAAGAGAGAAAGAGAGAGAGAGAGAGGAAAAATAATTACTACCTCTTAACTTAAGTAGAAAGGAAGGCTGTGTTGTATATATAGTACCACGTGTTGTTACGCTCTATATATTATCCGTATAAAAAAATACTTTCTTTAATTATAATATTGTATAAATATATATAACATGCAATATCTCGATATATCTCATTGTAATTACTATAAATCTCTTTAATATATTATATTACTAAAAATACAACTTATATCAACATATTAACTGCATCTCTCACAAATTGCAAAGTAAGGTCTACATTTATTTTTCTAGTATAAAATATATGTTCAATATTTTCCCAGAAATATTTGCAAAGTGCCTTTTTATCCGATACGAGACACTCGCGGAAACGGTCAAGGTATCATCTAACAGTGTTGCAGAGAAATCACGACGTAATTTCACCCATTCTCGAGTTAGGGTCGTGCGCATCTTCGCAGTATCGCTTAACTGCTCGCGAGTGTCGTTTTGAGCCGGAAATGGAAGATTTGCGCGGCACGAGGGTCCGGGGTTCCTCCCATCGTCGGCGATCGTGGGCGTCGAGGAACGAGTGTGAAGCCGATTCCGGACGACGTGTTTATCCCCTACACGCTCGATCAATGCAAATGTGCCGCATTTATGTGACAGGGTTCATTGCAGTGACCTACCGCTAACGGACTCGTCGACACGCGAGTTGCATCGCTAGTTCAAGTTGTATATATTATTCAAATTTAATATACATTAGAGAGAATTGAAATACGGTATAACGATACAAAACTAGAAATATATAGGAATGAAATATTATTGATTTAATATCTATTAAATAATTCATATTAACAATTAAAAAAAATTTGACATGCGACTAAAGCAGAAAAAATTAACAAGTTGATTTATTTCGCACCGAGTCATCGACAATCTTATCCTTTTTTAACAATAAAAAAAAAAGCGCAAAAATAGCAATTTATTAGCAATTTATGTATTTATTCTGTAAATATTGTAATGAAATTATTAATAATTAATTTATAAGCATACGATAACGTAGAAAAATAAATCTACGAGAAATGCAGTATAATCTCAGATAAGAATACATGCAGTTTAAATATGCGAATGTTAACGAAAGAGAAACGGCATTCGAACGAAAAATATCTCCGACTAGAAATAAGAGAATATTCTTGCATTCTTGCTTAACAGAAGACAGCAGAATTGTTGCTGAAGTTGATTATAATCCTGCGGGATGATCCAAGATCGCATAACAACAGCGTATGTTCGGATTTAGATTCAGACTTTTTTTTTTTACTCTTTTTTGTCATCTACATAGAAAGTTATAGTTTCAATTCGCTGCGATGCGATGAAATGCGACGAGACGCGAACGTTGTTCCATGACGGTGCGAGAGAATAATTTTGACCACATCGAGCAAAGGAAATTCCGCTTGTCGTGTATGGCGGGCAACGAGAATTCCGACGCAAAAGATGCAAAATAAATGACAAGAAACGGTCTTTGTTTAGAAAATGGGGAGGCGGTACATAAAAGGAGCTTTATCGAATTGTGACAAATGTAATTACATTTAATTAAGCATCGATGTCTAAGAATTCATCAGCTTGCGTTTTATTTAAAAAAAGTTTTACTTCAAAGTTTTACTCTTTATCAATTTTATTTCGATTCTATTATTTTATAATCATCTTTATAATTTGCAATTAAAACAAAAAATAAAATATGACAAAATTTACGTACACAAATATACCGTTTGTTGAATCCTTCGATGACGTCTGATTTATGCAGACAGTGGCTATAACGCAAACGATTCCGGGAAAATAATTTTAAGACAATGGAGAGAGATTCCGCGGCTCGTGTCGACGGTGGCAAACATTCAAGACGAGAAGCACATGCGTGGCAGCCGCGTGTGTGGCCGCCGAAAACACGAGTACGCAATTATGCGACCGCGTTAAGTCTCGAGACGCTTCAACGAAGACTAGCTTGGTACGTGGTGGCGAACGCAAAGTCGTTGTCGTTTATGCCGTGACAGTTTCGAGTCATTAGGAAACCTCGCACACGCAACGCGCACAATGCGACTGCACAATATGGTGTATATAGGGAGCTTCACAAATCCTTATCCCTCGATAATACAAGTTTTTGAATTTTTTCTCGTTCATAATCCGATTCGAGCCACATTTCTTCATCTAAATTTTCCATACTTAAACATCACGATAATTAGGAAAATCTCGTAATAGAATATTAAATTAAAATTCAAGGAAAAAATTTATGTTATTATTATTATTATATAGTTCTTTAATTATTTTTATGACACGGAACAATACATTATTGTAAAATTATTTATAGTTTGATCTTTGCGATATCTGTGATTCGCGTGAAATAAAATTCCGCTACGTTTATCCTGGCGTGACTTTTCATTCGTGTCGTGGCAGCCAAGATTATTACATCTCTTTCAATGCCGAGCATACACACATATATTTTACGCCTACGATAAATAATTTAAAAGTATAAACATTTAAACGAGAGGAGAAAGAACTGAGAGCGAGAAGATCAACTTTCTCTTCTGTCTAAGCGCGTGATTTATTACATAGTCATTGGATAAGATTTGTCATCGATACGTCAAACTATCAATTGACATTTAATACGATACGTCGGGGATAATCGAGGCGCGATACCACGTTCGCGACGCAGCACTTTTATTCATCTCATCGCTAACGCGATGAGGGAGAGGACGCTGCTCCTGCTTTGAAAGCGAGAAACTTGATCGTAACTCGACGGGAACGCCGTAAAGGGATCCTCGTTATTGTCGAGCATCTTCTGGTTGATCGAATGAGAGGAAAGTAATGTCAGCGGCGTGGCGGAAAGATCGCCCAAGAATGGCAGCCCCATTTCGACGACACGAATCGTTCATAAGGATCTCCGGGGTGAATCCCCGGCACGCAGGAGCGGGTTTCTCGTGCCACTTAAGGGCGAACACGGCCGAGGTTTGCAGGGGGTTCGCCGTGTCCCGAAAGCTACGCAAAAGCTCCGCGGAGGGCGAAGTTATTGCTGGAAGATTGCATTTAAGATACTCGACTCGGTATTTATAGACTTCTAAGGAATCAACAAGGAGCCGCGCCTCTCTCCGAGTTCCGAGCAGGATCGATCACCGTCATTACGCGAACACATCGTAGAACCTTCGCCCCATTATCCGTCTGCTCTTCTGAAAATCGTGTTATTCACTGTGTCGAAGCAGATAGATCGCGAAAAAATCCTGAGGAAGGATATGCGCGTTTTATCGAGTTAGAGAAATTTTATCAAGAAATATATTTTATATGTACGATTTATGAAAGAAATATTATAATTTTAATATTCCTTAACAGAGAGAACCAAGATAGCAGCTGTTCCATTTTTTATATTTACAATTAGAAATTCGATGTGGCTGAATCACACACACACACACACATACAAAATATTTAAGTATAATCAATATGATCAAATATATTGAAAATTATATTAAATCTGATATTTCTCTTTCTATAATATTTTATTGTTTCAAGGAAGAAACGATTTAATGAAAGCAATGTCTTTTAGATGAAATTAATTATTTCAATCATTTTATGCATATAAAAATGCAGTAAATGAGATAATTAAAAACCAGTTAATGAGATAGCTTCATAATTTATTTTGATAAATAAAATATGAAATATATCATAAAATATTTATTTTTAATAACTTTATCTTAGTTGATTTTTATATATGGAGAATAATGAGAAGAATTAATCAATGTAAAAAAGTGTATAATTGACTTAGAAAAAAAAAAAAATATATATATATACGTGTAATTACACATTGCGTAAATGTAATAATGCACTGTTATACAGACAGAATCGTTAATCAAAAATGTCTCTGAACAATTTGGCGAATATATATACAATATTTGCTTTAATAATTAGAGTTTTGAGATAATTAATTAAATAATTAAAATGCTAATTGTAATTGATTTCGAAAACTTCAACGTGTACATCTTCAAATCCATACCTTCAAATTTATATCGATTTGGAAATCGACAGTTTGTTACTCCGATTAAATTACTCTGCGTTATTATGTATTCTATCGAGTGTCGGATATCCTATCGGCAGATTTGTATTTGAATAATGGTGTGTTTTGGTTGCGCATTGTTGAATGCAGCGCGCTTTACGCGAACAATGCCATGCATCTCATTTGTGTCATTGCAGATAATGCACGAAGCAAAGGGATAATGTTTCCAAGCATAATCAAAATGGCAAGCCGTTAGAGATGCTCGGCGAGATGATGAAAAGCTCTTCTATAAACTGTCAATACTTTACAAAGCAACAAACAGCTGATAAATTTTGTATTCATCGATATCATTAGAATTGAAATTTTATATTATGTCTTAAATACGTTATCTGTTTTATATATATGTTTAAAATATAATTATATTTTAAGTATTCTTTTTAAATTCTAACTATAAAATGTATCAACTTTTGACACGCAATTCTATATTTAAATAGAAATACTATATAATTTGAAGAAAGAGAGAAAAATATTACTAAAAAGTTGTAAAAAAAGCTTTTTAGCTGTTACTTTGACCTTATGTTAAATTAATTCTTCTTAAGAAGATTTAAGATATATGTTGGTTGATTAATCGGTATAAATTTTTTTTTACATCGTTATACGATACAAGCAAAATTGAAAAGGAGATAGAAAATATAAGAATTGTATGAGTATAGTTTTGTATTACTTTTCTTCATATCATATCGTATATTCTCGGGCGAATTGTTTTTATAATTTACGGAGAAATCGTATGTGGATTAAATGATATAGTGCCTTCGCGACAAATTGGCAAGTCAACGGAAGGCTCGGAAAGAATTCTTACTAGATTTTACTGTCGTCGTATCGCGAGCGTAATATCGCCCTTTGTCCCCCCTTTCCCATAGCATTGGAGCAGGCTGGATTGCCCGAGGGTTGAAAGAACGCGAGGCGCGATAGTCGACGACTCCTCCAGGAAGCACCAACACCTAAATTAACCGTGGAATCCCGGGGTGTGCAACTTGCGGTGTGGCGCCTCGAGCTAGTACGTTCCCCAACTTTCTCGCAAATTGGGGGGGAATCAGAACTCTCCCATCTCTGACTCTACCGCGTCTTCTCGAGTGTCGGAAGGGACGGGAGAGAGGGGGGGGGAGGGTAGGTGAAATTTCCGCGAGTGGAAGGAAACTTGACGAGTTTAGGGCGCGTTTACGCCACGGGAGACCACCGGCTCGATCGAGAGATCATCTAGTTCTAGTGGATAGTACACAAACAAGGACAATTATAATGTCTGATGATGTATACCGTTCTCCGCGCTCCGGTCTTGCTAGCTCGCTGCAATGTAAACTAACGTTGGTTTGTTTGTGATTACGATGTTTTGTAATTGTTTCGTAAAAATCAATCATCTATTTCACTCTATTCGCCGAATATTGAATATCATATGATTGTTTGAAAATGAAAAATAAATTAGAAATTCTTTATAGTTTTCTAGAGATGCTCGATTCAATTTGTCATTTTGAACACATGTTTTTAGATATAATTTCAATATAAAAATTTATTAATTTTAAAAAATCTCTTCTAAAACTAAACCATATATTTTTATATTTACATATTTGTTTTGATAGAAGCTTTTTTAAATTAGTTTAACTTTTCTTTTATAGATGGATTAATGCTATCGAAACAGAGTATTCCGACAAAGAGTAGAATAATGTACAGGCATTAACAATAATAGAACTTTTTCGACTCTGTCATTCCCGATCGTAACTTAGGTAAGGAATAATAGATCGGATGATGTACAAAGAACGCGAGATTGATCGAATCGTAAAGAGTAGCCGTAATGCCTAATAACGTATCGGGATGAATGGGGGTTTATAGCGAAAATCAAAATGGAGTTGGGCGATGTTGAAGGGACGGAAAGTACAAAGGGGAGAAAAAAAGAACGCGCGAGTGTCAGTGGAGGCGCTCTGTATCTTTCGATTCAGAGAGCTCTCTCCTCAATTTGAAGAAATGGGAATCCAATTTGGAAGTTCGGATAGGAGACGAGTCTCGCTAGGGGACACTAAACACCCCATTGTCGGGGAAGCGACTGGGTGGTACTTAAACCCACCAACCGTCGTCACTCCCTACCTTCTTTCCCTCATCATCCCTCTTCAAACTACTCGCGTCGCTACCTCAACGTACGTGTATTTATTTGTACACTACGGGAAACAGAGCAAGAGAAATGAAAAAACGGAGAATAAGAAGACCAGAAAGCTCCTCTCGTATCTTTGCACGGAAAAGAGCTTTACTGAGAAATCGTCGTCCCGCACCGTTGAACGTGCCAGGATGGAAGAAGAAGCGACCGCGAAGAATGTTCCCTCGAGTTCCTAAGGAGTGACGGAAAATTTTTTGGCGAGACAAATCTTACAAATAAAATTAAAAAAACTTCATCAACATTTTGCTTCATTAATGTTTGCTTAATATATACAATAGTTTATCCTTTTCATTCTCTCGCTTTATTTTAACAACAGAAACTCTCTCTTTCCCCCTCTCTTGCTCCGTAAATTTTAATAACAAATTAATCAGAAAAATATTTAATTTCAAAAATGGAATTTCACGGCAGAAAATAGTTAATAAAATCTTAATAGTTGATAAAATCTTATTCAATTTTAATTTTAATTTAAAGCCCTGTATTTTTTTGTAACATTTTGTAGGAAACGTGGATAGAGACATGAGCACGGATGAAAAGCACGGGCGGAAAAACGAAAAAAAAAAAAATAAAAAAACGCGAACGTCCGTCATTTGCACTCAAGTGTCAAGTTTTCTTAAACGGACTCCGCACAGAAACAGAGCTTGCAAGACTCTTTGTTCTAAAGCTGTGGATTTATGCGCACTTTATGTTTCATACGGGATTTATTCTCTTCGTCTTATACAGAGTTGGACATCGTAAAAATACATGTGCAGCCTTGTAAAGGTAGTAGAAAAAAGATGGCTCGAAAATCGTGGTCGCGAAGCGCAATGCGAATAACTGCATAAAGATTGAGATAGAAAGAGAGATGTTACAAGTTTAGAAAATGTATTTGCAGAATTATAAAAGCGATATCAGTAAACTAACAATAGAAATGTTACAAAGCGGAAAGAGTGAGTATCTAAAAAGTGAATCACATGATTGTAAAAAACGATATAAATAAGATGTGTACAGACACGATGGCACTATCGAGAATAAGACAAGTTAAGTCTCCTGATTTTCACAAAATTATTTCTACGTTATTTCGATCGTAAAAAGGGAGTCTATCGAGCGTGCAGGAAATCTGACGACGAACGTTTACGTCGCAAAGGATTTTACAGAGACTTCTTCAATTCGTAAAGACAAATTAGACGATACAATTTTCTGTCGTGCTCGCAACGGCGAGCAATGGCAATATTTTCTCGGCGAAAAATACTGCAGGTAGAGATGTAAACAAAAAAGAAAAAAAAAAGAAAAAAAATTCTCACGAAGACGGTCTTTTGGAAAAAAAAAAACAAAAAACAAGCTTTGTTTTGCTCAATAATTTATTTTTTTCTCCAATATTTAACATCTTTACATTTTGATTATTCAAGTTGATTTTTCATTATTTTAAATTATATATTCATATTTTTCAACAATATACAATTTTTAAGAATACGATTCTTCTAATACCTATTCTTATGTAACGTTTCCTTCTCTAGCAATAACATTAAAAGAAATATATTGTAGACTGTTAAACGTCTATGTATATACGCAGGCAAATAAATTGATTATACGATATTCGCCAAAAACCTCAAATGTAATATCTCTGTCATATGCAGGTCGTACGTACGAGGTAAACAAATAGGGGACGAGATTCGGAGAGCGAGGCATTTAGCCGCGTGTGTCTGCGGTTGGTCGCGGATTCGTAAAGTATCGCTCGATGTCGGAAAACTATCGACGGGGAAGGGAAATAATAACGAATCGTCGGAATGACTGAGGGGGATTACGCGCGAGACCGCGCGCGATAAATCGCGACGGGGCGACGATTCGCGACGATGACTACACGCGCGCATCATCGAGCACGATAGGAGGTAATAAACGACGCGCGGATGCGCGCCGTCGTCATAATTAATTTTTTCCGGCGAATTAACCGCTCCGCGTCGCTTACCCGCGAGAGCGAATGGGCGGCCCGTGTCCGCGCAATTGCGGACGGAATTGACGTTTCGCTCGAATCGAAAATGAAATTGATCTCGTTATTTGGCGCGTTCGACGCGACGCGACACTCGCGATTTCAGAAATTGCGATCTTTATTGATTTAACGTCGATTTCTTCAGCGTTTAACTTTCAAGCTATCAATCGTCGAAGATGGATTTAACTTCCCTGGTGTTACGTATCTAATAACAAAATAAATATAGTTACATAAATATACACTTGTCTATAAATCCTCTTTTCTTTTTTTAAAGCAAAAAGAGATTAATCTACTCGCTGCAAGCGTTACATCGTACACATCAAAAGAAATGGGAGGGCTAGGGGGAGAGGTAAAAGCTCCTCTCACTCGTGGGCATAATCCTAGTTGAAAAACGTCAAACGCGGTCGCGCGGATAAATCTCTCCACGCGCGCGTTATATTTTGCGAGGCCGGAAATTCTCGGGGCCGAAAAATTTCGACACTCGTCACGCCAATTACAAACAGTTTAAGCCACGCGCGCGTATACGATCACATTACAGCCGACCTGTATACTCGGGGCGATATTTTTGTTTATCGTAAACAAACAGCCGTGTCCCTCGCCATTTGTTTCGCGCCATCGCGAAACGCTCAAATCTCGTAATCCTGTCCGCGTTAAATTTGCCGAATGACGAGGAAATAAAATAAAAAAAAAAAAAAAACGGAAGAGCATCCTCCGACGCGTTCGGATATTGTGCGAGCGCGTCACTCGCTGTTTGTATATATATATATATATAGATAACGTATGCGCGATACGTCTCTTTGGCTACGAAATCCGTGCGTTGACGTGCGGGTGGTGCGTTTGCGCGTTTATTTGCAGGCAGGGTCCGTTCGCTGCAGTTTCCCCGCTCGCGCTTGTGTGCGTTTGCGTACGCGCATTCGCGTGCATACGCACGATACGCACGACGACGGACAAACTCCGCACGTACGCACAAGCATCCCGCCGTCTGTATCGAGTATCCTTTCAATCGCGGTATCTTTGACAAATTTGAAATCGATTTCCCCGTCAGCGGATATTCGATATATATATATATATATATTGTATATATGCTAAAAGCTTTTTTAAATATAAACTTTCAATATTAAATATCGGCGGAGGAGAGTTGTAGTTTCGTGGAATTAAATTTCAGAAATCGCAAAAGCTTATATCTTGAACAAATCTGAGGAATTTCAATACGTTTTAAGGATAGGGATATCGCAACATTTTCGAGAAAGAGATGCGCATCTTACAGAGGATGCTTCGTGGTGTATATATAGAGAGACTTAAAAGCATAAATTATCTTTGAGAAAAAGGTCTATTCATCCGATACGAGAAAGAAGGCGTTCTCGTTTCATCGGGTCACGCATAAGCACGTTCTACGTATGCGTGTACGAAACATATTTCTCGGTTGAAACAATTCTCTATAGCGCCAACTGCAACGCCCGGCGGGCTAATCGACGCGCGTTGCCAAACGCCAACACGGTTTTCACACGCGACTGCAGCTGGATGCATCTTGCCGTTTCGCTCGCCGATGATCCGTATAGTTTGCGGATCGTTCGTGGTCTTTCGAGTGACGCATTGTCTTTCTCTTTCTCATATTGCTGTGGAATAAAGATTTCCAATTATTTTCAAATCGACCTTACAACAATTTTCGTTTACGCAAAATCGCATCGGACGATATTTTTATCCCGATTGTCTCTTTGCGTTTGATCGCTATACATCTTGTTGCTATTGATGACAATATATTTTCCGTGCCTATGATTAAGTATTTGAGAAATGCCTCGTAATATATAGCGTATATCACTGAAGAATTATCTTAGCTCATATTGGATAAAATTAAATAAATTCAGTTTCTCTCTCAGAGATTAATCGACTGCAATGATTTTTTGATAATAGAGAAAATTAATAATTATAAAATTTTTTAAATACGGTTTGTTCAATAATCATCGTTACATTATAAAAAAGACCAGTTATTAACTTTATCATTGTAAAGTCATGCTGTTGCATTCAAAGGTTTTCAATTATCCCACTTGACATATCACATTCGACCGAAGAGGGCTTTTTCGCTTAATAGAAAGAGAGAGAGAGAGAGAGAGAGAGATTTTTTTGGATAGGTATAACCAACGCGTAAAAATGTATCGGTTCACTAAATTGTTCCACTGCAATAAAATCGCTATTAATAGAGCCGGAAGAACATGGATGATCGCATCCCGTCTCCCCTATCGCGGCAGAATTCAGTGTCCCGAGGGTTCTCCCGTTTGTAGTCGTTGCATTTGACAAAAATCCGTGCCGTGGCTTGACGTTCGGGTTTCGCCCGAGGCGAACTCGAGCTCGAAACTCGATCGATTTTTCGTATCTTCATTTTCGTGCGAGAAAAAAATAAAAAGAGAGAAAGAGAAATTGTCTTGTCTAATAGAGAAAGGTTTAAATACGTGAAAAAATTTTTGACAAATAGACTTTTCAGATAATTAAATTCCAATTGAGAATCTTTCGTCGAAGACACGGACCGATCTATAACAGATCGTGGCGAAAGTAAAATTATCTATCTAGCGCATTTGAAAAATGTAAAGAATAATATGGACGCAAATCTTTGTTTGTCCAATTACAAGAAATTTCGTAATACAATATAATTACTAATGAAATATCTGTATCGAAAATTTATAGCGTCATTAAATTTGTAAACGATTGTTCTTCGCGTTGGGAACGATAATGAATTCGTAATGTTATATCTGATTGCGTTTTTCGTCCGCGATGCGATATAGAATGATGAAAATCGTTTCTCGCGGCAATCGAGACAATTAAAACGCGGCGCATTTGTCGGTCGGACGGTAATCAATTACATTGCTACGCGAAACAAAATATGGTAGACGCCTGTAATCATCGAGCGAAATCGACCTCCTCCCTCCCCCATTCATATCTTGATTGGACAGATATGCGCGCGGAATTGCTTTCATAAAGTGGATCCCGCGATGCTGGGTATACACAATGCAATATACGCAAACACGACGCGTACGACGAGCTCTCGCGGCCGCTCATTGTCATTGGCACAACGACGACGATATTCGCTCTCGTGCATTAGATTGATTACGGGTCGATGATGGGACGTGTATCGTCATATTAATTTTTGACACCTTTGCGTATAATTCGCGCTCGTACAACTCTCTCGATCTCCTGTTCGATATAAAATTCGACAACTCGGTAATCGAATCGACGCAACATCGATCGACGGAAATTGCAGGTCAATTTTAATCCTTTCACAGCTGCTGAACGGGAACAGAGTTTCGAAGAGTCATCGGAGATAATATCTATTTATCGAAGCTTACAGAGAGCAAAGGGAGAGAGGGATGAAACGGGGGATAAAACAAATAGAGGAGAGCGTCCGCAGATGCGCGCGACTCTGTAAATCAGTTCTTGCGGCGCGCTCGCGTTAACGGTCCCGGCCAACGGTTTTCCATCAGCCATGTTTTTATATTAATTACTTCGCCATTCGATTTCGGCGTGGACGGCTCGCCGGCAGAACTCATCATTCCCGGAAGCGCGAAAGTTCGTGCGAAAATCCGCGCTCGCGCACAGATGCGCAAGTGCGTTCGCGTAACAGAAACGGAATAGTCGAAATGGACATTTATTCCGCCTCGTCGGTCTCTTCATTCTCTCGCTCGCGAGTTTTGGTCCGGAAGCGTTTGCCTGACCCGAATCGTTCGCGCGCGGCCGATACCCGAACGGATAAACTTGCCTTTCGCGAAATATACAGAATTTTTCGCTTCGCTTATTCGCGATCTTGCATTTCCGCGCGTATATACGTATTTGTGCACATACGAAATTATTCTCTTCGTATTAAATCAACATGCTTGACCTGTTGAATTAACTTGAATCGGGATCAACAATCTATTTAATTTTCATTTATACCGAGTAATCAAAGGTATCGATATCTGTTTATTTTTTATTTTATATCCTATTGTATTTTGCGCTTTCTTTGGGGATAACTATATATGATCCTCGAGAGTTAATAATTTTGAAATAGATAAAGAGATATGAATATATGAAGATTATATAATATATGAAGAGATATAAAAAGAAATCTTATCTCCCTTTCCTCAATTTTATTTTATTACTTGGTTAATACAAATAATGATTCTAAACATAAATTTTACATTATTTATACAACAAGAAGCAATATAATATTTTGATACAAACATATTATTTTTATCACATCTTTCGAAATAATAAATTTATAGTAAAATTATAAATTTATTTTATAGAGCAATTTTTTTCGATTAACGACACCTCCCGTTGAACCCGCAAGAACACTACAGAAAGTACGATATAATTGTATTTAAAATTCATGTAAATCGTGTATAAGTATACATAATATAATTCAACTACTGGGGATATTTTATGAGATACGATTATAACGTTTCTCATAATTATTCCTTCCGAGCTTCGAGATTAAAATATACAAAAGATACGATGGCGAAAAGTTCGAGCTCCTCCACTCGGCCCATCGCGCTCCGGCAAAGTCGGAATTTAAAGTCTACGAAGGTTTTCCTCTCTTCCCTCTTCTTCCCTCAATACCGCAAAGCTGGGATTAAATTCGAACAAAGAGAATTTCCCGCCGGCTTCACCTTCAATGCCAACTTTACTCTTCGACTGTGCGAAAAACTTGGCGGAAAATGATTCGGATCTTCTTCTTTCGATCAATCAAACCGCTAAAAAAACCTAATTTTTATGCAGCGCGAATTACATAGAAATATCATTGATAAAATAATATAATTATAATAGATAAATAGAAAAAAAGATAAAAATTTGAAATATATTTAAATTAAAAAAAAAAAAAAATAGAGTTTATATTTTTTCTTAATAATCTTAAGCGTTACTCTCGTCAGTTTATGCGTTTAGCGTTATTTGTAATTGTACGTTAATAATCTATTCTCAATTTCTTATCTTTTTATCTTTTTTCTATTTCTTTTATCGTATTTGTGCAAATTTCGATTTTTATAAATTAGCATTAATCCGTTAAAAAAAAAAAAAAAAAAAAAGTGCGTTATATTTATTTAATGTCAAAGATTAATGCACTTGAAGGAAAGATGCAAACGCATAAGTTTCGATTTGACACTCGCCGGATTGGAAAAGTCTACCATAGAAGCGAAATTTTTCAAGAGATATTAAAATTTCAGGCTTCCAATGAGTTTTTCGCGTTTTTCCTAGAGCCCTAAGATAGAACTCGGTGCGGCACGAGTCTTTCTCTATAAAGAAAAGTCTCCCATCCCTGTCCATCGATTCTTATGCCGCGAACTTTTGCGGAGCGACGAAAATGTCAGTTGCATGTGATATTCCGGTTTCCGTTAAAGGAATCGTCCGCATGATCGAAAAAAAAAAACGATATCGATTCATAACTTCAATATACTAGAGACGTCCAAATCGCGAGCTTGTTTTCATCGTGTCGTTCTTTTACACAAATATGGAAAAATATTTATATATAATATTATACAATAGTCATTATCTTGTTTTTTTTTTTTTTGCAAAATTTATATTCACTCTTTTTTACTTAAAATATTAATTAAATTACATTTATTGTAAATTGCAAAAAGACGCATAAAAATAGAGCTAAGCAAAACGTATTTTTAAGTTTCTTAGGTTAATACTTTTTTCAAAGGAAGAATCTAGATTATTACATTATACTGTTAAGCAACAAGAGCGTGGATATAAATTTGGGCGGAGGAAAGAAAAGTAGAAAACACAACGACGACGACACGGTGAAAGAACTTAAGCAGCACAAGTAATTCTCGAGACTCCGCGAAGCTCGCTACGACCATCGAGCAGACGCATGGCTTCCATTCACGATGCGCGATCGTTATTTGAGAGCTAAGAGGATCTCGAAGGGGTAGGTGCGAAGAGCCGCTTGTGTGTGAGCGTCGGGGGTTAAAGTAGACGCGCATCGTAAAGAGGGTGCAAAGCTATGCATACGAGCACGAAGAAACCCCTTTAAATTTGCTCTCGGTATCGACATAGAAAGGAATGGTCGTATCTAAGAATAGAGACGATTAGAATTAGAATAGATATTTATTTTTAATTTTGTTTTATTACAATTAAAGTTTTAATTATTCAATTTTCATTTATTTCTCTCGTGCGATTTATATTTAGAGATATAAAATTGAGAAATTTTTTATAAAATAAAATAATTTTTAAAATTATTCTTTTTGTATATTTTAATGGAAAAAAAAAAGAGAGAGAGAAAGAGAGAATCTTCAAATTGACCAGGAAATAGCGTTATTAAAATTAAAATCTCGAGTTATATAGGGACAGCTTATATAAAGTTTTAAAATCAAGTCATCTAGATACCTAAACAAATTTCAGTTTAAATCCGGGACAGATTTGGAACACGACATCTCATCTTAATTCGACAAACGGCGACTGGATCGCTACGAGCGGTAGCGATATGTAAATTTCGACCGTGGATATCGTCGTCCTCGCGAAAGAAAATGCTGGATGAAACGTGGTCCGCGTCGTCCAGTTAGAGAAAAAGAATTACGAGTTCGGTTTAAACGCTCATCTGAAATTCGTGTACACCGAATCGTGGCTTCGTAGCGCTTGCGTGGAGTAAGATCGGACGACACGGCACGTATATCCGGTATACGTAACGATTACTGGCACATAAATTATTAATGAGTACACACGCCTATACGATAAAAGCTACGGCCAAAGGCGACGGCCTGCGTCTAGTTGCGACTCCTCTTCACGGGACGCCGTTCTTCACGAGACACACGTATGCAAAATAATTTCGGCCGCGAGTTCATCTCGGAAGAATATTTCAATTAACGTTAAGCGCGACGTTTCGAAAAATCGAGAAAGAAATATAGAGATGTACTTTCATGTAAATCTATTAATTTATAATTATCTAAAGCACTCAAAAGTTCTCTTTGAATATATTTTTTACATTAAATATTTACTTTTTTATAATTACATGTTTTCGCGAGTCGTACAAAATTTAAATATGTACTTTGATTAACATTGATGTTAATTATCATTGCAATATGTAAATAACTCGCCATCTCGCTGTACTTTCTATCTTTGCTGAAATGCAATTTTTTTCCCAGATTTACTCGATTTGTTCCTACATCTGTAATTTCGTTAAAGCTATCGTTAAAATGATTGGAATTTTATTCGAATGTAAAAAAAAAAAAACACATTAATTTAAATAATATTGTCGGATTTTTAAAAAAGGATGGATATTAAAATTCTGTGATAATCCATTAATAAAAAGTCGTGTTAATATCTGTTTTACAAATGATTCTCATGACAGAAACACACTCTCATCGCAATCCTTTCCCGAGGGAAATCTTCAGAGTCTCATTCCTCTCTTTTACCACTCGAAGACGCTCGGATTTTCTTCGCAGAAAAATCATCCAATTATACCCGCGATTAGCTCGCTTCTCGTTTCTACTGCTAAATAATGATGACGTATCTCATCGCCAAAGACGCGCTTGATTGACATCCATCGGTTGCATCGTCTATCAGTGGCATTCAATTAGCGAGACGCTAATCCTCTCGCTCCTGCGTAATTGTGTAAATAACGCGCGGAATCAGATAAAATTTCTCCTTCTCGATGAAACAGCATAATTATCATAATTATTTAGCCGTCGCGCGGTGTCAAGCACAAATACTCGCGTATACCGTGTGGCGAAAAACGAGGAATCGAGTAAGTGCCGACGACAGACAAGAGACGAAGGTACCTTAAGGGGGGGGGGGGGGAAGTCGAAACCTCGCTCTAAAAATATCACGCCGCGGGAAAATTATTGTCCGCCGTCATTCCGCGATTCCGCGGCACCGGCTACGTCGACGACTAAATATATCAGGCCTCGCGAGTATAAATATTTATAAAATAGCGTCGGCAGATGTGTGGCCAACTTTAGTTACATACGACGACACGGATTCTCCGACTCGACATTCGTTGCGGACTCAAGAGAGGAGGAGGAGGAGGAGGAAAGGAACACCCTTTTACACGTATTTTATTGAGCGGCATCCAAGTTGGCATCGTGTTGCTTAATACGCGAACACGTAGAATGAACAATCGCTACCATCTGAAAACAGAGGAATTGGTGTCGCGTAGTGCGAGAATATTTTGTGTGTATCCTTCTGATATAGTATAATTTAAAAAATTTTCTTACATATTTTATGCTTTTATATTCATTCTTATTTATATTTCAAGTCTTTTTGATTTACTAACGCGGAGGCTGATTCAACGATGATGGATGTAGAACATATCGGTAATAACGAAACAAAATCGCTATTACAATAAATCTTTCATCCAGCCTTAGACGTGTTAAAGAGTGAAAACGTGATCGAGTTATCGGCGGCTTCTTCCTTCATCCGCTTTAACTAGCGATCGGATCAATCGCGACAGCCTCGAACGGCTAAAGTCTCCCTCGAAAAGCCGTTAAAAACTTTTCGATCGATTAAATTTCACGATCCCCGCGCCATCGATTCATCGTTTCGCGACCAACGAGATACTTAAAATAGCTGCGACACGACGTACAGCGATTAGGATCGCCATGTTATGTTATGTATTAATGGATCTCCCCGTTACTTCGCACATTGTGACGTCCGTTTCCGGACTATCCGACAATTTTTTTCCAAAGGCGAAAAAAATAATGCGAGATTGAACTCGCGTCGCTCTACTCTACAATATATCAATCTAAAGAAAGGTGGATCGTATATTTTTGTATTCTGCGCAGAAGAAACTGTATATCTACATGGACATGATGAGAATACATTGTCAATCGTAAATTCGCGATGGTAGAAAAATTTACGTGCACTCTTCGCTGATAATATGAAACATCGATAAATTGCAGTGAGTTTGTCAACGTTTGTCAAGTTAAAAACCGCAAGTAAATTATAAAAAATGATGAAATGTGTAGTTGCTAATAAACTACATTTAACTAAACTAAAATTATGCATTCATGAGAAGAAACAGCAGAGGAACGTATCTTCTTTTTATAATCTTTACATAGATTGCGATTGCACAAAATTATGTTCGAATGATTGAATCGTATCAAAAAATTTTAGATATTGATCAATCAATTCAATTTCTTCGCGTGAAAAGATATATTTGTCGATAATAATATTAAAAAGACAAATGAATAAGAAAAGGGAGAAGGGAGGAAAGAAGAAATCGTTAATAACTGTCGATAACACAAAATTTCCGGTCCGTACGCGCGCCATTTACGGGGACAAAAGTAATTCCCGCTAGCGATAGGTTCTTAATAAAAATGACACGATGAAAAAGAACCTACCGTTTAGTATCAGTCTATAACATTGTACTGTCGGTGATCGCGATCTCGAATCTCGTGTCCGAGATTTTTTCTCGTTACTGCCTCATTAGCGTCGATAAGTCCCTGTCGTGAGTTTAATTCGCGGATTAAGAGGTTTGCACCGGAAGGGACGATAAAGGGAGAAAGATATTCGAAAAATAAAGACCACTTTGCGAATATTTTTTAATAATGTCTCTAAATGCATTTAACGCTTTCTTTTACCTTCATCACTTTTGGTTTATTTAATCTATTTTACGTTAATCTCTTTATACACAAATCCGAATCCGATTAAAATTCCGAAAAAAACAGAGAATGCTTTTATAATTAATATTATATATTAAAAAATTAAAAGGCAATTAATGTACTAAATGAGAATTAATATTAACAGACCAGAAGCATAATTTTCTTGAAACTATTAATTTCAAGAATATGACGGATTAACTCTCGCGAATGAAGAGAGTACCATATAAATTGCTCTGTATATGGTTTATATGAAAATTACATTTAACGTTAAGACAAAGTGAAATTCAGGCAATTTATTTACACGACGAGTACACACAGACTTTGATGTTGGAACACGCAAGTTTTTGCACGCGTGCCCGAACACCCGCAGCTACGCTTGACAGCTTGAGCGATGTTTAACAAACAGCACAGCTGATGCGTCTTGGGGTTCCTAAAACAATCTTACCGATGTCGGAGTTCATCCCCGTCTTTTGTGTATAATGCGGTGAAACTCATTGCTCGTATCGCGTCTCGCGCACGCTTAAATTATACACTCGAATTATTGCGGTGAAAGTTTCAAGCGTTTATGATGCAATAGCGATGTAATAATCTGTTACAGTAGTATATATAATTACTATACTAACATTTATTACTACTCCAGTCGTGTATAATGCAATAATAAATATTTATTGCATTATTCATTGCGTCGATTAATTTTTATCGTTGCGACTATTGTGTGTATATCTTTTTTTTTTTTTTTTTTTTTAATTTTGATTTATATCTAATCGCGAATTTCTCAAGATCCTATCAAGTTAACGTTTTAAATTCTTATTTACGACGTCGTGTCACGGAGGTCGGATCGCGATGGGCCGAACAAAATTACGGAACGATGCGAATGAGCTTGATTAATTGCTCGGCCGAGTCATGAATTAGTGTGCGAATGACGAAGCTGTGGGATGTAGAATCGAAGAGCAAGAGCAGCTGAATCGAAGTGAGAATTGTGACGAAGGCGAATCGAGTGGATCCAACGGAAACTTTCGACCCACATCAATCGGCTTGTTGAGCGGCGATAAAAAAATTTCTTTGCCTAAAGAGGACCCCCATTTCTCTGATATATTCGATCGAGTTTTTCAATTACAATTCTCAACTCAGTGGGATAGAATTTGACAATTTTTTTCTTCACACTTTTGCATACGCATCACGAACGAATTTTTTTTCACGTAAAGTACAGACTAGGGGGAAAAAGAAGGAGAAAAAGGAGTTCGAAAATAACCGCCAGCATCATTTCACATAAATGCAATTAAGCAGTCTAGATCTCGTTAAGATTTTTTTTTACATTTATGTATTATATTTTTCACGAATAGATATATATATTGATATCAAAAGTATATCCCCAACAATCACGCAGCTGTTAATGATAATGACAGAATTGAGAAAATATATCAACACGAGTCTTTATAACTTTTATCAATTTGTCAGCACTTTAGCTATTTATCTCGATAATAAACTTGTATC
Source organism: Polyergus mexicanus (assembly GCF_030449975.1). Taxonomy (NCBI): domain Eukaryota; kingdom Metazoa; phylum Arthropoda; class Insecta; order Hymenoptera; family Formicidae; genus Polyergus; species Polyergus mexicanus. Next base: position 5,274,400 of record NW_027223338.1, on the reverse strand, counting down.
ATTTTAATAAGATTTTTATAAAAAGAGGAAGAGAGAGAGAGAGAGAGAGAGGAGACGGTGTGTACATTGAAGCAAGGAGAGGAGAGGACGTTGATGATGCATTTAAATGTCCCAGTTGCACGTTCATCTAGTTACTAACGCTGCGCATTGATAAGTGTGTACTAAATGCATTAATATATACCTTAGACGGAGCAATTTCAAAGACGCGACCCAGTTTGCATCGCTCACGGCGGTCGGAAGGACTGAATGCGCCTTTTGTTTCCTGGCCGATAGTTTAGCCGGAAGCGCGTTTCGATCGAATCGATCGCGCGATCGGTTCGATGCGCGCTCGCTCTTGCACAACTCGCGCGCCAAATTAATTATGCACGGCTAGCGTGTGTTTACTCGAACGGTTTACACGGCAGTAACGATGACTCGCGTGAGCGCGAGTATACACGCTATACACGCGGTGTACGCTAACGTTAAAGGGCATATTGTGTACCCAAGCGATTTCGAGCGGTCATTAGTGGTCCGATAGTGGATGAGTTCGTTACAAAGACACGAATTTGTTTCCCCTCCCCGAGGGGGCGAATCGGTAATGCCCATCCAGACGATCGAGTTAATCGCGACGCTTTGTGCAATTCTATATCGGATTCAACGATATTAAGCGCAAACGAGAATAAATCACCAACCAGAATAATGATCTTAAGAGAGATAGAGAGAAAGAGAGAGAGAGAGAGAAATTCGAAAATTGGAGTAGTAAAGACCGAAATAACTGCGACGCGCGGGATCTCTGTTTCACAGTATTTAAAGATATCAAATTTTCTTAATATATTATGTGATAATATTCGAATCGTTGGTTTTTTTTTTTTTTTTTTTGTGAAATATGAGAATTTCAGCTTTTAGCGAGAAGCATACGAATGGTAGAAGATCGTGGATGTACCCGCACATCGGAACTTTTTTACACACCGGCATCTGACTCTATTTCGGCAAACTTATATCGACGTGTCCGTTTCATTTTTATTCTCCCTTCAATTTCCTCTCGCAAAAATCTCTCCGTTGCTCCGTATTACTTCGCAATCTTATCACATCGCGCCGTTTGCATCATTATTATCTCACGTCAGAGAGATCGCTTGAGAATCGTGAGATCGCAGCGAGATACTTTTCGTTATTAATATACTATGTGTAAAATCGCGACGATACCCCTCGATCTCGTTTGACGGTAAGAATACTCCGGTAACACTTTTAAATTCGAGATTAAAAAACGCGGCGAGAGAGTCTCTCGTCCCCCGGGATGTTCGGGGGACACGGAGGGAAGCGGATTCTATCTTCTCGCCGGGCGATATTATCGCCCGGAACTATTTTTTATCCCCCTCCCCTCCTCCCCCCAACCCCTCCCCCATCTCTTCACTCCCTCTCGCTCTTTTCCCCGGTAAATGGGGAAACGGAGAAATCGCTCCCGCCTCGCGTTGATTAGTTCTGTTGCGATATCTCTCGGCCCCGCACCTTCTCGGTCCCCCGAGAAAACGCAGGCGAGAACGAGGAGGGCGCTCTATCGCGCGCGGAATTTTCCTCTCTTTCTCTTTTCTGTATTTCTCTCTCTCTCTCTCTCTCTCTCTCTCTCTCTCTCTCCTCGATCACTGCTCTTTGTTCTAAACAAAGAGGATTAGATGGATCAAAAATTTATACGTGGAACAACAATGTAAAACGTTGTAATTGATTTATTTCGTTCCCGTAGGGGGATAAAACGGTAGGATAACGTCGTGTCAGTGAAAATTGCCTTACGTAATGTTTTAAGAGAACAATCGCACAAGAAGCAACGTTGTAGCTTTAAATTAAGGGCTTACAAATCACTTTCTCATATAGCAAGCGATTCTGGGGAAGATCTTCACTCCCCTTTACTCGTCCTTCGTGATTCTCACTTATTTTCCGCAAATAAGTTCGAGCGGATTACGCGTCGATCGAACGTTCGGTTACCAAAAGGCCGTTTCCAAAGGAATCACGCGCCGGCGATAAAGCGAGCGAGATACTAGCGCCGTTAGCAGCGAACTGCTAACGGCTTTACAGAGTGAGCCGGATGAGAAATTTTCGTGCGCGACGACGTGATTTACTCTTCGAACCGCCCTTTGTATAGCGGCTTCGGCGTTTTAACGGCACGCGAGCAATAATGCTTTCGTTTGTTTGGCTTAACGTTAAGCTTAAGTCCCATCTTCATCGACCTTTTTGCGTCTCGCGCGAATGTATCTTGGAGAACCGGATAAAATTTGCAACGACTCACGTCATTAAATTAATTCTCAGATATTTTTGCCCAAAATAATATTTAATATTTTCAAACTTGCACTCTAAGTCATTTATTATTTATTTATACACATATATCTTGTGTTTTGTACAATATTTTGTTGTATATCTTATATTATTTTAAATTTGTGTTTTACATGTTATATGAATAAAAAAATATTATAATTAACCGAAAAAATTTGTGCAGTTTTGAGATTATGAAAGAGACGCAACATACTAATAAAAATTAATATAAAGAAACGTAAGTTATAAGAGAGAAATAAATAGAAAAAAAAAAAAAAATGTAAATTCGTGGAGAAAAATAAAAAATTTAAATATTCCACTGCCGATATAATAAAATAATGATTTGAACTCTCTTAAAAAAGTCGTGTAAAAAAATTATTTGAGATATTCATTTCTTGATTCGTAAAATCGAACGTAAATTGAAAAATATTTGAAATAGCACTTTGATCGCACAAGAATGAATTATTCTTCTGTGAATTATAATCATTTAAAATCTAATAAAAACGAATAACATTTATATTTCAAATATGTATACTATTTTACCTCCATCTTTGATTATATTTAAATAAAAAGAAATAATGGAATGTGAAACAAAAATATACACTTTTTTCCCTCGACAATAATTATTTTAAAATCATCAGAATTTGAAGAATGCTAAAAAAAAAAAAAGAAAATACAAATGTAATTACAGTAAAGGAAAATTTAAAATGTAGCGATGTTATGTAATATTGTCATTTTACATACAGTATGATATTTACTCTCGATTATTTTGCAGTTTCATTTTCGATTTGAACGAACCTGTAACATATCTCGTGAGCAAGTGGCGCGTTCGGGTGATAGATAACAGGATGGTCTCGCCCTTGTTCGCTCTCTCGCCAACCCCGGTCCATCGCCGATAAATTATTCGACGCGTTATTTTCCGTCAAAGATCGCTCGCTCTTTCCGCCGGTGGTCGCCGCCACAATAGAAGTAGAAATAAGGGAGAGCGAGAGAGAGAGAGAGAGAGAGATAATAGTGAAATGGCAGACGCGTGTAAAAACTTAGGGAATGGACCATAAAGATGGGTAATCTAATGTTGTATCAGTTGATCGTACAATATTCTCTTCTCTGGGAATTTTAGCATGAGAAAAGAATCGCCAACATAACATGGATTGAAATTTTAAAATTGTTAAGTAACGAGCTTTAATACACGAGAAAATAGTTATTTAATTTACAATTGCAAAATTTTTATCCAATGAATAGTAAAAAAATATTTTCTTACAATATATAAATACTTAATTTTATTGAATGTATAATATAAAATAATCTTATAATTTTACAAAATAGTAGATGTAGATTTTTCTGTGCTCATGCTTCATTTTTCCTAAACAGTTTGCAAAGTTTGCATTTAGAAAAATTAAGAATAAAAATTCGATAATATAATTTCTCGTAACTTTTAAATATTCAATTGTACATGTTACGATAATTAAACTTTGTATTACTATGTTCTTGAGGTAAAGGCAACTTGAAATTAATTGCAGGATAAGATATTGTTGTATATTTGCATTCTCTAAAGTTTAGTCTTGAGAAAGGATGAGTCTTTAATTTACAGTTCTACGCAACTTTGTGATTATAATTCGGCTAAAATTTTCGCAGGCAGGGAAAGTTAACTCAAAGTTTACCAAAGAACGCATTCTTCAAGTTTCCTGCAAATGTTACGAAACACCTCGTATTATCTCGAATCTTGAAAATTGTCGCTTGCATCGGCGGTTTGACTTTTAAATCGAGTTATACATTAGACGCTTCGATAAAAGACGCTAGATTAACCCATTTTTCTCCAGAAATTTACCAATATCGAGTCTATGAGAAAAAATACCGAAAGGGATGGATGTAACGTCATTGTATTCTATAATGGAAATCGTTTTAAGAAAAGAGGGGAAGCGAAGGGTGGGAGACGAAAGAGAGTGAAACTGCACAGAATCGCGGGTGGCTGACTAAATTTATGTACGAGGGAGGGTGCGCTCTCGAGCCTCGAGATTCGCGAGGGGTGGAATTTCGATCTCTTCTGGCTGATGCCAGAGTCGATGAAAAAACGGGCCCCGCCCCTTATTTAGTAGCCAGATGCGCATACATCGATCCAATCACGGGCGTTTATTCAAGCTGTTTACCCGACGACGCGATCAGGCGATAGAGAAAAAACTTAACAGCGGCAAAAAAAAATAAAAAAAGTATCTTATTCATTATCTCAGGAAGTATGCATAAGCTTTTCTTCGTTAAATACATTATTAACTTTTTACACTCATATTATAACGTATTGTATAGTTAATATCATGACAAATAGTCACAAAATATTCTGCTGTATATAAATGTTACGATATTTATATATATTTTTATATAAATAATATAAAATAAATTTTATAAAATGAAGAATAATTTAGGAATTAAATTAATCAAAAATAATATTAAAATACTCGACACATTACGTATACATGTGAGCGTGCAGTTTTTTAATTTTTTTAAAAATTTTCGAGTTTATTTCTAAATACATATATCGACTAATTGTTCGATAAAAGTACGATGAAGGTATTAAAAGGCAAGTGGAGTAAATGTAGTTATCGCAAAACACGGGTAAATCCCGCATACTTTTCGGCCCGGATTTGCTATTTCTATAGGGTTAATCTCGTTTCATGTCGAGAGTGTATGTCGTGGGGCGTCTCTGAAGGACTCTCGTTGTCTCGACCCTCGCGGCGAGACAGCGTCATCGCGACTCGCAATCGGATTCGATTGTGCGAAAGTAATTTTGGTGAGTGGCAAGTCGGTGATTGTAAGCGAGAACGTAGCGGTTGGCAGAATAGGAAAACGCGGCCCCCGGGGGTACCCGCCGACTTTATTTTATTCCGGAAATCGAAGAAGAAGTTGTTCAGGACGGAATCTCCTATTTATCCTATTTTCAGTTACCCTGTTTCTGATGCAGAAGCCCGATTCGGTTTAGATGAAAAGTGGATTATTAACCGAAGAGCTAGCGAATTTCAGGCTGGTCAATTGTCATGTGTGTGTTTCTGAAAATAAATTCAGATATCGTCCTTTTTTCCGATATCTTGTATCCGAAGAAATATAAATACTTGGACATTTTTCGTTACACTAATAACAACTGCAGTTTTGTCGAAGGGACTGTCTCTAAAATATTATATCCATATTTCGATCCTTATGAATATCCATATCTTTACATATGGCGATATCGAAAGGACGTCGCGTGCAACGGGGGATACCCCGTTTCTTGCATGCGCGAGCTCACGTCAGGCCACGGAACAAGCGAGGATGACGATTACCGCGACAACGTAACACCTCCGATCTCGCGTATCGCGCCCCGCGTGTGTTTGCACTACGATAACGATGATGCGTTCATGCGAGACGGCCGATAACCCGTTCGATTACCGAGAAACAAGCGGCAGTTGTTGCATCCGAGACAGTCCGTTGACAGTCGACACCCTGCGCGTGCAATGTATCTGGGCACGATACGGGACAATCGGTCTTAGAAAATCAACGTTTGCATCCGTGACAGCTCGCGATCGATGAAACGTAAACGCGTGTTCTCTTGGAAAGCAACGATAAAGGATGACGTTGTGCCATTGGCATTCGTCGCGGACAAGATGATTGAAAGCGAGTGCGTTGAATAAGGCCTTTGTCGAGGCGCGCTCTGAAAGTAAATTTTCTAAAATATCAATTCAGGAAAGTTTTGCAAACATTCTACGAATCCTATTATCGATGTACGTCACGATATTTAAATACTTCCATTTTTTTAATTCTACGAAATGTCTCCAAATTTTTCGAAATTTTTCTCCACTCGTAGATAATTTCACATGTGTCTTCAAATAGCAAATACATCCTGATTTTTTTTATTTTTTTTTTTTATAGCTTGCATCAAACACGTATATTTTATGCCGCTATATCTTTGCAAAGTTTTCGTATGTACCTCTACCATCTCTAAATTAATTTTAATATCCGTTCTAAAATTCATATATATCTCGTTTCGGAATTTCTGCATATTTCCTCTACCTTTCACCGTATTCGCTCTCGCTAAAACACTCTCGTAACGCGAACCGCGCACGCGAGATATTCGCCATAAATTGTGATACACGAACCGGGGAGAGCGTTAACGACTGATTAATAACAACGACAATCGCGGCTCGGATAATAACCGCTCGGTAATTCCGCGAATGCCTGCATCGACGCGGCGTGCCATGCCGATCGTATTGAATTGCAATGCGACCGCGTTATAAACCGCTCCGTATCTTTTATTCGCAATGTTGAATATGCAAAACATCCGCAGGAAGCGATGACGTATTTTCTGCGAAAGAAAAAATTGATCGGCGTTGTGTCACGCGCGAATATAAAGACGCATCTACGCGCTCTTGTCGAGCATCCGAACAGATTAAAAAAAAAAAAAAGAAATTTTTTTTTATCACGTGAAAAGAATCAATTTTAAATTTTCTCTTGGCTAGGGGGAGAAGAAAATCTTTCAGATTATCCTGCGCGCTTTAAATTTATTTCGCATGAAATCGTCCGAAGCGAGCAAAAACGAACGCGAGAAATCTGCATATATTTTTTTTTTTTTTAATCTACGATCGTCGAGGTAACATAAACGTTGTGAACTCTATCTCAGCCGTATGATAGTTCGCTTGTTTACCGGTGAATAAAGCCGCGAGCGTGTAAAGTCGCGACGCGTACGAGCCGATGCGATACACGTAACGGCGTGCGTTTCCGCCTCTCATACATAGAGATACGAATGATTTACATATATATATATATATCAGTTTCATTTCGTTCGAGAGGGCGCAAGCATTCGCAGGCCTTTTACAGCACGCACGATTTCCGCGTGAATGCGAGGAAGGGGTGAGAACCGGGGGGTGCGCGTGCGCCATCGTGGAACGTAACACTCGTCAAATCCCCCATAGAGCGTGACAGATGCCGGCTCTCTCGCGCGCGCAATGTCTATAACGAAGACAGAATGTGCGTTATTATTATTATTATTCTTTTAATTCGATTTTATCTGCGCGGGGAGATACATAGTCGCGTAGAGACTATTCTGAAAAGTTAAAAAAATGATGCGACGGACCGACTTTTTTCAAATATGACAATCGGAAAGGAAGATGCATGTGCTGTTTTTTTTTTTTATAAAAATTTTAATATATAAACATTATTTTCTCCCAGGAAGGGAAGAAGATCATTATATGTATATTAATATGAAATAACCGCAGCTTATTCAAATCCATTGAAATAACATTGATATCGCGTGTAGCCGAAAGATACCGTCGTCCTGATTGTGAGTTCGGAAGATAAGGGATCGACGTGACGTCTCGGACGCCTCCGCGTTCGACTTACGAGCAGTGGAATCCGCTCGCTGGAGGGAAAAAGTGTCAAATAAATAATGCTCTATGCGGGAAGGATCCAGCAGAGTTACAAAAGTTTTGTTCGTTGTATGCCGTTGTACGAAGTATCCACACGTAACATGTTTGAGAGTGTCGCGCACGAGAATCCGGTTTCCACCTTTATTCCTGCTTAATACATACCGAGACGCAACAGCAGGCGCCTATGAATAAAGAGAAATTCAATGGATCTCAAAGTGGAGGATAAACTTGCCTCTTAAAGGATGTTGAGAATGGATTCTTTATGAGAAACTAATAAAAAAATAAAGAAGCTGCGGGGCTGATGCCCATAAATGACAAAGTATCAGACGCGTGCCGAGAAATTATTTCCGTATATATATTTCCGGATAGCTTTATATATATATATATGGTACATATATGTATAAATTTTTAAAGAGATAAATTTATAAGATAATATTTTTTAGATAATAATTTTATATGCGTAATTATTTTCCGCTGCTAGAAATCAGAATTCAATTCTTCTTATATACGATATAAAAATAGTACGAGCTTAGCATATATGGTAAATTAAAATCAGTTTTCTTATTTTAAATTTGTAATATTTTTTTGGATATACTTTTATAAAAATATTATACAAAATTAAAATTATAAAAACTGATGTACGCTTGACTTGTATTATCTTTTTATATGATATATAAAATTGAATTATTTAAAATATTTCCAGCAGGGAGTAACAATAATAATTATTATGTCTAAAAATAACTATGTGAAATTTTGGTATTAAAAGACAAATTGTTTATTGTAAAATAATTGCGCAATTAATATATATGCGATTAAAATAAAAAATATTTGATAAAGATGATAATATATATATATATATATATATATATTATTTTACAATAAATTTTATAATCAATTTACTGACAAGTTGCATGACAAATAATTGATGCGTCAATTATTGTTAATCTACTCGCTCAGTTTTATATATATATATGTATAATAAGAAATCTATAGAGAGAGAGAGAGAAAACTGAGCGAGATTAACAATAATTGATGCATCGATTATTTGTCATGCAACTGGCTAGCAAAATGATTGTAAAATTTATTTAAATATATATGTAAAAGGGCCGCACACATGGATCGAAATAGTGCTTATTCGAATTTTCTATGGATACTTCTCACACTATTAAAACTCTGAACGCCGCTCGTGATTCGTTCTATTGAAATAACGTTGATGAAATAAGTCTTGAAAAACCTTAAAATCCTATTAGCGAATACAATGGAAACGGTGACGGTACTCGCAACGAGTTTCACCGGTCAACGAGGATATCCTACGGATAGAGTGTGATTGATTCCTTAATAATCTCGTCGCAGGATTTCGGCCCCGCCCTATCGGCACGAGAGGTGGTTGGCTCGATAATGCAAATTTCACAAACGCGAGTGGTAGTCGTGGTAATTATGTATAGGGCTGTTGGAAGCGAGAGACAGAAAGAGGGTGAAAAAGAAGAGAGCGACAAAGGCTCGGCGGAGTGTGAGAAAGAGAGATAGATAGAGAGAGAAAGTGGAAAGCAACACCGCGATACAGGGTACAAGCGCCACAGGGGTGTCACTCGCAGCTGTTTCAACCCCACGCAACGCGAACGAACCGCCACACCCCGCGAAACGAATCAAGGAGCAACAACAGTCACTCCGGTCATTAAGGGGCGTAGATCGTTGTTTGATTACGGAGGCTGAGCCTAACTCTCTTTCTCTCCTTGTTTTTTTTTTTTTCTCCTATAGGGACGAACGATTATTTTTCTCGAGGCTAAAATTTTTCGCTTTATCAATGTTATAACACTCTCATAGTAATGATATTTACTCTCCTGCGTATCGCAATCATTTTCTTAAAAAATATTGCAAAGAAAATAAAAAAAGTATAATCTACAAAACTCTGGCAAGTACCATATATCTCTCTAATGAATTATTTGAGATTCGTCATATTTTTTTACGTAGTCCCATCCCTGATTTTCCATATACACGCGTCCCTTGATCCCTGTCTTACGTACGTCCCGAGAAGAGGCCGAGGTTGGAAGGTATCGCAGTCTCGGATCCTCGGTGGTCCCCTCGAGTAACCGCGTTGCGCAAACAAAACGGGAGTCGAGTGAGACGAGCAGACACGCACTCGAGCCGCAACACGAGGAAATCTCCGTCGAAGGAAGTCCCCTGTCGGGTTCCAAAGCGACTCGGGCGGGAGCTTGGGCTCGAATGCGAGCTGGTTAAAAGGGTGAAACGGAGAGGAATTTGTGTAATAATCCTAGAATCTGGCCAACATGTTTATATACGACTCTGAGATTATATCTACGAGTAAATTATATGTAGCTTTATGGCAGCTTTTACATCAAAGGGGGTTACCAGTAGTCCAATCTTTGAGTGTAAAAGGGGAATACAACAATAATAATTCTTTTAGAAAGATTTAATTAAGAATTTTGTTCCTTCGATATAAAACTACATTTAGTTAAATGCATAACCATCTGATTATAAATCAACACATTTCAATATGAAAATTAATTATTTGTAGACGTGGGATTTTTTTATGCAGAAGTTTATTGTTGGAAAAAAACAATCACTAACTATTTAATATTTAGGTTATTTATAATATCCAACATATTTATACTGTAACATATACCGATATGCAATTTCTATGCAAAATATATGTAAAATAATATGCAAGATACATGTCAAAATTCTGTTCTTGTAAAAAAATGTCTATTATATTATTAATGTTTACTTATATTACTATGGGAATGTTATTCATCTCTGAAATTGAAATACATTTTAATGTAAATACATTTTTAACTGTTTCTTTATTATTATAGTCTTACGTTGACACAATTAATATAATTAATATAATTACTTTAAACATTTATATATTTATCAAAAAATTTTGACGTGAAAAATATTACAAAACATACAAAATGAATTATAATTCTTAAAATAAAATCCTATTTAAGAGTTATAATTTAAATCACAATAAATAACTAATATTTTCTCAAGACTGGAGATTGTAAATTTGTGACGTTTGTCTGAGAAAAATCATCTTGTATGCAGGAAATGAACCTTCCACACGTCGCAAGATGTAATAGAGGCGTATTTGAATTTACTCCAGTAGCGTGCTGGGATTTTAAGAGGCCATTGTTGCCTTTTAAAATTTCGCTTATTTTTGAAATAAATGGTGAATTCAGAATTTTTTTTTAAGAATGAATCAAATTTTTAAAAATAACTTCTTTCCATATTCATCTGGCATTTTTATTTCATATTTTGCGTAGTATTAGTTATTAAATGTATAGATTCAGTTATTCGAGTAGTATACTTTTCTAACTTTGTCATAATTTCTGGAGAATATTTAAAGTGAGTTTGAATTTATATTATATATATATATAAATCATTTTCAAGTTGTTCATTTTTTAATATTTCCTGAGCTGTTTTTATTGATATCGTATCATTTGTATCAAATGATTGAACCACCTGGTGTTTTTTTTTTTTTTTTTTTTTTTTTTTTTTTTTTTTTTTTTTTTTTTTTAATAAACAACCAATGTATAAAGAAAATATTATACATATTAATAAATTTTTACTATAATTTTTAATAATGGAAGAAAAAATAAAATAAAATGTGTCAAATATCAAATGACAAGGGGGAACACTAACTTGAAGATATAAAATTCATAAACTTGTCTAAGATATATAAAATATATGAAAATATGCAAAAATATGCACAATATGCACAATTAAATATACATTTTCAGAATGCCTTTTCGATAAGACGAATTTCTATTTTGATCTCACTTTCCAACACTTTCTGCTTTCTAAAAAAATATGCAATTACATAAAAATGCACAATGTCTAATTGTTAAATATAAAAATAGATTAAAATTATATTTAGTACTAAATGTAATTATAAAAATCTATATCTCAAAGTATCTCGTATACACATACGCGTGTCCGGTATGCGAAAATTACGATGAAGTCGGAAAGTGATGCTCGTTACTAGTGGTATATCAGTGAAGCGGAAGCGTGAGTTAACGAGCACAAGCAATTATTTGTATTATCTCGTAATGCGCATTATTATAATAGTCATCTCATTTGTATATCCAGCTAATTAAGCACGCGCGTGTGCGCGCTTGTCTGCTCGCCTTTATGGGTGTAGTTCACTGTAACGAGCGATAAATATGTAATAATCGTTAGACGCGCTCGACGCTCATCGTTGCACATTTCCCCCCAGAAAATTTCAGTTATTTTGGCGGCGACCCAGGTTGCGACGCGTCGGTCGATAACCCCGTTCGCATAATTACCGCGAAATGAGAGAGCCGATTTGTTTGTCGTTTGCCTTTGTTCGAGAAAAGCCACGAGAGGATATACGCGGTAGTATAAGCGCGGAATTTTGTCCGATGCCAAGTGGCGCGATAAATCGCGAACGTGCAATATTAATGGCCGGAATCGAATCGATACATAAATTCGGTGGTTGAAGCGATATATACTGATATAAGATATCTTCCTGCGCGAAACGAATGATTCATTTATCTCCGTATTCTGTGCGATCAAAATCTTTCAGATCTTGTTCGTATACCTCATGTGTATGTGAAAAGTATTGATTATTCGAAAGTTGTTTCAAACGAGATGATTAAGTATAAAGAAACGCTTTAAATAGTTTATTTATTTGGAATAAAATTAATTGGAATAAATTTAATTTGAAATAAAATTTTATTTATATATATATATACATATTTTTTTTTTTTTTTTTCAACAATATTTTCTCGATAAGATTTTATAAAATTTGAAATAAAAATATATTCTTTGTCATGTTGATTTAAATTATAAATCATGTAAAGAGAGCTTCATAAATTGTTTTTATAATTTATAATTACATAATATAATAACTGAGAATAATTAAAATTTTAGAATTTCAGCTATACACGTATATATTTAATTACGTGAAGCGTAAGCGTTCGATTTACTTATTCACGGTAAAAACTCAAATACGTCGAGAAATATTCGAATAATATAACCATTCAAGCGAATTCAGAACCGCGAATGCATTCGTTCTACCGTTATTTCGATCGCAGTTGGAACGTCTCCAGAGAGCGTACAGAACGAATCTCTCGGCTTGGTTCGCGAATGTAACTCGCTCCCTGTATTTCTGCGAGCGTAGGACGCCTGGCATATAAATTACATCGACTTGTGTCACCGCTCGCCGACACTAAATAATACTTAGCGTATTCGCTGGATTAACGCGCGGTCTTTAACCGCGAGGCCGACCCTCGTCGCTCGCGGTTTCCGCGTCGCATCGCGCGGCCGACCTCCTATCTCACGGATGCACGAACACTCGTTCGGGAACGATTTACGGGAACGGGCGTCAACCAACCGCCACGGAGACACGGAGGCTGTGTCAGAAGAACACGCGGCAGAAGGAAAAATAAGCTATGGTGATTAATGCGGGATGGATAGGGCGCGCTACCGCCCACGCGTGTATGTATAACGCGTGTCATCGAATTTATATTGTATAAACTAATCCAGACAAGAGAATAGATCTGTCGCCTCTCTGTCGTGATAGAGACGATAGGAGTTTACCGTCGGGCTTTTTCGCAATTACCATTCGTTTGTGGATTAACGCGAATTAAGATCGATACGCCGGTGATTGAATTACGGGTATCCTAGCTTTGCTCGTTTTTTGTCAAAATTATTACGTACATATTGTATGTGTGTGTGTGTGTGTGTGTGTGTGTTCTCCTAGCGCTTTAATATATATATAGGAAAATACACCTATATATAATATACGTAATAATTTCAATTATTATATATATCGGATGATTGCATAAGTTTGTGCCCGATTTTCATAGATGGCATTAAGTTGCTGCATGGCGGAGTTCTATTGTTTTCGTGTGGTAATTGTTGCTTACACCGAATAGATGACGTTGTCTTATGTCAATTTAGCGTCAGACATTGTTCAGATAAGTCCATTTGTGCATAAGAGAAATCATTAAAAATGGAGAACGAAAGGTGCATTCGCGGCATGTAATGCTATATGAATTTCGGAAAGGCGTGAGTGTTGGGATTGCGCAAAAAAATATTCAAAGCGTTTATTTGAACCGCGCTCCTGCTCTCCGAACAGTCAAAAAGTGGTTTGGCAGATTTCGAAATGGTGATTTCAACATGGAGGATCAACCCCGCTCTGGACGGCCTTCTGGCATCGATGATGACATTGTGCATGCCTTAGTGGAAAGAAACGCAAGGATTACAACTGAGGATATTGCTGAGAGGCTGAACATCGACAATTCAACCGCTTTTCGTCATTTAAAAAAGCTTGGATACATTTCCAAGCTTGATACGTGGGTGCCGCATCTCCTGACTGGAAGGAATAAGCTGCAGGAAAACTGCAGGAGTTGCAATGGGAAATTCTGCAGTACCCGCCATATTCTCCAGATATTGCGCCTTCAGATTTTTATCTGTTCCGGTCTTTGCAGAATAGTTTAAATGGCAAGAATCTCAATTCCGAGGAAACTGTCGAAAACCACCTTACAAACTTTTTTCAAGAAAAAGCAAGTTCTTTCTTCAAAAATGGAATCTACAAGCTTATAGATCGTTGGAAAACCATTGTAAAGAAAAGAATAGAGACTATATAATTGATTAATAAAAGTGTTATCTCTAAAATATAATCTATTGAAGTTTATATTTAAATCGGGCACGAGAGAGAGAGAGAGAGAACTTATGCAATCACCCAATACATAATACATATAATAATCGGAAAAAATTTAGAAAATATTAAAAGAAAATTAATAATCCAATTTGAAATAAGTATATAAATCTCTCGTTTTAGTGACTAGCGAAGAAACTTCTTGTTTCTGGCACTATGCTTTTTTTTTAGTTTCTAAATGAGATACAATAAATGCCAGGCGGAAAGTCCCACGCAAAGATTAAGTCCGACGACACCCGTCGCGTCGGTGCCACAGAAAATTCGATTGTCGCGTAAAAAAGCTTGTAAACAGGACCGTTTGCGGAGACTTATTATTTCCTGCCTGTCGTTCCCGGACACTCCGATTACGACGGCGCGTTCGTTTCGAGACACGAGGCATTTATTTTCGACGACGGGCCGCCCCGAGTATCGATTATAGGAGGCCGTTAATGAGGCATCGGCACGTCAATATTCTCACGCTTATCCTCTCGCCGATAAACGAGAACACGAAAACGCGTCGTTCGCGATTAAAGCTACGAACATGTTTCCCGTCTTTAACGGTGGTGTTTGAAAATTTTGCCTTGCCATAATTTGTTCGTTAATGTACACGAGACCAAAAGCCGCACGAAAAACGTTTGCTGCGATAAATTGAAAATTCCACGCTTCTGCTTGCCTAGAGTTTTACATAAGCTCGAAGTTATCGTCGAACTCGGTGGGGGGGGGGGAATCTTATATTATTTAAGTTCGTTTTACAAGAATTTATAACGAGAGCGTTTCCTTCTGATGGAATACTACTACTTTTACCGGACTATTAAACGATATAATTGGCCTTTTATTTTTATCATTATTGTGCATCATTATTAAATTAAGAAATGTATAAGCAGCAATGGAGATCGTTGATTGGCACGGAAGACACTCGACTAGTAAAATAAATCGAACGTAATAAGAATGCCTTGTTACGTAATGAGAACTTTCGTTAAACTGAATCCGAAGGAAGAGAGCAATTAGAAAAATACGAAACTGATATATTGAAGTTGATTAATTCTCGATGATGGTTAATTAATTTAAAAAAAAAAAAAAAAAAAATGAGAAAGATTCTCAACAAATTACAATATTTACAATACGATGGAATTTTATTATAGCGACATAATGAAATTTTTACTGCGCATGCAGCAAATTCCTGATCATTTTATTGTAACAATATTAAAATATCAGAAAATACGATAAAGTTTGTTCCGGTCAAGGATTTTCATAAATTAAAAAATACATATTTTTTATATATATATGTAATTTTTTTATAGTATAATACGTATATATAATCTCTTTTTATTAACAAATGTTTGCATATTAAAATTCTATCAATATTTAATATAGATTATTATTAAATGATAAAATTAATGAAACTTTACACAATCACCGGAGATCCACTAACTACTTCCTCGTTTCGATCGTCTTCGTGTGTCAAACTCAAAATCGAAAATAATGCGATTCAATCGCGGTAATCGTTCTTTTGTTGTCTCGAACGAGAGAGAAATCCAGTTGATCTCCAGTCGTTGGTAGGTGCAAAAGAGTCTTCGATCACAGAGGATTCCTACCGTTTTGTATCAGTCAACGTTACGTGGCGTTCTAACGACGCGATCGTCATTATGCAATACGATCAGAGCCCGAAGTGAAGTGCGACCGACGTAGATCGACCGATTCCAGAAGTTGGAACATAACTCACAACTTTATCGCTGATCCCGCTCGTTAAGGTGGAGCGCTTTTTAGGACACCGCGCCGCTCGCATAACTTTTCTTCTGTCTCTCATTTTCAGAGAACTCGCCGCAGAACTGCCGCAGAAAAATATGTATTATAGCGAGAAAAAAAAATCTGAGTATCACGAGAAAATCGAGACACGCTAGTATAATTATAAATTTAATACATAAATTATATAATTAATTGTCAGATTAAATTCTCGGATTAATTTGGTGTTTGTAGTAAATACTGAATGAATTCAATTCGCATATGTATTTAGATTTCCAGCGAGAATCGAGATCGGGATCTTATTTATTAATCCACGCGAGAAAGGCGAGTCTTGGATATATTCTATCAATTTATACTGTCGATCGCGAGAAGTATCGAGGTAACGCTAATCAATTCATTTCCAAAGCTAATGTAATATTTTGGGAGAAAAATATTCTCGCGCGAATTTTTCTCGATTTTTCAATAACGTAATCCGATATGATCGCAACGCGGGAGCAGGAGTAACGTCCCTCAATGAGAGGAATATATAAATGCGCGAATGTACGCACGCACGCTACAAATTATTGTACATATATGGACGCTCGCGACGTGCAACGCGCGAGACTTTGGGGCTCCGGGTAATTCCCGTTCCCTTAATGGAGATAAGCCGGAATGTATGATGCGGTTTTCTCAGGTGGCGTAATGAGCGAGGACACAAGGACCTTAATATCGCGGTCGACCTGCTTCTTCCCCTACCTCTACCCCCCCCCCCCTTTTCTTCACGCGAACGCAGGTGCAGCGAAATTGCCTTGTCGTAGAATCTGAATCTCCTCCTTTGCTGCAAACAGTCTCCCCCACCCTCCACCCTCCTATAATCCCGCCCTCCCGTAAGCGCAACTTTAATCGAACCGCGCGAAAGCAGGTACTACACGCGCTTCCGTCCCTCGAGGGACAGTCGAATGTCTTCCTACGGGCTGGGCTAAGAGGGAGGGGGAATTGCCGGGTTATCGTCGTTGAAATAATTAATATCGCGACTGCGTGCGATAGATCGATAGTCGCGTTCTAAGAACGCCTCCTCTCATTTCGTCCTTAACTCGGAATAACGAAAGCATTCGAAAGTTAGGAAATCACGAAAGAGAGAAACGTCACCGTATTCGTTACTCGTTAATCAAAGCGAGATACGCGCGCGTGTCGCCTTTGCTATCCTGACATATTTGTCTGGGGTATTTAAACCATCGCGGATCTTCCAGCGAGATATTAAATGAGCTCCGACTATCCCATTCGCTGCGGTTTGTATAAGATTATCATTTCTACGTAATGTACGATATGAACGAAGAGAAGGGATTTATTACTGTACAAAGCGTGTCTTTAAGCGAACGTTTCCTGGTGCGCAACCTGCGCCGATTTCGACGTGTTCGAGACTCTCTCCCTCTGTATACCCACGAAATTAATTTACATCGTTATTTGAGTCAATAGAGTGAACGAGCCGCGGACTCGAGATGTTCCTCGTTACGCGCGTTGCAACATTAATTACTCTCCCGCCTTGCCGTGCATCTATCTTCCAAGTGTCTCGATCATCTATCTCGTAAACATACATACGCGCGCGAGGCTTTCGCGCCGCTGAAAATATCTCGAAGCAGAAGTCAGTCGATTGAGGCGAAACATATTATAAACGCGCGAAAATCTTTACATCGTATTCGAGAATACGACGAGAGCTATACGCTCCTGCGAGAATTCGCGAGCGTTGTTTCATTCTTTTATCGAAATGAATCGAGAGAAGCGGACTTACCGTGCAAATCTGGAGGGAAGCTCCGTTCGTCACGTGCACCCTGCCGGCATTCTCCGTTCCTCCTGCCGCTCGCGACGCTTTCGTCGCTGATGGTTCGCCTTGCCGAAGTCTCGACGACGACTATCGAAGGACTAGACCGCGAGGGGGAGTCGCATCTTTAGCTTTCCGAATCGCTTTCGGAGCCGGCAGTGATGAAGATCGGTGAAAGGATCGTCCGTCGAGAATCACTGTCGCGCTGAACGAATCGATCGCGAAGAAAATGCTCGTCCGACGAGCCTGTCTAGTTTATGATTCTCTTTAACAATCCAATTTAATGCGATGATCGGCGCAACTCGAGAAATTATTCTCGAGTGAACATTCTTAACGAGTCTCCCCTTCTTGTAATATTCCTTTCGTGTATATTGAAGTATATAAAAGGCGACTTCAGAAGTGATCGACCCCTTTATTGAAAATGGTCGCGTCGAAAAGAGCGAGTTCACTGAAAAGAGAGAGAGAGAGAGAGAGAGAGAGAGAGAGAGAGAGAGAGAGAGAGAGACAACGATATGTTATTGACCTCGAAAGATCGTTAATCGTCCCTCGTTAGCGCGTTATCTCGATTCCGCAACGCTCTCGTTCTCTCAAATTGCTATTCTCCTCTCTGATTCGGTTTCGAGACGGTTTCGATCTCGCGATCATCTACGATCGATTTTATTGTCTCTCGATCGTGGCGCGCTTCGTTGAGGCGATCGATAAGGCGCTAAAGCGCTAATTGGCAGACAGAGGCCACCGCGTTCTAACCATCGAGTTAATTATATTTAATTGGCGGGCCATTAATTGTATCCTTAATTACGGCTCCGAGATATCTCCGTGTCCGGCTCTCGTAACAATCGAGACGACGGATCCGGGATACGATAGATCGGGACCACCGCGTCGACGTAAATGATGTCGGAACGTCACATCGGCGAAGAGTATTAAACGATCTCCGTACAACGCTGTCTCGTTGCTGAATTAATCCTGCGGGGTCCTCGAGTTTTCTTCGAGATCGTAGCGATCGAGGAGAGTTTCTACGTGGAGCCTCGCCCGTGATTCGCTCGGATGAAAGGAGGACTCGTTCGTCTCCAAGGAGGATCTCTTACGAGGCTCCCATACGCGTCTCGATGCTCTTTCCCGAGAGGATCGTTTGCTCCTCGGGAGCGCGGGATCGAGGGTCGCCGTCCACTTTTCTTGGCGGGAGCGCCCTTTTTTTTTCCTCGCTTCGTCTCTACGCGAATCACTCCGTTATTACGACGATCGATCAGTCGCTCCCTTTCTTCCCCGAACCGGACTTGTGTCTCGGAGGGCACGCGAGAATTATGCGCTGGAGTTGCTTCGTGCGAAATTACAAGCCGAAACTGATCGCGTTATTAAACTGTAATAATCGGATGAGGCACTCTTTGCGACGAGATAGATAGTTTCTGTGTCGAAGGATGTGAAACGGAACGATATAGGTACCTCTCGAAGCAGATCGCGCGAGGAATCTTAAAGCTTTAAACTACCCTTCGCGCTACTCGCCACGTTGCTGCGTCGGAAAACAGTCCGAGCTTCTTCTCGCGGGAAACGTCGTACGCTCTTTGCGATGCCAATTTTATTACACAGAGAACTCTTTGGCGATATTTAACGCGAAGGGAGAGTATCGAAGTATCTTTAAATTACACTCACTCTATCTCTACGAGGAATGTTCGATAGTTGGGCGCGATCTAAAGTAAATCGTCAAACCTTACATGTGCGTAAAACACTTGCGAGGAAAATGCAAACGTACTCCATTCGTCGCCATCGATAGGCAATTTTAATCAACTTTAACGAACTCGAACCCCAGGGAGGGTCTCGGCGGATCGATTTTGAGCCCTCGTTACATCTCTCGACATAGCTCCGTAGAATTTCCGCGAATCACGGATGTAGTTTCACGGAGGAATGGCGAGATCTTCCAAGAGGAAGAAAGATGATCTCTGGCGATCGCGAAACTCGCTAAATCGCGATTGCGTTCCTCTCGGCGAAGTGTCGTCGTTCGATGCTTATTCAATCCTTACAAGAATTATCGGACTCGCGGCCAGAATGATCGTCCGTTCGCGCGAGCACTCGACGGAGGACTTCGAGAGGAGAACCCGGCGCGGAGGAGGCACCCTCGCCGAGGTAGAGGAGAAGTCACCCCGCAGCGAAGCGGGCTCTCGGCGCGACTGAGAGGCTCGGGACCGAGAGCGGCGACGAGAGCCACCCCCGCCGCTACGAGGAGGTGGCGGAGGATCCGCGGTGAGGGGGAGGGATGGTGGTGGCGCGTAGGTGCACGAAAGAGGAAGAGGGCGAGCTGGGCGAGAGCGAGGACGAAGAGGGAGCAGCGCCATGCGCGCAGCCGCCAATGCGAAAGCTGGACCGACGATATTAATTGTGTCCTCTCTCTTTCTCTCTCTCTCTCTCTCTCTGTCTCATTCTAACTCTGCTTTTCTCCTCGTCGTGAGAAGTCATGAGAGATCGCGACAATCGTAGCAAGGACTTTTCTATATCGTATCGGGTTCTTCGGTTTGCAAAGAGGGTCGCTCGCATTCCCCGTACCACGTATTTTCCGTCAAACCAAATGCCCCATTTGCTTCTACAACGGACTCCTTCTATTCCGCTACCTTCTCTCTCTCTCTCTCTCTCTCTTTCTCTTTCTCCCCTTTCCCTTTCCTTGACCGCTGCGCCTACCCTGAAATAATGGACGGATAATCTGTTCTGGCGTGGTCCCGCCGGGACTAAAAGGTTCCTACGAATTCGTCGAGAACGTTCCCCGCATTCCCTATCCGCCCTTCGACTTTTCGATCTCGGTTGCTTTCTCAACTTTTTCACTCTCTCTCTCTCTCTCTCGTCCACCGCTCTCTCGTTCCCTCTCTCGGTCACCGCCCTTCGTTTTCCCGGGATACGCGAGGTCGAACGCGGGGATCTGAAACGGTGATCTCAAAGTTGCTCTACGTAAACGGACAACGAGGATCAAGAAGCGAGTTATTCGGAAAGATCAACGTTGTTTCTGGAAAATATGTCGTGATTTTATCCGCACGTGGCAATCTTGTCATCTGGAGATTCAAATCGGTTTAATCCCTCGTAAGCTTAGAATTTCTTGCTCTATAGACACGAAGAAATTATCCCTACGTCTATTCCCGACGATGGAAATTGAATCGGTATATAGAAAAAAAAAAAATTGCAAGTTATCAGACACAACCTAAAAATTAATTTTAAAAATTACAATTTTTTTTATACATAATCTTTTATTCACCTCGCTTTAAAAAAGCAATTTGTCTGTTTGAAAACTCATTTGTTTTCTCTACAATCGCTTTACCTTTTACAAAATAACACGATAGATTTATATAGGGAATATCCCTTTAACAAAAAATCGACAGAAAAATCGTTCTCTCTCAAAATTTCAAAATATATTACATTAAAAAACGCATTAGAGAAGATATGATAAAAGCGAGCAAGAAATAGATGTCTTAATAATTGCTTTAATAAATCTTACTTTAGTAGTTGGTTGAATAAGAGATAATTAAAAGTGAAAAAGAAGAAATTTTTATTTCTTTCACATTTGCTTCCGCGCACGGAGAATTTGTAATTTAAAAAAAATATTTATAATCCTATTTAAGAGAAATAAAATACAATTTTTTTTTAGAGATTCTATCGAGAAAATAATAAAAATGCAAATAAAAAGAGTCTAATGCCATTTGCATATTTTTATAAATTACATCTCTTTGTACATTTATTATATTATTCTAACGCGTTTCAGAAAACTTCTACAAATATCTGCGTATAAAGAAGAAGAAAAAAAAAACTATTTAAAATATACAGATTCTATGTTTCTTATTTTTAGTCAGTTTCGTGTCGATAAAGCTATAAATTTACAATATATTTATAAGTATCGGAAGTGAACCTAAAATAATATCGAATATTTCTTCTCCGATCGACTCGATATTCGAATATACCTCGAATGTACGTGGGATGTACACGGGTTAAAATCCTCGCGACTGGATAAATATAGGGCGGTTAGGGCGCGCCTTTAGCGCCGCGTTTGCATAGAAAGCACGTTTTACGGGGATAGCGTAGTATTCTGGGGTCCTATTGGCGGTTGCGGTGGTTCGCAATTACAAGTGTAACAACCACACGCGTCGTAAACATAAAACTCTCGTGACACACTACGCCTACAACTTTGACTTTTACGCCCGGCGGTTGTAACGGGCGACACGTGTGAAACTTGGACAAGGACGAGCGAGAAGAACGTGCGGTCCCACGCCATGAATAAGGAAAATGTACTCGCTTACGAAATCAGTTTTGTAATTTACATCGACGATACACGTGACGGAGACGCGATAAGAGCAAGAATATCGTCCGAATAGAGAGAGAGTATCAAATAAATTAGCACATTCGAAGGAAGAGTTTAGGGTGCAATTAGTGAAAGCTCTCTGTGATATACGCAGAGAAAGTCTTTCTTTACTTTATATTATATGCTATATGAAGAAAAGTATGAAAAAAAATAATAGAAAACACATAATTATTTGACTCAATTGATAAACTTTACTCTGATCTTCTCGCGAAACTCGACAGTTAAAGGACGCGAACCGAAGAGCAGACAAATAATATTTGCAGCAGACTAAAGAAAAGCATCCTACCTCTTGGGAGAGACGCGGGAGAACGCAAAATTCGCGGTAACTTCCATAAATGAGAAGATCGCCGAGCGACGAAACAGACGAAAGTCGCTCGAGGGTATACACCCTATTTCGTCAGCGGAAGTCCTCGGGATCCTGTCTCAGGGGAGGAGAGAGAGAGAGAGATAGGATAGGAGGGGCTCGTCGTAAGAGGAAGAACTCACGCCCTCGATAGGACTTCTCAATCCGAGAAGACCCTCTCGAGACCCCCGCGGTAAAGACTCGTCAACTCGATCGGGACTTTAAAACAATTTTGATATCTCATCTCTGCTGGCGCGCGTCTCGTCGCGCGACTTTCCGAAAGCGGCTCCCGAGATACTTTTCAATCTCCTACTGGGAAACTGCATCATTGTCTGATTGCCGATTCGAGCGCGCACGGGAACAACTAAACGCGGAGTCGCGACGCGAATTTAATTCGATGGTTTTTATATAAGGCAAAAAGCGCGTTTTATACCCAAGTTATATTTAGATTTATACACATTAAAAAAACCAACAGCGGGGCTATTTTTCTATTACTTTATTATTTTAAGTTGAAGTATTTCGTCATTACTTGACTAGCTCTGTGGGTCGATAAAATTTTTGAACCACTAAAACAATATATTAAAATTCCAATGACAAAATTAATAATTACAATTTTTTAATAATTGTACGATTATATATATAATTTATTATTTATTATATATATATATATATATATATATTTTATAATTGTATTATATACGATTATATATATATATATATATAAATTTATTTACACTTTCATAAAATTTAAATTTTTGATTTATTTCTCTCTCATTCTCTTTAATCTTAATTATCTCACAGGAAATATGTAATTTATTTTATGTAAAAAATTTTTAGCTAGATTTTTCCTCAACTATGTACGCATCCGAGAATTGCACTCCGAGTTAATACATTCGCTTTATGTTTGATATTAATCACATTCATTTGCAGGCAATAATACTGCGCAATGATTCGATGCCAATGTAATCCACGTTTATATTAATTGCGTCGCTTATTAATACCAAGCCGTTGAAATCCGATTATATTCTCTGTCCCAAAAAACTGGGAAATAATTTGTGAAAATTTGACGCTTGCCTGTATCCAGCAATACTCTCACAAATCGTACGATCCGGAAGGATTTATAGTTGATCGCACGACCGATTAAGGCAAGTCTCTATCGCATGATATAAACTCGACTGCTAAGCAACTTCCGACAATGGATGCGACTGCACCCATAGTCTTTTGTCCTCCCGGAACTTTCACAATGTCGCATTTTCCTATTGAAGTCTCAGTGATTAAGACTAAGTGATAATAATTTTGCGCAATTGGCGAGAGGATTATATCGACGAAAGTCCAAAGTCAAGTTATATTGGAAATCCGCGCGTATACACAGAAAAATACATATTATATACAAGTAAATATTATTTCTTTCAAGTATTTCAAAGGTTCGTATATCCGAAAATGTATCATAAGTTTATCATAAGCATTAAAAATTTATTCCATATGTATTCTGAATCCTAATAAATTTAATACTTCAATCGAGAATATTAAATTATATAATTGAAAGGAATACAGTAAATTTTTCTGATCTAATCAATTTTCTTACATTAAATTAACCGTACCCCTGATTTTTCTTCGATAAAGTTTTATAATATTCTTCAAAAGAAAGTTTTTTTTTTTTTTTTTTTTTTTTTTTCCCGGAGTACACGATAATGAGTTTTTCTAAAATTTGTGACAAATCTATTTTAAGATTATTATTAAGAAAATATTCGTTTAAAGTTAATTGTTACTTAAAAGAAAAAAACTGAATAATCATTTCTTAGCAATGGAATAATATTTTTCTGTGTGTAGGAGGTTCTACATCTCTTTTTCGACAAACCAATTGAATCGCTAAAAAGAATCGCTAATACATTCCAGCGACATGTCGCGATAAAGCAACAAATCCGCGACGTGTCGAAGGAAATATAGTAACGAGTAAAAACGACGACACTTTTTTTAGGTCGAAGGGGAATTCTTTTACAAGTAACGACTCCTCTTCGAGCAATCGCAAGGAATTATTCGCAAGAATTATTATATCTAGTTTGGGAAAGGTGGATTGTGTTATTTAACTTCGCTTTTCGCGTCCCGCGTCTCGCCTTATTGAAACCTTAGCTAAGGCCGCGGAACATAATTTCGCGAAATTGGTGGAAGGATTATCCGCGGAAGCCGCTGTAACTAAGCGTCTGCACGGAAACTTTTCTCTACGCCGATTGCGGCGGAACGAGAAAGAGAAAAAGAGAAAGATATAGATGGAGGACGTAGAAGAGAGTATGGGGGAGGGTAGAACAAGAACGGGGATAAAATCTGGAAGAGCGCTGTATCGATTTCCCGCGCGGCAACCCTTTGCGTTCTGCCTCTTCGTCTCAATCTCACCCTTTTCTCTCTCTCTCTCTCTCTCTCTCTCTCTCTCTCTCTCTCTTCTTTCTCTTTTTCTCTTTCTCTCTCTTTCTCGCTTCTCTCTATCTCTCACAGTTGCTCTCGCGACCAAATAAATTAGTTGTCACGAAAGAGCAGAAGCCGACCAGCTGGCTGGCAGACGGACGATAAAATTACCCGAACGAGCTTAGAGCGCGGGACAAAGTTGAGCCACGCCATGAGCATTTGCGGAAAGGGTTTGAAGGCGACTGGGATCGCTATTCGTACCTAATTCGCTTCGCGGAAAATAGAAGGTGGACGTAAACCCGGAGGGTGAACGAAAGTACGAGCGATACGATTGTCACGATTGCCCATTCTCCTAACTCGATCCATGAGCATCCGAAAGAGGAAAGAAAAAGAGAGAAAGAGAGAGAGAGAGAGAGAGAGAGAGAGAGAGAGAGAGAGGAAGAGTATACTGCTGCAATTCCACATATCTAACGTGTTCCTGCGATCTTCTTCTGCAGAGGAATTCTCAACCGAATGCAAAACCGTAACATTATTCGCTGACGTGACCCATCTCTCGTCGCATTTTAATAAAAGATTCATCTTGATATGGTACATACGCGCATTTATGAGATTTTCAATGTGTGCATTTACACTCGCGTTTCGAATATGTCGATTACATGAATTTTAAAATGAATTAGATTATAAGATTGTTGAAAACTCGCAGATTTTCAAGACCTCGGGGGGGGAAAAAAAAAAAACTTTTATATTTCAAATCTCGCAATATTGGAATTTCTATTTCTCTGAATCTTGGATTTTTAATCTTTTGGATGTCTAAAGTTTTTGAACTTTTTTCATTAATATGTTGATCATTTCATATAATATTTCACGAACATTATATATGATACATATATTTATGTTCTATTATAATATATTCATATTCTTTTTTTTAAATGTACAAAATTTAACACGCAAAGAGATTGATTTATATATTTATTAAATACGTAAGTATAATTTTACACAAACTCATGACAGATATTGAAATATATTTCCGTCCTTTTATCCAAGTTGATATCGAAACCGATCTGTACTTACGGGGCATCACAATATACTCTCTCACCTTACTACAATAATACTTGCGACTTCCATGCATTTGCTATGCATTATATATATATATACGCGACGTCGCAATGTAAACGTCGCATCGAATCAGATGAACGTTCGAAGGAGCTCGATAGTTTCTCGTTGTCGAGAGAAGATGTTGTCGCCCGCCTTCCTCCGTAACCGCCTCATTGTCGTCTTCTTTCTCATCATCATCCTTGTCCGGGGAAACAGCAGCCGAAATGATTCTCGCGATACAATATATGGTACGACTTGTAACGCGTTCTCGCGTACGAGCGAGCAAGCTATCGAAAAAGGAGAAACGAAACCGGTGACACGCCCATCGGGGAGGAAGGAAAATAACTGATATAGCCTGCGGGAACAAACCACCCCTCGATAGGAACGAAAGAGGAGCAACCCTTGACTCCGTTGTTGTCGCGCTCTTATTTTTCCCCGTGCATTTTCGGACGTGTCGCGATTCTCTGCCTGCGCGCGACAGTATCTCGTTGTTCATCGGAAGATCCCACGTTCGATATCTCGCCATTTCGAGCAAGCGACGGATAAAACGTACGAGAAAGAAGGAGAGAGAGAGAGAGAGAGAGAGAGAGAGAGAGACATTTTAGCGTTTCGTGTATCTTGTCAACTCTTCTCGATCATGTGAAATTTTTGACACATTTTGAAACGAGAACAATCAACATCTATCGCACAAAGATAAACGAAAAAATTATATTTAAAATAAGAAGTAGAAAAATATTTAAATAAAATATTCTTCTGCCTAGATTGATATAAAATGATAATTTATTTGCGATAAAATAATAATTTATTTTATCACATTAATTAAAATCATACTTGAATAATTTAATTGAAATTTTACAAAGCACAAAAATAAATATTCCGAATATATTGTATATATATATATATATGTATAATTTACTACATAACATTTTTAAAAGTAATCATGCAATTTTAAAAATGAATTTAGAAATTCAAATATTTTTTTGATAAAAATTTTTCTCATAATTTCTTTCAAAGTTATTAATTTACTTGATAATAAATAATTTAGTTAATAGTTATTAATAAATAATTTTGAATAAAAAAATATCTTTTTCTATAAAGAAGATGAATAAAAAGATATTAATCTTATTCATCTCTTTTTCATTAAATCTCTCACAAATTTGCGTTAATTTCAAAGTAAAGCCTTAATATGACTAGTTTCTACTAAACTTTATCTAAGAGATGTGCCAAAAATATATATATATATATATATATATCTGAGTAAACTAATTATATATCTTTCTTCGAACTTTCCGTATATGTGCAATGCGGTACGGACGAAATCAGCAGCGACATTAATATCCATTATATTCCCAACGATCCGCGCTCAACTTCGAGTCCTGTCAGTCGCCCCCCCTGCCTTGCTTCCCTTCTTCCTCCTCGTCTTCTTCTATTCCGAAGCAACGACGGCGACGTATCCGCGGACCATTTTGTGATTTATGGAGAAAGTTTAGCCTCGCGATTATCCGACGAGGCCCCCGGTACCGCGACAGTTGGCGACTCGTCCTTCGGTCCTCCACATCCTGCCGCCGCTTCCGCCTCGTCCACCCAATAGTCAGGGGACCGACCTTCCCGATTTCCGCTATCTCTCTTTCCGTCATTCGCTCGGATTAGTTCGAATCGCCATTCTCGCCGATAGGTAGAACAGTGGCACGCGATTACCATTCCGAAATCATGATTTCGCGAGAGGGCTGGAATACTTCCATGCCGTTTCGTTCGACGTGAACAGGAGGAGCGGCGTGCTCGTAATTAAATTAGATATCCCGCCGGTTTGCATTATTCTACACGGATTAAAGCGGAAATATTTCAAAACGCGGTTTTGCGGAAGCTAACGGAAATATAAATTCGCGTCTAAAAAAGTTGAATTTGTGGAAACTCGCTCGCGCTCGGTTAATCCCGCGCAGCTAAACTCTTTGTTCTTGAAATATTCTGTTATTAAAAATGTCGGATCCAGCGTTTTCCGTTATGCGCGAAGAGATTCGGGACCGCAAACTTTATTATAACAACGAATCGATATTTTAGAAAATTTTTATCAGTAAATTTTTATCTCTAGTATATATACATTTTTATCTACGGATCATCTGTATATATTTTATATATATATATATATATATATATATATATATATATGTATGAGTATAATATGTATGAGTATGTGTGTATGTGTGTCACTGTCAATGGACCGTCTGCAAGCTGTACGAATAGTGTTCTCGTCCATATTTAGTCGTCATATGTCATTCAATAAAATTTAAGATTCGGAAACAATTTTTATCGCTGGCTTTTTACAATTAAAATTGATTTACCGTTTAGATAGAAAAAAAAAACTGCGCAAGAGGATTTGTCTGCGGATATTCTGTTTTGATTTCTATATAAATTTTTTATTTTAAACGAAAGACAACAAATAGTGTCTACGTACAAATTATTGACAGTCCGCGGATGTTCAAGCACTACCGCGAATAATGACGTAGATGTGTGTGCACTAGGTTTGATAAATACAATAATCAATAATTCTGTCAAAGTGTGAAACTCGCTTACGATCAATCATGAAATGCCATTTATTCGTTTTTACATCTAAATATCACGCTGTCAGTACAAGATCACCGTAATTCGAGAAAAATGCTGTTTTCGAATTACAGCTATTAATTTTTTTCCACGGTTTATCAAAAGCAATTCTTTTTTTTTTTTTTTTTTTTTTTTAAACGAGCTTTTCCGAGTTACGATAGTCTTGCATTGACAATGCGATATATGGTAAGCTTTGTTAAACCTTCGATGTTTTTCAGTCCGATCATTTATATTTTATATGACGATTTCATATGAAAAGCGTCGCGATAAATAATCGTCGTTGCCGTTGAACAACAATTGTACACAGAGTTTATACAAATACATGTGTCGTACAGCGAGTTTACGTCGGCGGTCTAAGCTGCTCCAGCCAATTTTAGAGCGAGCGCAATCGTGCTCGCGCTCACAAGGAGAGTATAATGTCTTTCAGACTTGATAATGCGACGTCGGCGGTTCTCTCTTCGTGTTCTTGCTCCCCCTCTTGCCGCATTTCCCTTTGCATTTCCGCCCACCTCTCTCTCACCCTCCCCGTCCCTCCTACCCTTCCCTCGGCTTCGCGCGTCTTCGCCCACCCTCAACCCTGTCGCTCGCTCGCTCATTCCAAACAGATGTCGCGTTATGATTCTCGGTGCGAGAGCTGGAACAACTACTGCTACCCGCCTACGATTCCTCCCCCGCACGGCATCAACGTACGCCAGATGTCATGTAAAAAGTTCGCTCGACGCTAAAGGCGCCTGCACGTGCTGTGTTTCCGCGTGTTGTATCCGAACGAACGAGGCACGAGAATGCGTCGCTATTAAATCGTCCTACGGGAAAGGCTTGTAGAACGAGAGGAGATGAAGAAACGTTCTTATCACAGAGTCGCATACGTTTATAAATAAGAAATAAGAGATAATGTAATGTATAAATGGTGGTTTAAATATTAGAATTTATTTAATTTATATAAACAATTAATGATTCTTTTGAACACAGCAAACGATGCAACGTTTATTACATCAACGTGTAATGTGTGAATCGTAGCAACTCTTGATGGAAATCGAGAGGGTATATAAAATAATTGAAATAGCAAAAAATAATTGAAATGCTTTAATTGCGATTTTACGAAGGTGTATATCGGGGGGGATATTAGAACTGTAATAAGTTGTACACATATTTCGTTCATCCGAGCTACTATCGATCTCTATTGCCTCAAGTGCAATACCGTTTCAATCTAGAGAGTGAATCAGAGCCAAGCAAACTTATGCAAATTGTCAGATGGATACGGAAATAGGTTTTCCATAACGCAGTTACATTCGGTAACGTTTCCTTAATGAGAATACAACTTTAATGACTTCCGCGTCGCGCGTCTGGCAAGAACTTTGTTATTAGATAAAATTAATTCCTGCCGATGCTTTTCACCGAAATGCATTTAAATTAATCATTCGTTATTCACGTACTAGATTAATCGCTCGCGGATCTCTTAAACTTCTTTCTTACATCGAAATAAAGAAATGTGCAAATTCTTCGAGCTGAAAGTATTATTTTGTGCTTAAAATATGGAGAATAAAAAGGACGAGAACAATGTTAATATCTTGCCGAGAAGACCGTGTTAACAAATAGATATATTAGTAATCTTACCGAGATTATTAAGCCGCGTGTGCGAGAAAGACTTTTTCATACCGGGGGGCTGATAATCGCCCCGGCCGACCCCTAACCGAGAGAAATTAGCCGCGAGTTAGCCGGGACTGCTCGTCCGAGCCCCAATTTTCAGGCGGGGGCGCGCCCTCGAGTATAGGAGGCCGCCGTTTACACGCGCGTGATTAATGTCCTTAATGTCGCCCCCGATCTCCTAATCCTGGCCGCGATTTTAATAACCCTGGCCGCCTCCGCTTTTACGGGACCCATTTAATGCCAGCGTCGCAGGGCGGGGGCACTATCGCTTATCGCATAGGCGTTTTCACTTTCGTCTTCGAATTGAGAAAAGGAAACGACAGAGATATGATCTTTTTATAGGATAATAATATAATTTTTAATCGCATCTATTTATAATCATCGATTACTCTCTGAATCATTAATTAAAAATATCTAGAGTCTGTGATCTAAAAAAAATATTACACACTTAATCACATTTCCTCGAATTGTGTTAATTTCCCTCGATATGGACGCCATTGTGTCGGAAGGGGAGAGGGGAACGAACTCAAGCGGGGGGACAGACGGTCGACCGTGTAGCGGCACGATTAACGACAACAATATGCCAGCGATATCCCGTGGCGATGCATTAATGCGAGATGCAGCGAGGGGCGAGGGGGAGGGGGGGGGGTGGAAGGGGAAAGCATAGGGGCGAGAGGGAACAGCGCACCGCGGGCGTGCCGCCGTGTCTTCTCGCGCGAAGGATGAAAGTTTGATGAGATTCCAGCCACGTGACTACCCGGCGAGATCGCGACAGGCAGCTTATACGTGTGTGTTATAGATGGTAGCCCCCGAGTGCCCCCGGGTCGCCACGTGTCGCAAGGAATGTCATTATACGGGAGGGGGATGGGGGGGGAGGGGAGGAGAGGATATTATGAATTCGCAGCCGGCGCGAACTTGCGTCTTATTGCGCTCGCGGCTTTCCGCCTTTTGCGATATATTAACTTCGCTATGTACATTTCGGAGCTCGGAACTATCCTGGACGTGGGATATCATCTCCTTGTTATTACGCCGAGAATTCTAAGAGCATGAATTTTTACTTAAATTTTTGGATTCGTAGCTCTCAAATAAAAGCGCGCAGAAATTCATTTCGATGACTTTATAAATAAAGCACCGTCGAAAAATAGCCTCGAGTCTCTTTATAGTCCAATAGTCTCATTTCTTATTAAAATTATCGAAAGGGTGAAAAATATTGTAGGATTTTAAAGAGATCCTTTTTTTTTCATTTATCATTACTTATCTCCGGTTTTTTTTTTTTTTTTTTTTTGTACGCATATACACGACGAATTGTCGGTTAATATCCAAAAATATTCATTTTTACCATATTGTAAATTTTCTATTTAATACTTGAGAGAGAAAAACGAGACAGAAAGATTCATAATTTATAGATAATGAATTTTATTTAATTTACGATCGCGAAAATCCGAGAAATTTATATCAGGCAAATTTTGCGAAAGCGAGATGTCGATCAGGTTTCGCGAGAACCTTCCGCGGTGAAATTGCAATCGATGACAAGAAGGGAAGGAAAAAAAAAAAAAAAAAAGACGACCCGCACGAAATCCTAATGGGGATAGGAAGAAGTTGTTTTTTTCCCGCCACGAAACTTACGTACATGCGCTTCTTCGCGTAATCGGACTTTCGAAAACACGATTAATGCACTTCGGACGATAAAGTTCTCGGCAATTTTGTCCTCTGATTTAAGCCACGCTCTAAAAGCAGTCCCACGATTAATTCCCAGCTTTTTTCCATGATTCCCGCGGGTGCCCTAAAGAGAAAGTTTGTTAAAGTTGGCGATGTCGTAATATTTTCCTTCGCCGTTAAACAAATTAAAAGGAGGATCATCTTTTTGCGCTCTAGTTACATCGCTCGAGAAATATAATGCAATACATCTTCAAATATATATAGGTAGCTTAGAAAATAACCTAACCATTTAGAAATAAAATAATTACGTTATGTAGTACGTTACGTAGAGATTAATATTAATATTATATTAATATTTTACATTTCTACATGTCATTTTTATCTCTATTAATGCATTATTGCCGAAAGGAAAATATATTATTAAAATCTTAATAAAAAAATTAAGTTCTTAAATTTGTACGATTTTTCCCATATGATTAATTAAAAGAATACCATTAAGACTTTTCATTCGTAATTTTTCCTCGATAAAAAGGGAATCGATACAGTGTCGCTTGCGAGATACGCGACAGTTCGCTCCGCTTTTCCAAGGGCGACGCGGCTTCAAACTTTTCTGACGATGCCTCGCAAGCGTTCCAGTATACAATTTCTCAACAGCGCGCACTATGATTTCCCTCGCTCGGAGATGCTGTCTGACGTGAGTATGTCGGAAAACTTTTCACCGGTGGAAAGAATCGCGGAGGGGAAAGTACGCTTGTACAGCGCGAGGAGAGTACGAGCGAGCCAACCGGGGCTCCGTCTCGTGTAACGTCAAAATGCGCTGGTAAAGTTACCGTGTAATTTCGCGAAGAAGAGGTGGGTCGACGTCGTGCCGACATCATCGTCGTCGTCGTCGTCGTCGTCGTCGTCGTCGTCGACATCAACGAGTCGCGCGATATCGACGCTTACAAGACACTCGCGAGAAAACGCTCGCAATCTCTGTCTGATTTTCATGAGCATCGCATATACCACGGATATTCAAAATCAAAGTTGCATTTTTTTTTTTTTTTTTTTTTTAATGCACTTTTCTCGCAAGTTTAAAAATTGAAGCAGATCTTTTCGAAACTAACTTAACATATCGAATTTTTATCTCGAGATAATTGAACTAAATAATTTTCGTTATTTATTCTGACACTTTTAAGATTTATTTACTAATGTCTTCGTTGAATTATAATTAAATAAAGTAATGACATTTCGATAATAAGATAACTAAATGCTTTGTTCGATCTCTTGTACGTGCTACGGTTTGGCGAAAATGCGCGACTTCTGATACATCATCTGTATAGCGTCAAGCAAGTTCAGTATGGCGACCAATGTGCACGTCGAAGGATGTTTCATACCTGCCACGTCAAAGTGCTAAACTCATCGTATAACTTCGACAAGCGAGAAAAGGAGGTCGGCTATCCGCGTACAACAGGAGCGCCTTTGGCGGAACAAAGAGACCGCTTGACAAACTCGTTAACTCGATTTGCTAGGAATCACAGCGCGATCGCGTCAGATACGCTACAGATATAAACTCATCATAAATAACTCTAATTTCTGTGACTTTGCTTCTTGGTTTAGAATTATCGTCATCTACAATATCGATATATGTGATTTTTATTAATGACTCAATAAAGTGCATGTTATATACAAGTAAACGTAGTGCAATCGAAAAGAAAAGCATTCTTCGTGTACGAATAAGTCAAAAAATGCAGAACAAAATTGTTTCGTATTGTACAAGTTTCGATAAAATTAATTTTAAACTCTGAAAAATTAATAATATGTAAATTATATCTAATCGGTACTGAGATACAGCAGTTCATTGTTGAAAAATGGGAGCACGTCAATTTAGATGTTGATTTTGGTAACGATAATTATAGAAATTAACTATCATAAATTATATATATTATATAGAATTTTTTCTTAATTATTATTACTTAGTATTACTTATAGACAGTTATTATTTTTTTTTAGAAATTTAAAAAGATATGTTATTTTTATTTCTTATAATACAATAGAAAATATGTTCTTTCGTCAACGGTCAAATCACGTTGTAAAGTACCGGTTCTCGTCCGATCACCGTAGTCAAGTAACGTTGAGCACGGTTAGTACTTAGATGGGAGACTGCTTGGGAACACCGTGTACTGTTGACGGTTTCTTTTTTTGCATTTCCCTAATAGATCAATCAAATATCACATTTTTGCGGTATTATTTAAAAAAATATTTTATTTACGTTTTATTCTTTACTTTTCTAAACAATTTCGATTTGATTTTTATTTAATGAAAGTCAGATCTCAAAGTCCTATACCTGACAGGTGTTTTGACAGGTAATATTATGTCGCTTTAAAGTTTTACAGTGCAGTTTTGATATAGCTTTTTATAATTAACATTAATCGTCTTAATAAATAAAATATATTCAATTGAAATTTTAGACAAGAAATTAATACAATTCCAATTAAAACAATGTAATGCATTTGATTGTAATAGCAAATTATATATTATACAGAATTTTCTTTATAATTATTAATAACTGTGGACACTCAGACAATCGTTGCGTCTTATAAAAATTTAAAAAGATATGTTATTTTTATCTGTTATAACACAATAGAAAATATGTTTATTCGTCAACGGTCAAATCACGTTGTAAAGTACCGGTTCTCGTCCGATCACCGTAGTCAAGCAACGTTGAGCACGGTTAGTACTTAGATGGGAGACTGCTTGGGAACACCGTGTATCGTTGGCAGTTTTTTTTTGCATTTCCCTAATAAATTAATCAAATATCACACTTTCGTGGTACTATAAAAAAAAAAATTATTATTTACGTTTTATTCTTTACTTTTCTAAACAATTTCGATTTGATTTTTATTTAATGAAAGTCAGATCTCAAAGTCCTATACCTGACAGGTGTTTTGACAGGTAATATTATGTCGCTTTAATGTTTTACAGTGCAGTTTTGATATAGCTTTTTATAATTAACATTAATCGTCTTAATAAATAAAATATATTCAATTGAAATTTTAGACAAGAAATTAATACAATTCCAATTAAAACAATGTAATACATCTAATTGTAATAGCAAATTATATATTATACAGAATTTTCTTTATAATTATTAATAACTGTGGACACTCACACAATCGTTGCGTCTTATAAAAATTTAAAAAGATATGTTATTTTTATTTGTTATGATACAATAGAAAATATGTTTATTCGTCAACGGTCAAATCACGTTGTAAAGTACCGGTTCTCGTTCGATCACCGTAGTCAAGCAACGTTGAGCACGTTTAGTACTTAGATGGGAGACTGCTTGGGAACACCGTGTACTGTTGACGGTTTCTTTTTTTGCATTTCCCTAATAGATCAATCGAATATAACACATGTGTATTATAAAAAAAATGTTTATTATTTACGTATTTTTCTAAACAATTTCGATTTGATTCATCTTTAATTTTTTTAAATCAGATCTCGTAAAGTAATATTATGTCAGTTTAAACATTTTTAGTCCCGTTTTGATATAGCTCTTTATAATTAACACTAATTGTCCTAATAAATACGATACTTTCAACTAAAATGTTAGATAATAACATATTACAATTGTAATTAAAGCGACGTAATGCAATCTGATTGTAACATCGAATTGGAAGCCTCGAGCGAAAAGATTGAATCGTTATGAGTCGTATTTAGAAGACAAATAGACGGGTAGACGAGGAAGCTGTCGTCGGCCCGTGGCAGGAACCGGAAACAGTGTTAACCCCCTTGAGCGAGCGCGGCAAACCCAGTTAGCGAAACACGTAGCACCCAACGTCAAGTTGCGAGAGCGCGGCCGAAACTCGCGGCAGACGCGGCGAACATAGAGAGGGATGAATACAGGCTGCGGAGGATTGGGTGGCAGTGGGTGGCCGGTGGGCGGCTGGGTAGTTTCGGGACAAACAATAACTACAACAACAACAAGCGACGCAGGCAACTACGCCGTGCACGCACCGACGATAATTACAACAATAACCGTAACAACGTGAACCGGGAAGATGAGAGGGGACGCGGAAGAGGAAGGGACAAGGGAACGGTAGTTTAATTAGAATCGTGTCTGTCGCCGACTTAAGCCCCCTCTCACCTCACTCGCTACGAGCAGGATTTTACCCTCCCCTTCTCGACGTATTAGTGAAAAATCCGCTTAACCCTCTCGCGCCTAACGGCTTGTACGTGTCGCGCGAGTGGGATAAACCGAATAAGCGTTTTGGGAACGCGTGCGCGAGCGTATTTACGAGAGATGTAATGTATCTAAAACGATTATCAAGTAGTCGTAAAAGGGACATTTACCGCGGAGTAATTAAAGTGGAAGGAATATACGCACAAAGTGGTGCAGTAGAAAAAGAAAAGAAAAAAAAAAAAATGTTTAAAGATTTTTCTTATAGATTTGTGAAAATTAGAAAGAAGTAAGTAATCGGGATAAAATTAAAATATTATAGAAATTATTCAACGTAATCGAACTTATCATCGCAATAAATTAAATTATAAAATCGATCTCTATTCATATGTATAGATTAATCTCTCGATTGATTTTCAAATGCAGAATTTCCAAAACTTCTCGAATCGATATCCATCCTAACCGCGAACGGGTCGGTTTAAAGGGGACGAGGATGGGTAGAGGAAGAACATGCGGGGGCGGGTGGTTTGCCTGCTTGTTTGCCGCGTCTATATCAGAATGTTATTTGTCCTGGATATCCCGTGGGACTCAGTGACTCTCGATCCCTATGTTCCCGCGGTCCTCGAATTTAGCTCGTCGTGCGTACAGGAATGTCCTTACGCACGAATACTCGATACTTGCTCCCGAGTGCTCTAATACAGTGGCATTTTAAAGATTGAAATACTTGACGAGTATTCTTTAATCTTTGTATATTCTACAAAACTGTATTTTTACAATGTATTATGTCATTTTCTGACATTTTTCTCTCTCACGATGATATACGCTTAATTTTTAAAAAGTTAAAATATAATAGAGAAATTAAAAAAATACTATTATTGTTCTTTCGTCTTCTTACATCGTAAAATAGTGGAATTTTTAATTCTTAATAGACGATTAAAAAATAAATATTATAGATACTCTGATAATGGATAAGGAGGGAGGATCTCTATCTCCTATTTTTTATTACACAAATTGAGAAAGATATATTATATTATATATTTTTTTTAATAGTATTTTTAAAATAAAAATTAATAGATTATTTTGATGAATAATGTTTATAAGAACACATTTATCACGGATTTAGGAGATATTATTTTTTATTAAAAAGAAACATTCATATATATATGTCTGTGTGCGTAATACACGCATGCATGTTTCATATATTGCAATGCGGCATTTATATGTATTTTTATTACAATTAATGCCAGAATTTTAAAAAGATTTAATATTATCGAAGAAATGAAGTTGAGAAAATATTTTATAATCCCATTTCGAACGTCCGCTTCATAACGTTATTTCTTTTCTCTAAAGAAGAATTTCGGGAGAACGGTAGCTATTCGAAAGACCTACCACAGATCGGGAGGGCGAAAATTTTGCGATCGACCTCGACGTAGCGAGAGAAGTCGAGCATCGCGCGCAGCTTCTCGCTCTCCTCGGGATAATATTTAATTTCTTGCCCGACTGATTCCCTTCGCCAAACCCACGGAACGCTCCCCCGAGGACTTCAATGTCGCACGGCGTCGTTCCGACGTCGTGATAAAACGCCCAGCTCGAACGACGAGAGAAGAGAGGATATCTCCCGTCGAGGTGCTCTCATTTTTTTTTCTTCTCGGGGAAAAAAGAGAGAGAGAGAGAGAGAGAGAGCCAATTTTCGGACCATCGGGTTATTCCATGGACGTGACGTATGCGACGACGACGAGACGCGGCTTGATTTGGTGTCCAGCGGCGCGTCGCGACGTCGACGTGTCGTTTTTTTCGCCGTCGACGACATTCTACCGCTCGAGTCGAAGTCAAAACTAAAACACATGTAGCGGTGGACGAAAATATTTCATTCGGCATTTTTTACGATTTTTATAAATGTAATTAATTTATTTATGTAATCGACAATTTAAAATCTACGGCATCTCATTCAAATATATAATCAGAAGGATGACGCTGAAAATATTTTCTAAAATTCTTTTCGCATCACAAGTCACGCGTACAATGAAAATTATTGTAAATTAGAAAAAGTTTAAAAGTCCTATACGGGATATTTTTAAAATGTTGTAAGTTTTTTTTTTTTTTTTTTCCCCCAAATACGTATTACGAATTTGATCAAAATGCGCGATGACTCGGACTTTCTAAACAGGATTTTCGATATCCGGCTCGCAGCGTGTCTAAAATAAACCTTTCGTATCGCGCATCGAAGCGATATTTTTCCGATGGCAAAAATTGAAGCGTGCGTCTTATTAGATGACAGAGACGGTCGATTATATGCATCGGCGCTTCCCGAATCTCTCGAGCGATTTCTCGACTCTCGGCAGTCACTCTCTTTCGACTTTCTATCCCTTCCCTCCCTTCTCTCTCTCTCTCTCTCTCTCATTCTCTTCTAATTTTCCTCGTCTTGGTCCTGTTCATAATTGATTGCCGAGCTCGGCGTGCCGTTCCTTCGACGAGTTTTTCAAGATGCAACGGAGCGGAAGCGACGAGGGCTCGACGGACGCGATATCAGTCCCGTCCACACCTCGCCTCTCCGTCTCTCCTTCTCACATTATTTTTTATCGGTCCTCGCGGACAAACCTCCCTTGCGCGCTACATTTGCTAATAACGAACGATAAATTCGCTTTACGACTGCACTGGCGAGATAGGACGGAAGCGAATTCACACCGCGGGAAGTGCGCCCGGGGACGATGCATCCCCTCCCTCCCGCCCTTCCTCTCTTCAGCTCTCCATCCAGAACTTTAAAAATATATCAGCGAATGTTTCATTTCACTCGCAAAAATTTAATTTGATAATTTTGATGAAAGTTATCGAATGAAAAAAAATATATATATAATATTTAAGAACAAATCTTTATTTTTATCATTAGAAATAAATTGAAAATAATTTGAATACAATTGAGCTGACAATAATTTTTTTTTTTTTTAAACTCTGATACCGATAGAGGAAACGTCAGTATATATCGTGGCTGAAAAGAACATTCAACATTAAATAATTAAAGTATCGCAACTAGAATTTCCTCTTCAGCTGAGAATATTCAATATTTCCCATTTGATTTTCGTATTGCACGATTCGATATACATCGGCAAATAAAGGCGATATGTTGGTAGCATCTCTGATTATCAACAATCGCATTGCCAAAAACGGTACTCGAGGAAAAGAAGGATCTGTTTACAAGCTGTTTACGTTCGAATGGCGTACAAGCGCGCTTTGTCTTTTGAGGAATTTCTACAAGGAGAAGAAGCCGTATAATCGACACACTACCGCGGCTTTGCCTCGCGAAACTACTTGGAGCCAAGTTCTTCGCTGTGGTTCTTTCTTCTTCGAAACTTCCTCGCTGGCGAAATATCGCGGCGTCGAAAGCGCCGAAGAAACCGCGCCGAACAAAAGTCCGGCGACGACCGACGTATAGCGATCGCGACGCCGCCCGTCCAGAAGCTCGAAAAAAAGCTCCGAGCATCGTATTAAGGTTAAAGCGAACAACACGTACGGTTTCGTGCCTCTAGAATTGAATTGTGCACGCAAAAGTATGCGTTACAAGAAGAAGAAAACTTGTTCAGAATTATTTCTTAATTCTTTCTCGATTTATTTAAGATAATATTATTTGAAACTTTCTTTCCCCCTTTCAAAATTCTCAAATTTTTAATCGCTGATAAAATTATATCTTTACACAGAACATATGTGAGAATGTATGTTGGCTATTTATCGAGTCGTACCTTTCGATTGATTTCAAAGTTCTCGAGAGTAAGAGAGAATAATGGCGATGATTTGTACGGCTAAAGGGACAAATCGTGATTTCCAAACACCCCGTAGAGTTTGCTATAGCACGTCGCTCGGCGCTCGGCGCGCATTTCTATTTCGTTAACATCCCCCGAGCACTCCGCTCTACATCTTCTCGTTGCTATTTTCTTCAGGATCTCCTTCTTCCCCCATCCCGCCTTTTTCGTCTCAGGGAACTCTTCTCTCCTTTTTGTTTCACGACTGTTTTAACTCACACGCTCTTCTTCGCTCGACCGCTTCCATATATTCTATGGGAAAGAACGAGCGGCAGGAAGAAAGAGGAACAGAGAAAGAGGAGGCAGAAAAATGGAGAGGAGAGACCTTAGTACCGAGTTAAGTAAGAAGGTTTAAATTCAAACAGCCGCGACGCCGGAGGTGTTCAAGATTAAGGCTCGCTAGACGATCCTTTCTTTTTTACCTCCGGGATGAGGAGCAGGAAATTCCTGGTCGGCTTTATAAATCTTTCGCGCGGAGTCAAGAAAAGCGAGGAAGCGAAAGAGGCCGGGATGGGATGAAACCGAGCAGGGACGTTGGGGATAAAGGGAAGGGGGGAGGCCGAGAGCAATCGGGGCCAAATTGAAATAAACTTACGAGGCTTCTGGACGGAGCGACGAATAATTCAGACTCTGCCTGCCGAGGAGTTGCAAGTCGGCCAATAAATGTCGGCCTCATAATTTCGCGTCTACAATATATATAGAGAAACGTTTGCGGGGCGTTCGTTTATATGCCTGTCCGTGTAATCTCTCCCGCTTTCCTATCCGTCA